>NC_142355.1:39503161-39809161 GCF_059441175.1 Urocampus carinirostris | reverse complement strand
A
Organism: Urocampus carinirostris; assembly: GCF_059441175.1. NCBI lineage: Eukaryota > Metazoa > Chordata > Actinopteri > Syngnathiformes > Syngnathidae > Urocampus > Urocampus carinirostris. The sequence continues at coordinate 39,809,160 of NC_142355.1, read as the reverse complement.
CCTCGTGTTGACCACGTGTGCGGCACGCGGTTTAACACGTGCTCAAACTTTTGAGCAGCTCAAAAGTTTTGAACGCGGCCAACCACGTGAAAATTTCCGACCGCGAGTAAAGCACTGCTCTATCTCGTCTATATGGCGGTCTCAAAACGTCCAACAGCGCCCAACGGCATCTGCTTCACGGCCAGAAATTTCTGGCCAAGTAAAATATTCATCTTTCCAAATAAAATGTTCAGCCTCAATACGCTCGTGAAAGGCTGTGTACCCGCAGCGCAAAACTTTTTCGCGCTGCCACCCGCGCGCGTATTTCCGACCTCGTGTTAAGCACCGCTGTATCTTGTCTTAATGGCAAACTCAATGCGTCCAATAGCGTCCGCCTCAAAGGCAGAAATTTCTGGCCGTGATTCAGCCGCAAATGTCTGTGTGACCGGCCCCTAACAGGAATCAAACCTGGATCCTGGCGGTGAGAGCACCAATTCCTATCCACCAGAACAATGACAACATAGATGACATAGGAAAAGGAATTTTTTTACGGTGCCATGTTGTACAACGTCGTTAAACATGGTACCGTGAGTAAAAGTAGTGCGATGATGAGTTTAAATATAATGTTATCTAGATCCCTAGTGGTTTAATGATTATACAGTGGATGTAGGCTTCTTCTTATTATTGTTATCGTTATTATCATTGGTAACGCTATTGTTGGGCAAGGCCACGAGAATATTGTCAGCTAAAAAACAGTCCATGGCACAGAAAAGTTTGCCGATCACTGGTCTAAATGTGGCTTCCTGATGTGAATTCTAAATTCTGTGATTTATGTGCCCAAAATGAAGATTGGTGACCAGATTGTCGAAGTGAATGGGGTCGATTTTACCAATGTGGACCACAAAGAGGTAAACACACGAAAGAATGCCATTTGTTTTACGTTTAAAATTTTTTTTTTTTTGATGCTTTAATTCCCTGCGTTCATCCTCTTTGTACTTCCCAAGGCTGTACGTATCCTGAAAAGCAGTAGAAGTCTGACTATTACTGTTCTGACAGGAGCTGTGAGTACATTCTAAAATTATATTTTAATGTCTTTGAGATTTTGTCTTGGGTTGGATGTTTTATTTGCTATGTGCCTTCCTGCCAATCGATAGGATTTTATCTTATTTTAGATTAATTTAATGGAAATATTTAAACATTTCATAGCGTAGAGTACTTTTACCTATATTAAGTGAAAATCATTTTCTTTGGTCATTGTTTGCCGAATCTCATAAATAACACAGGAATTTGCATGCTCATGCACATTAGTTTGTTTCTGGTGATGAATTTGGACATCAGGGTATAGCTTTACAAGTTAAGGACATGGCAGAATCAGTAAAAAAGAAAAACAACTAGAATCTCTACAATTTCCAAAACCGGAAATATCATGACCAATGAAACAATGAGTACAAAGACATAATCAATAATAATCAAGTAATGTGCTGAAAAGAATATTCGACATAAATAATGGACCATAAACAAGAATCCTCGACGTGCCAGTCTACAACAATGGGTCAAGAGAGGGAGTTTTCAACTCATTCAGTGCTGTTTTACAGTAAATATTTTTACACCTAATACAAATAATACAAGGGCAGCACGGCGGCGCAGTGGTTAGCGCGTGTGCGGCACAGTTCTAAGGTCTTGGGAACCTCCTGCGTGGGTTCAAATCCAGCTACCGGACTTACTGTGCGGAGTTTGGATGTTCTCCCCGTGCTTGCGTGGGTTTCCTCCCACATTCCTAAGACATGCTTTTCAGGTGGATTGGCCGGTTCAAATTGTCCCTAGGTGTGAACGAGCGAGTTGTCTGTCCCTGTGTGCCCTGCGATTGGCTGGCAACCAGTTCAGGGTGTCCCCTGCCCACTGCCCGATGATTGCTGGGATGGGCTCCAGCACCCCCGCGACCCTACTGAGGATAAGCGGTGGATGAATAAATCTTGTTGATTTGTTTTTCACAAATTCAAGTATTACTATTTTAGTACCCAAAACCTTTTAAAAATGTTCCACAGGCACATAATATTTTCTCGTATTACTTCTTTTACTAGAAAACAAAGTGTTTTGGTGTCACAGACCAGAAACGGACACAGGACCCATTAACGCTCGTTTTCTTAGTTTTTATTGAATAAGAGGGAGAGTAAGGCTTGCTTCCACGATCCGATGGCTGACGGACAAAAGGAGCGAGCGGTGCGGAAGTGGCACTGGCGTGTCTGGCGAGGAGGATCGGAGACAGGCGGGAATAGCAAGTCGTTGGCAGGGACTGGAGATCAAAGGCGGTGTCGAGTTCGTAAGCGAGGTCGGTAGCAGGAGGTAGGCAGGTAACAGGGCAAAACAGGTCAGGTAACAGGCAGGCAGATCGGGGCGTAGTCAGGTACGGAAACAGGTTGGCCACAATGATCAGGCAGAAAAAAGCAGGGCAAAAACGGAGTTGGACGTAAGGGCTTACTGAGCTGAAGGCAACAGTTCGCATAACGATCTGACGGCTTCCAAGAGGAAGCCGGGGGTTTGAAAAGAGAGTGACAGCCAATCAGCTGTCCGGGCTGTTGGCACCAATTAAGCCGCTGCAGTTGCGCTCAATCGGCAATCATGACAGAACCCCCCCCTCAAGGGACAGCACGGCTCCAGAAGTCCACAAAAAAAAACAGAAAAAATAATCCACCAGGAAACAAAAGGAGAAAAACCTAATCCAACAGGCAAAAGAAAAAAAAATCCAACAGGCAGAGAAAAAGTAATCCAACAGGCAAAAAAAACAAAAAGAGGTAATCCAACAGGCAAAACCCCCAAATTCAAAACTCCTCCGAGCAGACCGAAGCCCTGTCGTCAGCATCAGGAGGTGAGGCAGAAGCAGGATCAGGCGGAGACAGAGTTGACGAGCGAGGAGCAGGCTGGTCAGGATGCTGGAGATGGAACTCAGTAATGAGAGAGCGGTCCAGAATCTGTCGGGTGGGGATCCATGATCGCTCCTCCGGACCGTATCCCTCCCAGTCCACCAGGTACTGGAGGCCCCGTCCCCTTCGACGAGAGCGGAGAGGGCGTCGCACCGTGTTGATAGGATCCCCATCCAGAAAGCGTGGGGACGGAGGAGGAGGTGCTTCAGGTACCAGCAGACTCTGGCGGACAGGCTTGATTCGGGACACGTGAAAGGTTGGGTGGCCCCTCATGGTACTAAGCAGGCGAAGTCTGACCGCAGAAGGGCAGATGACCTTCTCCACCGGAAAGGGTCCCAGGAATCGCGGAGCCAGCTTCTTCGACTCCACCCGAAACGGAAGGTCCTTGGACGACAGCCATACTTGTTGGCCCACCTGGTACGCCGGAGCAGGAGTCCTCCTACGGTTGACTCCATTGGAGTAGGTGTCGACCGCCCGCAGGAGAGTAGCGCATGCCCGTGCCCAGGTGCGGCGCCAGGCATTAGCAAACGCCGAAGGGCAGAAGACATTACCCTCTTCGCTGGGGAACAGGGGTGGCTGGTAGCCGTAGACGCATTGGAAGGGGGACATGCCAGTGGACGAGCTGATCAGTGAATTGTGGGCGTTCTCCACCCACACCAGCTGTCCTGCCCAAGAGAGAGGCTCCCGGGAGACCATGCGGCGAAGCGCCGTTTCCAATTCTTGATTTAGCTGTTCAGACTGACCATTGGACTGTGGGTGAAAACCAGAGGAGAGGCTTACTGTGGCCCCCCAGAAGACGGCAGAACTCCTTCCAAAAGCTAGAAGCAAATTGGGGACCTCGGTCGGAAACGAGGTCCCTGGGTATGCCATGGACCCGGAAGACGTGCAACTGGACCGCCTGCGCTGTTTCCTTGGCGGAAGGGAGCTTGGGAAGCGCCACAAAGAGGACCATCTTGCTGAAGCGATCCACGATTGTCAGAATGGTCGTCATCCCTTCCGAGGCAGGCAGTCCAGTTACAAAGTCCATGGAAATGTGGGTCCAAGGGCGATTGGCAACCGGTAAGGGCTTTAGCAGACCAGCAGGGGGTCGATTATACGATTTGTTCTGGGCTCAGGTTTGGCAAGCCCTGACGTACTCCTGAACGTCCATTGCCAAGGAGGGCCACCAGAAGTGCCGGGCCAGGAAGTTACTGGTGCGGGCTGCTCCCGGGTGGCAGGAAAGGCGGGAGTCGTGCCCCCATCGGACGACCTCGGAACACAGTTCCTCCGGAACAAAAAGATGCCCTTCCGGACAGGTACTGGGTCCCGCTTGATCCTGGAGCGCCTCTCTGACACAGTCTTCGATGTCCCAGGTGAGCGTGGCAACCCACGGGAAGCAGGAAGGATGGTCGCCGAAATTGGTCCTCCTCCTTCTGGAACTGGCGTGAGAGAGCATCGGGTTTAACGTTACGGGAACCCGGGCGGTAGGAGAGGGTGAAGTTAAACCTGGCGAAGAACAGGGACCAGCGGGACTGTCTCGGGTTCAGGCGTTTTGCAGAGCGGATATATTCCAGGTTCTTATTGTCGGTCCACACCAGGAATGGAACCGACACTCCCTCCAGCCAGTGACGCCATTCTTCCAATGCCAGCTTGATGGCTAGTAGTTCACGATCCCCCACATCGTAATTGCGTTCACTGGGGGATAGGCGCCGCGAAAAGAAGGCGCAAGGGTGCATCTTGTGATCCTCGGCCGACCTCTGGGAAAGGACCGCCCCAACTCCTACGTCCAAGGCATCTACCTCAACCACCAGTTTACGTTCCCGGGTCGGGCACCTGCAGAATGGGGGCCGTCGAGAAGCGGGCTTCGAGGGTGGTAAAGGCATCGTCGACCGCGGGAGACCATCGGAATGCCCCTTTAGGGCTGGTGAGAGCCGTGAGGGGCGCTGCTACCGTGCTGTAGTTCAGAATGAAGCGACGGTAGAAATTGGCGAAACCCAGGAACTGTTGGAGCTTCTTACGGTCATTAGGGACAGGCCAGGAGGTAACCGCCGACACCTTCGTGGGGTTCATCTGCAGCTTCCCTTCCGCCACGATATAACCCAGAAAGGCCACGGTCTTGGCATGGAATTTGCATTTCTCCGCCTTCACGAAGAGGGAGTTCTCTAGTAGACGGCGAAGGACGTGCTGTGTGTGTTCCTCCAGGGATTTGGAGAAAATCAATATATCTTCCAGGTAGACAACACGAATCGGTTGAGTACATCACACAGCACGTCATTAATGAAGGACTGGAAGACAGCGGGGGCGTTGGTTAGTCCGAAGGGCATGACCAGGTATTCATAGTGCCCCGTGGGCGTGTTGAAAGCCGTCTTCCACTCATCCCCTTCCCGGATACGGACCAGGTGATAGGTGTTTCGGAGATCCAGTTTTGTGAAGACGGTGGCCCCTTGTAGTAGCTCGACGGCGAAGGAGAGCAACGGTAAGGGGTCATTCTTCAGGATGACGGTTGTATTATGCCGGCCGCCAAAGCATCAGAAATGTACTCCTCTATGGACTGTCTCTCGGGTGCTGAGAGGGCAGGAGCCGACCCCGCGGGGAGTAGAGCCGACCCCGCGGGGAGTAGAGCCCGGCAGAAGGTCAATGGCACAATCGTAAGGGCATTGTGGAGGTTAATGAGGTGGCCTTGGCCTCGCGGCTCGCAGGCAGGTTCGGTGGCACTCGACGCCCCATTCCATCACGGCTCCAGAATGCCAATCGAAGTGGGGGTTGTGCTGCACCAGCCACGGATGTCCCAAAACAAGCGGTTGACCGGGGGATGGGAGCAGGTGGAAACGAATCCGCTCTTGGTGGTTGCCAGATAATTTCATTTCCACCGGTTCGGTAATCTGAGTGACAGTGCCCAAAAGACGACCGTCTAACGCTCGGGCGGTGATCGGGGACGAGAGAGGAACCAGTGGTATTCGGAGTTTGCGAGCGAGGGTCATGTCCAGAATGTTCGCTTCGACGCCGGAATCGACCAACGCGGATAGTGTCTGGGGGAAGCCGGAAATCAGGAGACGAGGCTCGAGGATGGGCTTAGGGGTTCTGGAGGTCGGGATAATGGCTGAACTCAATCGGACGCCTCCGATGTCCAACGAGCTCCCCCTTTTAACGGACACGAGGAGGTCCGGTGTCCCTTGCCGCCACAATACAAGCAAAGCCTCTCGGAAATCCGTAGCCGGCGTTCCTCCGCTGATTACGACGAGCGATTCACTTCCATTCATGGGGACTTGAACTCTTAAGTCGAGTCGTATGGAAACCACCTGGCTCTCTAGGCAGGCTGGCAGGTAGTCGTCCCGGCCAGCCCCTCTCCTGCCGTCGTGCCTAAATTAAAATGACTGGAAACCCTAAACCCAAGAAAAATAATCGACGGCACTTGGCCAATCACTACCATCAGCTGTCGAACCCAGCACTGTCTCCCCTAAACCTGGGATGTCAAACTCAGTTTGGCTCTGGGTCCAGATCAAGACTGTTCTCGGAAGGGCTGGATCAGAAAAAGAATGTCAACTGTTTTTCAGAATTATGCTCATCATACGAGAGCTACTTTTGTTACTAATTGGCGTTTGATATGCATTTCTAAAATAACAATTTATCATGTTATTGCTATGTTGTTACTATGTTATTACCAGGTTCATTATTGGAAGAAGGATTAAATCGACTTAATCAATCACTAAAAAATCCTTTAACTAGAAAATCCCAATGACCCAGCCCTGGTGAGCTATTTTCAGAACAGATCCGTGGGCACCTCAGCTGTCTTTAGGAGGAACCTTGGTGCATCACGTTGGAGACCCCTGGTTTAGAGAAATAACATGTTTGATTTATGTAAAAATGTTTCATGGGTACAATTAACTCATTCTCAAATGGATGTGGACGTGAATAGTGCATGTACATTTAATATGCGTTGCCTGCGTTTTTACGGCTACCTCATTTATCGTCCCCCTCGGTTTCTCAACGATTGGCATCACTCATGTCAGGAGCTTGTTTATGTCTGAGCTGTCAATGATAAATGATAGATAGATAGATAGATACTTTATTCATCCCCGTAGGGAAATTCACAGTCGTAAAAGACACACCTTTTTATGTATTGTCTGTGAATACCATAATTTTCGCACTATAAGGCGCACCACATAAAAATAATCATTTGTCATATATTTTTCATACATAAAGATTCAAGATTCAAAGTGTATCTTGTCATATGCACAGTAAAGAACCACAATTCCCTGCACAATGAAAGTCTTACTTTGCTGTCCACATAGTTTCCAGCGTAATAAATATGAGAAACTATATTCATGTATACATAAAAGAATATTTTGAATATTAAAATATAAAAATACAAGATTAACTCAAGTTGAGTTAAGGTAATAAGATAAAACACAGTTGAAAGTGCATCGGAGTATAAGGCGCATGAATTTCAGTAAGAGCTACTGTGTGACTTCTGGGCTCTTTATACAGTTACGGTATATAATACTACAATTTGAAGCGGGCTGGGGACACCCTTAACTGGTTGCCAGCCAGTCATAGGGCACACAGAGACAGACAACTCACTCGCTCATTCACACCTGGGGACAATTTGGACTGGCCAATTAACGTGACATGCATGTTTTTTGGAATTTGGGAAGAAACCGGAGTGGCCCGGAGGAAACCCACGCAAGGACGGGGAGATCATGCAAACTCCGTACAGGAAGCATGGTAGCTGGATTTAAACTCATGACCTCAGTACTTTGCAGAGGACGCGCTAAACATTCATCCACTGTACCAGCCCCATTTTTATCTATATATCGTATACATACCTATATCTTTGCTTATTAAGAATAATGATTGGCGTGATTAAACATAAAAACGAGTGCACGTTCGCATGAGGAGCATTTCTGGCTAATTCGGGGTTCTAGGTGTGCCTTATAGTCCGAAAAGTAAGTTGATAATAATATGTTTAATATCTGTGGTTTCACATACTGCAAACATAATGTCCTCCACCTTTATTCAAGGTGAGTTGTATTTGAACTTGTATTGGAAATTGTCCTTTTTTATGATCACTCGGGTCGACTTCTCGTTGATGCAAAGAGTGGGTGGCAATTAGAACTGCAAGATGAAATGTGACATTGAGTTAACAGCCCAGGAGGTCGCTGGCTAACACGATTCCTTCTCCGGCTGTTGCCGACTTCTCAGGGCAGCGAGCTTTTCATGACGGATGAAGAGCGTTTGGCTGCGGAGGCACGCAGAGAGCTAGAGAGGCAGGAGCTGATGCACCAGAAGAGGGTCGCTCTCGAGACAAACAAGATCCTCAAAGAGCAGCAGGAGAAGGAGAGACAGTAAGTGACTCGGCTTTGAATGGATTAATTGGGATTCCCTTCTGTTAGGTGTAGATCAGGGTGTCAAGACCAGAACGGAAACAGCACCCAATTGTGTTACGTTTCTCACAAGGTTTATTAGAGAAAAGAGGAAGTGCTGCGCCCAGGATCCGGCCTTCGCTAGGCGCGGGAAGCAAGTCGTTCTCGTACTCAGTCAACCTGGATCTTCCGTGTCGAGCGATGGCGCTGTCGGGAACGGAAAAACGGGGCAGTAGAACAAACACGTGGTCGGGGTCGGAAGCAAGTCATAAGCCAGGACAGGACAGTAGACGTGGTCGGGGACAAAAGAGGTCGAAAGCCGTGACGAGAGAGTAGACGTGGTCAGGATCCAAAACGGGTCGAAGTCGGGGGACAGACGGGAGCAAAAAACAGGTGGGGGTCAGGGTCGAAAAAATGCTTGCCTAGTGTTAACTGAGGTTCGCAGACAGATTGACAAAAGGGGACCGATAGGAGTGGCCAGGAGAAAACCCACGCAAGGACGGGGAGATCATGCAAACTGTTTCCGAGGCAGTTGGCGCCAAAGGAGCGGGCACAGGTGATTCACATCGGTAATCATTACACAGGGGTGTCTAACTCATTTTATCTCGAGGGTCTCATGGTAAAAAAAATACATTTTCACAGAGGCCAGACTAATAAAATGAATGGCATAGAACGTGTGCCACAGCTGAAGGGTTAGGGTCTTTTTCGAGGCTCACAATTATATTATGATTCAGGGATGTAAGATTTGATTATAAAATGCTTATAAAGGGTTTTTCTTCCTAAATGTTTTACCTTCACTAAGATTTAACATCCTGTAGTGTTTATCAAAATTTGGCAAAACAACAATTGAAAATATCTTCATTATAAAGGGTTTGCACAGGTGCTTAAATTCTTTAAAAAAAGCTTGAATTTGAATGTTGCAATTTCAAGAATTAAAAAGTGCTTGAATTTTGGGTGAAGTGCTTGTCATTGCTTGAAATCGTTGCTGCGTTGCTCAACAAGTCTGCTTGAAAATTACGCCGACAATGCTCTCTGATGGTTTCGCTTTACAATCTCATTTCCTTCTCCCCCGTGATTAGCGGCAGCTGGCATTAATTTGTATGGCATTGTCCCCTGAAGCGAGCCGGATGAAAAAGTCTCACAGGCCAAATGTGGCCTGCGGGCCGTAGTTTGCTGACCCCAGTGGGAACATCTCGAAACATGTGGTGGAAATTTTTATATGGCTTTCTAAAATAGTTTTGAAAAAAAACAGACTCATGTATGATCTTTAACTTAATGCACTGTAAGTTGTGTGAATGGTTAAATAATGAAAAGTTGAAATATATCTCTAGAAGGAAAATGGAGATCTCCCAGAAGGCTGCAGAGGAAGAACACCGCTACAAACAGGAGATGGAGAGGTCTTCTTTCACATTTTTTTGCCCTTTGAGATGACATTCATAACCTTAAATGAGATTTCTTTACTTTGACAACCTCTTTAGGATTGAGGCTGTAGAGAGGAAGCACAACAGTGAATGGGAAGAAGACTACGGTGCTAGCGAGCAGCTAGATCCTAAGAACAAAAGGAGTCAATCACCCACCCCAACTGAGATTAAAAGCACTCATTCTCCAAAGGCCAAAAGCTCTCGTAAGCCTGCTCTGCAGATCGATTTTCTCCTTCTGCATGCAAATGTGACTGAGCATGTTCTTTTTCTATCACTTTTGTGTGCTGTGGTGCTTTTTTTTTTTACTGACTCACTATTAGATGATGGAGCCGGCTCGTTCACAGACGAAGTCAAGGAGGATGAGCAGGGAGGACTATTGAGTGTCGGAGGGGTTGTATTTTTGTTTATCTTGAAACAAACTTTGGCTAGATTTCCTTTGACAAACAAATGTAAAATTCGATCATATTTGCAATTGTTTTTCTTGTCCCTCATTTCGATGCTCGGCTGTCGTTTGTATCTTTCAAGCCTAACCAAACCATTATCCTCAAATCAATCGTTTATTTTTTAACCTGATTATCACTTCATCAGCTGTATTAAGACAACAGCTGTTCGGTTTTCCCAAAAAAGTGGCCATCTGTCACTGACAAAAAGAAGGTCCATCGACAAACACCAAAATCCAGTTCGTGACAATTTCACTAATGGCCACAAAGAAAAACATACCATCAGTGCTTTGTGCATCATTTTTCTCAATATTTGTCAACAAAATGAGGCAGGATGTTGTATTGTGGCGTCAAGGGACACCGGACCTCCTCGTGTCCGTTCTGAATGTGGCGTCTGCTACTTTATATTTTTATTTTGACTCTTCACTGTGGTGAGTAGTTTTTCTTTATGAAGCACTACATTACATTACTACATTTAAAAGTATTTGCTTTTCCCCCCTGATGACTGACACCCAAAGGCAACGCGTTACTCTCATGGTAACTATCTAGTTGCAAATTACCTTACTTACTCACGTTGAACCCGATCTCCTAAATTTGCTTAAAATATCCACTTAATAAGAGAAATAGAAGTAACGTGTACACCATCCTGCGGAAGCGATGAACCCTTCACATTTCTTGGTTTGTGCAATCTTTGGAGCTTATAAACCAATGGTTCCCAAACTTTTGCAGGCTGGCGCCCCCTTGGCTCCCCTGTGAATTCCTAGCGCCCCCACCTCCAGACACATATGGAAACAAACACCTCTTTCTTGATATTTGGTATACTGCAATTTGACTGGGCCAGAGCGGTGTGCGGTAATCGGACCCTGCGGCACAATTTTAAAAATAAAACCTAATTGCGATTTTTCAGACCAGTATTGCGATTTCGATGCAATTTTTTTTAAAGTATATTTTCTGTGTTCATTTTGTTTTTCATTAACACTCAACCATATTGTAATGCTAAACCTAGAGAAAACAGCACCATCTTCTGGCGAGCTTTGTTAGGGTTGCTTTCTGTTGACCAATTTTTACTTTTCTATTCTTAAATCGATAGAAGTACCTACCAACCTATGAAATGTACTAGATAACACTTGAAGCTCATTAAAATAGTGGTCTGGAGAATTTTCAAAATAAAACACCACAAAATAAATTTCCAATTATTTATTTTCACATGTCTTCATAACCAAACAAAGTCAACATCTAACAAAAATAACATTTGAAAAAAGGAAATAATGCACTCTTAAAAAAATACTAGAACATTTGTACAGTATAAAAGATAAAATGTACGCACTTAAAATAACCCACACCAAACAAAGTAAACAACATAAAAATAAATTGTGCACACTATAAAAAGGTAAACATTGCACACTAAAAATAATCCACATACTTTTAAGGCTGTATATGCGACATGTCTGCAATTAGTTTAGTATAAAATTTACCATGTTCTACTGCAGCATGTTCATCAGTGAAAGAAATGCATTCAAGTATTAATTAAAACCCACCATTCCTGCTAACTTATTAAGACTACTGCTACAACTACTTATTACTCTTATTATAACATTCCACTTAATAACTTGCATAAATAAAAAGTGTTACCTCTAATCGATAATGCAGTTTTGGGGTTGGACACTATTAGACATTTTTAGCTAGAGTCACAGCATTGGTTATTTCTTTGTGCCTTTGCGAACTTTTTTCGTACGGTGTGAAGGCCACAAATGCCGCTTCGATGGAGGTTTGTTTACCTCCCAGTCCACTTGTAGATGCACCTTCTTCGTCTTTTATAATTTTTAAGGAGCTGGTACAAATGACTTGTGTTTCCTCTGAACGAAAGCAAATTCTGTAACGGGCGTTTACTTCTGTTCCATGTTCACCTCGTCAAAACCAAAACAGGGACAAGTGATGTTTCGCCCTTCTTCGGTGCAAGCTTTGTTTCCTTCTCGTTTGTTGACATTGGGACTATGTTTACGGAGTCTGCCATGACACTCAATGTGCTCACACGGTGGGTGTGGCATAGTGTGGTGCTTGCAAACGTTGATTCGTGTTTATTGGCCTGTGCTATTATTAAAACTTGCCTCTGATTGGTCGGCGCTTTTAAAACTCGAACAATAACAATTGTGGTAGGCCTAAACTCCATCACCTACCTAAAAATTTGAAAAAAACGCAGTGTTCTGTGGTCCCACAACCGCACTACGTCACATCGTGATGTCGATTTGATTTTGGTTAATCGTGCAGCCCTAACTTATTGTGTTAAAATTTTAAACTTCAGACTGCCGTTCCTTTCTTCCTCACCACCCCCCAGATCTTTCCACCGCCCCCAGGGGGGCGGTACCACCCACTTTGGGTACCACTGTTATAAACTAACACAGCCAGGACTCTCCATATCCATTTTGTCTTCAAACCACCCAAAGATTTCCTTTTCCATTTCCGGGTAATGTCCTAGACGTTTTCTTTTGTCCTCCAGGTATGGAGTAATGCAAACATAACTTTACAGATAAAAAGACAGAAATTCAGCACTCTTTTACCATAAATTCTGGTACTCACATTTGTTGTTCCTGTTTATCAGTAGGGAGAGATTACGTGGCCTCATACTCTGTGCGTGAGACAACGCCACCGTAATTGTGTTGTATTGTATTTTGTAGGTACATATAAACACACAGCACGGCAGCGCAGTGCTTAGCGTGTCCGCGGCACAGTTCTGAGTTCATGAGATTAAACCTTCCTGTGTGGAGTTTGCATGTGTCCGTGCTTGCGTGGATTTCCTCTGGACACTCCGGTTTCCTCCCACATTCCAAAAACATGCATGTCAGGTCAATTGGCCGGTCCAAATTGTCCCGAGGTGTGAATGAGCGACTGAGTTGTCCGTCTCTGTGTGCCCTGCGACTGGCTGACAACCAGTTCAGGGTCTCCCCTGCCCACTGCCCGAAAATAGCTGGGATGGGCTCCAGCATCCCCGCGACCCTATGGAGGATAAGTGGTGCATATAATGGATGGATATAAACACACCTTCAGTTGTTATATCCGGTGTTGTGTTGCTGCTAGTTTGGGGGTTGCATAATACTTAGTAACCGAAGTAAAATAGGACAGAACACTGTAATTCATGATCTGCTAATAAAAAGTAGTGGTGTAAGGGACAATATTTTATATCAATTAGTTAAAAAAGTTTATTAATACCTCGTTACAGTACTCGTTAACGAGGGAAGTAATTGTGTTCCAGGAACACGTTCCTTTGTAACGGGTTACTGCTCTACATCATATTTCTTCCAACCACTTTTTATATTCTTGTTTAAGCACAAAAAACATTATGAATAGGCCCTACAAAAACATGATTAAAGGTGTCATTGTTTAGGCCAAATCTCCTTGTGTGATGTGATCTGTATTTGTTTTGTAAATCCATGGACCTAGTCCATGGTTCAATACAAATAGGCTAACTGGTAAGTATAACCTATTTTGTGTTTGTCATAAGCAATGTAGTCATACATAAAACAAAAGTGCAAAAAGTTTAATATTTTTGACCATTTAACGGTAAACTATTGTCTTATTTCTATAGCGTTTGGCTGGTTTTACCGGTATGAGGGGAAACTCCCATCATTCCGCAAGGTACTACAGATTTGCAGTGTGTTTTGGTACTGTTCAGAAGCTGTTTGAGATGCTTTACAATTTTTTATTGCATGATATATTTAGGAGTTTCGTTTTCACTGTGGGTGTTTTACCATATGGTTTGCAGTAAGCGTTTTAAAAATGCATGCTGTTGGCACTACAGAAAGGAGAGAAAAAGAAGAAAAAGAAAAGGATCTCCAACATAGACACGCTGCAGGAGCAAAGGAAAAATAAAAAGGAGATGGAGTTTGAGCTAAAATTGGCCAAGGAGAAAGAAGAGATGTACGAGAAAGAGAAGCAGCTGAAGATCAATAGGCTTGTTCAGGAGGTACAAATCCAATAAGAGACGAATTTGCTCTTCCTGTTTCACGCTCTCTTGCTTTAGCCGTGTTTTTTGAAAATGATAATTTCAATATTTTGTGTTTGGTTGCTGTGGTGTTAAATTCCAATGCATGTATATTAGGTGTCAGAAACTGAAAGAGAAGACCTTGAGGAATCTGAGAAAGTACAACATTGGGTTGAACGTCTTTGTCAGACTCGCCTAGAACAAATCTCTTGTGTGGAGAACGAGACACCAGAGGTACTTGATGATTTATCCCCCCAAATCTCTGTGGAGTTGCCCTTTTGTTAAAACTATCCAAAGATCATGTAAATGTCTTTGCTATGGTAGGTAGATGGGAACCCTTTGACTTTCACACTTAACTAAAGAATTTGAATTGTCAATTGTTTTTGTACAACACAGTCTTCAATGCTTATGAGAGTAGATGTGGTACTCCTTCATTAACGTACCGGTATTAAAACAAACTCAAAAGACAAAAAACAAGACAAAAAAGAATGTTTGGATGGACAATACTTATAAGTTAATGCTTGTATATATATATATATATATATATATATATATATATATATATATATATATATATATATATATATATATATATATATATATATATATATATATATATATATATATATATACACACTGTTGATGAAAACTATGCCTCTCCCAGGCAGACCAGTAACAATCTGCACAGGAAAAATGAACTCGTAGTCAGAACTTCCAATTTATAAAAGAAAAAGCTGAGGCGTCTTAATTATTTTTTCCTTTTTTTTTATTTTCAATGCAAATGAGTACTCTTTGTGATTTGTATTCTTCAAATAAGCTCCATTTTACAAACGTTAATTGTATGGCTATAGCTAACATGGCTGAAATGTCATTCTGGGAGCGGTACAATGTGCTGAAATTCTACCAGACAGGGGATTAGAGAAAAACACCACAATGAATAATTGGCATCTTAAAATGACAAAAAGTTTAAAAAAAAGATTTAGCTGGTTATGTATCCTTTGAAGCTCCTCAAAGGAATAGATTTTTCCCCAAATCGGAGCAAAACAAGTGCTCACAGCATGAATATTTAATGGCAGACTTTGGCAGCCTATAGGATAGTTCATACAAATGTACGGCTAATTATTATTATTATTTGGTAGGGTGTTGGCATAATAATTATATGACAGGCAATTAAAAGTAAATTCAGAATTACATTTTAGAATAGCGGCCAAACGAAAATTGTAAAAATACTATGCTATAGACCACAGGTGTCGCGGGCCACATCCGGCCAGGCGTACAATTATATCCGGCCCGTGAAATCATTTTATATACATCTATCATAATGGCCCTTGTCTATGAAACGCTGATAACTTCCAAATAATACTCGGATGCTAAAAACCACAATGGCCTAGAAAATTATGTTAACTGACATTGCCGGTAAACCCGTGTGTCTTATTTGTGGAGCTTTTGTGGCCGTAAATAAGGAATTTAATGTAAAACGGCACTACAAGACAAAACTTCAGAGTAAGCTGAAAAACTTGAATCCAGAGAAAAGATACAGAAAGTTGAAAGGTTAAAGAAGAATATGAAGATGTTTTTCATCAAAGCAAATTCCTAAAGTGAAAAGCACAAATTTTATTTATATTTCTGTTTTTTCAGGACAGGAGATATTTTTATGGAGAGCAACGATTTTTAATTCATTTATTTTTAAATTTTGTTTATTCTGGAATAATATTCTTGCTTTTTTTTAATTATATTTTTTGAAGTTATTTTTTAAAAATAGGCAAGTTTTAGTGTATTCAATAAATATTTATTCTGTTCGGCCCACGACCAAAGGTATGGTTTGAATTCTGGCCCTCTGCATAATTGAGTTTGACACCCCTGCTATAGACAATGGTGAACCTTCCCTGTGGACTACGCTTAAGGCCGATGTTGAAAAAGCTGGCTAAATATCCTGTGTACATGCTATTTTTTCTTATCATTTGTTTAAAAAGATTTTATTATATAATATTTTTATTCATGCGGAAAAAAAATCCCACCTTGAGCAAGCCCTATTGCATATTGAGTTTTTTTAATGAAGATTTTGTGCTTTGTAATTCACATACTCTAATCCCGTGTGTTTCAAAACCAAAATGATAAAATAGTCTATTTGTAAATTAATACAAGCTCAAATATAACATGTAAATGTAGATGATCATGTATAAAAGTCAACCTTCTTAATTTCCTTATGTATTGCCAAAGTATTGGATTTGAAAGGCTGTATCAGTCAATACAAATAATTCAACCCGCCCATACCAGCCGACCCCGACCGATTAACTTGATCTAAATGATCGATCCTGAACCCAAATGTTCATATTTCATTTGTGAGGAGAAGGAGGAGGATGAGTTCTCCAAACATGCGGATGAGCGTACTTACACAGGGTGCTTTGCGCAAGAGGTGGATGGAATCCATTCCGCGGATCCTCCATAAGAAAAAAAAAACAAAGACCAATGACGGGTGGACAATAATAATGGAATAATAGCGAGAGAGAAACCTGGCCCAAACTTGAACGTACTGATTGACATTTTCGGCACGACCCAGGCTCTCGGGCTTAAGATTTTACCTCTAATACAAATAATTCAATCAATAATGTTATTCCCCTGAGCTGATTTTTAACCCAATGCTACCGACGACTCAAAACGTTTGCCCACTATAGAACTAGAATTATTAGGATTGCTACACATATTTACATCTGGCTTATTTTGATTTTTTAAGCTGTCACCTCCACTTTCTCCAACATCGGAGATCAAAGTGAAACATTTTCCTGGTGGTCTGCATTTGGCCACTACTGACCTGGATGATATTGACTTGGATCATGTGGATCAGAGTCTTAAGGGGCCTCTCAAAAGACTCGCTCCTACCCCACCCATCAGTAGCCAGCCTCCCCCTCCTTTGCCTCTCCCTCCCCCTTCACCAAAATTAAATCCCACTATCCCCAATTATGGTTCTTCTAAAGTATCTCAACAACGCCGACCACTATCTCCGTCTAATGCTCAGAAACCCCCCTCTACCACAACTACCTTGACAAACAAAGTCAGCAGGCCTCCATCTCGAGTCCCTCATCCCCCAAGCCATCGCCCTACCCACTCGCAGTCTACCCGCCCGCCTTCCTCTCCTCAGCCCACTCCAATTCCTACACCACCGCCGCCTCCGCCACCCCCTCCTCCGCCGCCCCTGCCCCCTCCCCTGCCTCAACAATCTGAAGAAAGAGGAGGTGCCCTCAAAGGATACCGCCAGAATCATGACCTGCCTGACCCCTCGACTCCACCTGAGCGCAGGAGTGAGTGGGAAACAGGTGGCTACCTCCCCAGAGGGGGGATTTACTCATCCAACACTAGTGAACTGTCCTACCCGTCTAGTCCTAAGGTTAGAACAAGGGTGATAGTGTATTCATGAATGCATGTTTTCTTTGGTTCCTTAGCCGGGATGTTTATCACCAGCGTGACATATTGGCTTGTTATTGATTTCCCTTTAGCCTCAGGAAATGTCTTTGACATGTCGTTTGGTGTTATTGATTGGTTGTGGCTTTCGTATGATAATACATTGAGTTCTGTGTGCAGTGTTTTGACAGTTTTCTTTTTAGTGACTTGTTATTGTTGCAACATAAAAGGAACACGAATGTAAAGGGTTCCTATGGGTGCTTGAAATACTTGAAAATACTTGAATTTTAATGTTAGATAGAAAAGTGCTTGAATTTTGGGTGAAGTTCTTGTAAAGGCTTGAAATCTGAACAAGTCTGCTTGAGAATGACGCCGACACTGCTCTCTGGTGGTTTTGCTTTGCCATTGCATTTCTTCTTCCCCCGTAATTAGCGGCAGCTGGCATTAGTTTGTATGGCATTGTCCTCTGAAGCGTCATCCGCCCCTATGAGTTATGCCTAAGAAGACCGGTGAATGCTACACCTAAAGAGGACACTACAAAATGTGTTTTAATGCAAGGATTAGGTGTCAATTATGGACATTTATTATGGACTATGCAAAAAATTATGGTAGCGTTTCCCAGTTGTAAATTGTGGGAGAGATTTGTTTCATAAATATTTATACATTTGACATTCGGAATTTACTTAAGATGTAGAAATCATATGTTTTGAGTAAGGCAAATTCAACATTAAAAATCACAAATGAAACCCTAGGTCTCTTTTGCAAACTTTGCAAGTTGTCTTTTTATTAGCTGTATCCTGGCTAAAATGCTCCAAAACTTGAGAAGTCTTGGTACTTGTACTTCATGTAAATGCCGTCATTTCTATATGTCACTGAGATGGAGACACTATTTAATATAAGCGACTCAGCAGAGATTATATTCATGTAGAGAAGCCTCACTCTGTTGAAAAAACATATCTGGTGACAATAGTCGACAATGATTTTCATTGTTGACTATTTTCTATCATCGATATTTGTAGACGTCAAATAATCATTGCAGCCTTAATTGGTAGTGGCTTTGGTATGATAATGCATTGCATGTTGTGTGCAGTGATTTAACAGTTTTCTCTCTGATGATTTGATATCGGTGCAAAACAACAAAGAATGAATATTTAGTCAATTGACCCAAAATGAAGTCTGCAATGTGCAGCAAAACTTCATTGTATTTTACTGTGGTTCAGGTTATGAGAAATACTTCGCATGCCAGTCGCATTTCCACTCCTTCATTGGTGAGTTACTCTGTCAAATACTTAATTTTTGTTGTGTAATAACTTCAACCATGCATCATTTGCAATGCTCTGGTAGCAACTAGCACCCAGTCCTCCAAACCAGAGGCGTCCACCAGTCTCTGTCATGTCCAAGCCCGTCATGCTGCCTCAAGTGCAGGCCCAAAGACCAGACCCGCTCAGACCTGCTGTTCGTACGGACGGCCTGGTATGCTACAGCGAGTGTGATTTCTCTCACCACGACAAAATGCGTTCATGCAGCACATTTAGGTTCGTCTGTTCGCTTAAATCACTTTGGTTTTTCATATCATAGAACACAAAAAACGTGGGTCTCATTTGCACATTTATCTTACACAGTAATGTTAATATTTTCAACAAAAATTACAAAAAGATATGTACGTCAATCGACATTTTTTATCCAAACAAACCCTCTTTCATTAAAGAGGCTGTGAGTATTTTTTAGTGCAGTGTCTTTTAACCAGTGTGCCGTGAGACCTTGTCTACTGCTCCGCAAGAAATTGCCCAATTTTATATTTGGAAAACAGCATACCATTATTTAGTATCCTTGCTTTCTTCACGTGATTAGCTGAGTAACAGTCACATTCATCCATATCAGTAGGTGGCAGTAGATTACTATTTTTATTTTATAAACTAATTATCCGCTCATGAAGAACGACAGGTAAACATTTTTTAATATGTTTTGTTTGACAAAGCTATTTAAAATTGTGTTGCCAAAAACAATAAAATTAAGCAAAAAGTGAAAATATTGCAGATTTTCTTTTTTTGTTCCACTGGAAGATATTTTTTGCTCATTTTAGGGAGTTTTTTTATTACTTTGCGCTAGAAATATCATAAAACTTTGAAAACAGTTTAATATTTAAAAAAATTACAGGTCACCACAAATGATAAGAAAAACATTACCGTTAACTAAGGTAACCTCATAATTTTTTTAGTTTAAATAAAATACAAGAACCTGGTGCCAGGAAATAATTTTTAAACATTTTCACTGGGCGGTGTGCTTTGAGATTTTTTTCATCCCCAAAAATAAAATAAAATGCGCCTTCGCTCAAAAACGGTTGAGAAACACTGATTTAGGGCCTCCTTGTGGTAAAAGAACCCCCTATATTCCTAAATAATAAAGAAAAACACAAACTATCATATAAGTATGCATTTTTAATTTACTCGTTGGTCGAGAATTTTGTATTTATTTTACATAACATGACATGATTGTCCGCTATCTTGCGTTGTACATCCCCCCAAAAACCTTGTAAAGGCTGAGCAATATTTGGTCACTTTGAGTTTCCGTGGTTTGTATTTGTCCTTGTGCTTTTTGGCATTTGATTTCAGATGCACAACACAAATGGCAGCATACAGTCGTCAAATATTACACAGTGTCTCGTTAACTTTTTTAAAGAATTTGGTTATTTGATTATAAGAATATTATTTTTATTTCACTAGTACAAATCTTTATGATTTAATAGAATAAGAAAATAATTTTAATATAGAGTTACTTATTTTTCTCATCGTACAAGGAAAAAGTTAAACTTGTAGTTTGATTTAAAATATTTATTTCATTATTTACTTTTATTTTCTATAGTTAAACTTAAAACATATATTTTACCATATGTTTAACTTTCTCTAGTTATAGGTACACTGTGTAATATTTGACCTCTAGATGTTGCAGTATTTTGTAGTGCAACTGAAAACTAGTGCTACAAAGCACATAGAAGAATACAAACTATGGGGACTCAAAATTATCAAATTATGTGGTCAAGTAATACACACTGTCACTTTAAAGGTGGGGTGCGTAGCTTGAGCTGTCTTTGTTAAGTTAAAAATACATGATTTAACATTGCCTAACTGAGTTCAAAGAGCCTATATATATATATATTTTTTTTTTTTCACCGCACCTATCTGCTTTTATCATCGGTGTTCTGGCCACAAAGCGCATTGCGCTGAAGGGACAGAGGCATTGGGGTTATGGCAGGCAGAGTGTTATTACACTTGTGGTCGTGGTCTTCTTTAACTGTAGAATGAAAATTCTCATCCAAAAAGATGAGAAAGGAGTTTATTCGATCGGATCTAAGAATTTCACATACCTGCACGCGCAACAAAAGGAGCTGCAATGATGATTCCAGCCAGAAGATGGCAACAACGTAGAATATTTCAGAAGTTACATAAATTAACAAAAGACTAAAATCTGTGCTTTTTATCCTTTTAAATAAACAAGATAAAAAATGTACTTCACTAATTGAAAATTATCTTTTTTTTTCAAATTCAAAACCTGTCTTATTCTGTTAAGCTGGTTATGTAGTACTCTGAAGATTGAGACTGTTGCAGGTGGAAATTGATATTTATTTATTGGATTGCAAGTGGTAGAGAGGAGGAAAAAAAAGAAAAATCAAATAAACAAAAAAGGACATGGCATGCATGTAGCCAGGTTTGAATACAGTCGGCTGTCTTGAGAAACCTCCAGAAACTAAAACTGGGAGAAGAAAAAGCAATGTTTTGAAAATAAATATATAAGCATTGGTTGACATGTAATTATGGAACATCGGAGAAGATGATGAGCTAATTACATCAAGATGTATCTCATCATTCCGTACAAACACTAAACGACAGGTTCTGTTGTAATGCATTGACCTAAATCCAGGCGCTTCTGTCAAATTGGGAGAGCCAGTGTCGTCACCAGACATCAGTCTCAAAGGGGGGGGCGCAACTATTATTGCCCCAAATATTTTTCGCACACTTGACTTGACACTAGTGCACGTTAAACATAACCAGCAGCACATGCAGCAACAGCTTCCAAAAGGCTTCATTATTAAAAACAATGTATCCTCTTCTGATTGGTCAATAAGCATTTTTTCTATGGATTCAGTGTTGCTGACTTTAACTATGTCGAGTACAAAAAGATTTAAATTGTTTTTTATTTATTTATCTATTATTTTTTTATTTGTAAATATTTTAAATCATGTGTCCAGTGTTTTTCAGGGATGTGTTTGACGATTAGCTTTTAAAAAAAGAAACTGTTTAGTTTATTCTTGTATTTAAAGTTTATTTGTGTCAGGACCAGAACGTAAACAGGACCCACTCGCGTAACGTTTCTCACAGTTTCATTGGGAAGAAGGGAAAGGATTACACACACGATCCGGTGATCGCTGGGAGCAGGTCGCTCTAAACACGGAGGTGGGACTTCCGTGGCGAGCGATGGCGGCGTCGCGAACGGAAAAAATAGGTCAGTAGCCGGGATAGAAGAGCAAAAACGTGGTCGGGAACAGAAACAAGTCGAAAGCCAGGAGAGGAGAGTAGACGTGGTCGAGATAAAAAAAACGGATCGTTATTCGGGACAGGAGAACAGACGTGGTCGAGATCAAAACAGGTCATAATCCGGGATGGGAGAGCAGACGTGGTCGAGATCAAAACACATCGTAGCGGGAGGCAAACAGGAGCAAAAAACAGGACAGGCAAAGAAGGGCTTGCCGTGTAAATTCGCAGACAAACCGACAAAAGGGGACTGACAGGACAGAGTTTAAATACTGACAGGGAGCCAATCTGTCAACAAGCTGCAGCTGGCGCCACCCGGGTGGGGCCAATTGGGCGCCATCTCAACTGTGACAATTTGTTGTTGCACGGAAAAGTCAATATTTTAAATTGACATTCTGTTATGTTACGTAAGGGTTCCTGTTGCTTGACTAACGTTTCTTAATATAACAACGTTTATGAAAGTTCACTCAAAAGTGAAAAAATAAATTCTGTTATAATTCGGTAGAAAAATAGATTGAAAGAAAATATATTAATTCATTTTGTGCAGAATATTACATTATTATCGATATTTCTTCCTCAGCATGTTCCAATCCATAGTTTGGGTCCCGAGACGATACGGGTAAAAACAAGTTTTCATTACGGTAAAATAAATAAAAACAGAATATTCTGTGATTGTGAATACATATCAAAAGTCTGTGGTTTTATTTATATACCATAAGGGTGGGTTCGATGAAGTCAGTAGAAAATCCCCAAAATCTCAATCAAGAACTTGACGACAAGCCGAGAACCAAACTGATCCATCGTTGAGAATGAAAGAAGCTGTTAATGCTAGTTGCTACTATTGTGCTTGTCGCAGCTAGCGACACCTAAAGCAATCATAGACAATGTTAAAGCTAACAGCTAACCGCTAAATCTAAATAAATTCTGAGTTCAGGCAGATGACAGCCGTAATCAAAGAAAGATAATACTCAAAATAAGACAGAAAAAAGGATTTATTGTTGTGCATTCAATTTCAGTTTTCCAATGTTTTATTGGGCAACACTAGTGCCATCTAGTGGTCAAATATTACACATTGGGGCTTTAAGGAGTCTGTTGATTATACCACAAAGTACACAATAACACTCTATGAAAAAATCAGGAAGTGGATTAATGACAACTGAATGAGGGAGATATAAAAGACTGAAATCATATAAAGGTTTTAGCTTAAAACTCATACTACTGTACATATGGAATGAAATATTTCAATATTACAACAACATCTCATCTATTATTTCACTAATCTGGCCACAATTTAAGGACACGATCAGGAATAAATGATTAATCTGATTTATACTACATAATTTTTGTATGATCTTGTGTTTCAGCCTGCAGAAATGTTGAAACGGATGGTGCCTTACAACTTGTCTTTTAAGTCAAACAACAAACCACAAGTAATTTGAGCTAAAGTAATAAACAAGCATATTCATTTTGTGTTCCTGTCTTGCTTCTAGCCAGAAATTAAATCGCAGTGTTCTAGATAATGAGATTTGTTCTTTTTTCAATACCCCTGTGGTCTTACCTTTAATGGTCTAATAACATCGCTCTCTATGTAAGTGGTTGCTTTTAGAATTTGACTGTTTAAACACCTTGGAAATCTAAAGTCATTTATTAAATCTACCATACAGTGCCTTGCAAAAGTATTGTCCACTAGTCATTTTGGGGTATATCTATAAGTTTGGCACATCTTGAAACAGAAATATTTTCGCATTCTTCCATACATGGCAGCTCAAGTTCCTTAAGGTTTGATGTTGATTGTTTGCTCTTAGCATTTTTCAGATCTTTTGACAGATTCCCTTAAAGATTAAGGTCTAGTCCGACTAATGGTGGTCTGATGCACAGATTGTCTCACCAGAGCTGTGTATGCCTAATCCAAGGCTCTCTTGGTTTCTTCTCTGATTAGTTTTCTCCTTGTTTGGCCCGAAAGTTTAGAGGACGGCCAGATCTTGGTGGGTCTGAGCCCACCTATGAGCCCATCGCAGAACAGGTGCATTTAAAATGAGACTTAATGACATACAGGTGCACTCTGTCATTGTTAGTCATTTACGTTGAGATTGGATCATTCAGAAGCCACCAGGGAACTTCTGGAGTCAGTTGGCTGAGCTGTGAGAACAGGGGGACAATCTTTTTGCGACAGCTTCTTTTCAGTCTTTTATACAGAATGTTGAAATAATGTGATTGCAAATAGCGATTGTGTTCCACATTTTGTTATTTTGCTTTTAGCTTTAAGTTTGAAGCCTGAAATTTGCTAATGTGGGCTCGAAGTCTGAGGTGGCTCGTGCATGAGGGTTGGACCATGGTTCACCTCAGCTTTGTGTACGGCAATTTCCGCTCTATTCGCAGGTTGTTGTAGGGAATCTGCTTTGTAGCTCTTCTCAGCGTGGTATTCATTCAGCACCTCTAGTACCTCACATGCTGACCACTTTTCGATGGTTTTTGATCTGTAAGTGAGTGCCAGTTCCTTGCATGGGCAGTTCCTAATAAACATGCGAGTGACCTCTATTTCAGGGTTGTCAAATGTTTTGCCCTGCTCACTCAAGCACTCAGAGGCAAGGTCAGCTGCTCTGTTTAGTCTCAGCCAGTAGTCATAGGGGTCCTCCTGGTGTTTGGGCAAAGTTGAATAAAAGTCAGCTAAAGGGACAGCAGAGTACTTGGTACAGCTAAAGTGTTTCCTGAGGAGACTATAAATCATGTCAGGGCGGGTATAGACGTCTATATTACTGTTTCTAATGCCAAACCTAACTACATCTTTAGCTTTTCCTCTCAAATGCATTTGGATTTCCTCTGCTTGCTCTTCAAGTCTCACATTACTCTTCTTAATAAATGTCTTCATTAGATCTTCCCACTCATGTAATTTTATTGAGTCTGAGCCATCCCCATTAAATGATGGTGGTTCTTTAACCTTTCTCTGTGTAACCACCTCAACCTGTGTTATATCTGACACATAACCTGGCTTACTCAATGTGTTTGCTACATCTTGTGTGGCAGCAGCGCTAGGAGCTACTGTATTGTGTGACTGTATACGCGAGAAAATGCTATCAGCCAATGTATGTCCTATCTCCTGAATAACATTTGTCATCTGATCAGCTACACCCTCAGAAATGTCACTCGTGCTCTGATTAAACATGTTTCAAATATGTAAATGAGTCAAAATCACAAAATAAATCAGGAGCCTGCGTAACACGTCACTGTATAGCAATTTTAAATACTGTGAGCTGATGGCATCATGAAACAATGTGGCAGGTAGGACAGTCCTCGGTTCGGAGAGTTTGATAGAAGTCACGGGTCACGGCACCAATGTAACCGCGGTGTACGTGTCCCACCAAAGATCCACATTCACGCTGGACTGGATGATGAGGTTTTTATTATTACAGTTTCTGCAAATGGATGAGTCACAACATTAGCTTTTTCTGCTGGGTCTGATCTCTTTGATCTCTTTGTAGTACTCTGGTAAAACTGACAACAAAGCATATCAAAGAGCTGTCTTTTCACTTTACAGAAAATACATTTTAGAATATCACAATACATTTATAAATCTTTGCATTTTAACAAGATACTTTTAACAAGAGATCGTATAGTGGATTTTTAACGTTTACAATGAATTCAACATGTTTTTCTTTACTCTGAATTTTAACCAACATCATCCTTTTTTTAATGTATATGAAAAATAGGAATAAAAACAATAATGAGTATAAAAATGGGTACAATTTACCTGCAAATGGATGAGTCACAACATTAGCTTTTTCTGCTGGGTCTGATCTCTTTGATCTCTACAAGGGGAATTAATATTTAGTAAAACAGAAACAAAACGAAAATAAACCTAAACAGCTTGACAATATCAATCACATTACTATGCATGGTGAGAGATTTGTCAGCTGGGGTTATAAAGTTTAAAATTAACTTATTTTGTGGAGCACCAAAAGATATGTCTTACCTTTGTAGTACTCTGGTAAAACTGACAACAATCCCCACCTCCTGGTCACATGTTAGAAGCCAAAACCAAACCCCACCCCATACCAGCAGATGGCACTGTTGGACTCAGCATTGCAGGACATTTACCAAAAACTATACACATATTTTAGCAGGAATTTCAATAAAATAAAAGTTATTATCACACCCGTTACACTAATATCACAAAAAGTTCTTGTGGGGCCAATACTTTCGCTAGGCACCGTAAAGTCACTTTCTTTAAATTTCTTTGAACATAAATTGTAATTACAATTGGCTGTTTCATCAACTTTTTAAAAAATTCGGGCCACTTTCATTGCTACTTTATAGTCAAAATGGCTGTGTGCTTCTCTTTAAGATTTTATGATTATTATTTTATTTTTTTGCTTAGCCACTTTGCACTTGTGCAGTGGAATAAGTATTTTTTCGGAGTGATTATAATTGGGTTTTAAACTTTTTGTTGTCAAAGGAACATTCACATTTGTTTTTACCTTATGTCCATCCTATAGTTCATTCATTCTAATATCTGTGTGGACTTTAATGCAAGTCATGCATATTGTTCTTCTTTCAGGGCTTTCAAAAGTACTTGGAAGACTTTGATCCCCACTCCATGGTACTGTTTGTCTTAACACGATCAAAGTGACGTTTATGTGTTTTCCCCCGGATGCTGGCTTTCTCCCGCTTTTCAGATACACGGAATGCTTAATTAAAGATTCTTGATGTGTTAACGCGAGTGGATTATTTGCATTCTGCTCGCCAATCGATTCAGCCGAAAGTCTTTTCTCGTGGTGTAGGGTGCACATTACCCTAATGACACCATTTGATTTTGTGATTATGAAGACTAACTGCTACCACAAAGGGTTGTTTATATGAGCAAACAGCAACGAGTAGACATCTGAATGTTTTCAATTTTGCTGTGCCTTTTTATCTTCTTCATTCATTTTCCTTTTTGTGAAAAAAGTTCTCATCAGACCAGATAGCAGGGAGAGACGTGAGATTGCTGCGAATAAGAAAGGTACTTAAAGTAAATACATCAATATATCCTTATAAGGAAGATAGTTGGCTTACAAGAAAAGTCAAATCATGTTTGTGTTTCGTGCTTTTCAGGTGGGACAACTTGACTTGGCCCTTGAAGGTGGTGCTGACTCACCTTTGGGAAAATTGGTCGTGTCATCTGTGTACGAGGGAGGGGCCGCGGACAAACATGGTGGGTGGATTACGAACATGAATTACTCCTTACGACAAGGGTCGCCAACCTTTTTGAAGCTGAAGGCTACTTTTTCTCACTGACTACCTTGAAGGGCCACCAGATTGATATGCATTCCCAAAATAACGACTTGTGTTATGACTATGGTGTCACTATATTGTAATTATTAAAAGTGAAATAGGCCCAATCAAAAACTTAAACATAGGTTGGAAACATTTTTGACTCAAAGAGCCATGAAAGCAAAGTATTTTGATTGCTTCTTTTTTTTTTTTTTTTTTTTTTTTTGAGAGCCACACCATATACCAGTAGTTTAACCCCTAACTGTTCCTGTAAAATTTGCTTAAAATCCCAATCCAAGACATACCCAAAGTAAATTGAATGATGTTCTTGAACCGTTTGGAGAATATGGACGGTTTTGGTCCCTTTTGAAAGGTAAGTCTCTGAAGTTTTGTTCCAAACTGAAGTAATCACTGCAAGTGCTACTAACATTGAGTAATCTGAGTTACAACACACATAGATAGAAGGTTTTTATTTTCGCCTGAATTTTATTTTGCAATCAAAAGCCTGCAGATGAGTTTAGCATGGGCATCTTAGCTAGAAATCAGGTAAGACAATAGCTTGAAGCCTTACCTGGAACCTTGTTAAATTCGATCACACTCTGAAAATTTTAACATTGTATTCTACACATTTTTATACGGATAGGTCTCGGCGTTTCCAAAAGTGGCCAACAGGAGACAACCAGTTTACAGCCCTAAAAACTTTGCAAATATGTATTTTACATTGGCCAATTTTTAGTCAGTAAAACATTCTAAATTTGTGACTCTTTCCAGAAGTCAATCCATGATTTTGCACACTTGCGCATGAATATCTGGCGTAAAGATAGACCCCGGGTAGCATATACGCACATTTTTGTTTCAGCTCTGATTTAAATACAGCCCGTAAAATTGCGTAAAATTATGTTTGGAATTTCATTGGCTAACCAATGTATCAATCCACATTTGAATTGGACAATATGGGCTAAAGAATTTTAAAGCCAAAGTAGGTCTTGACTGTTTTTTTTCACTACAGGCCCTCGTAGATTGTCACAGGCTTAAGACCGTGAAAAAAGCTTGCTATTAACCAAGAATGGTGTCAATCAAAAGGTCAGAGGCTAACTTCAAGTTTGCACATACTATAATTGGAATGACATCCGAGGTAGATGTACTCACTAAAAGAGCAATATGTTCCCGACCCCTGCACTAAAACATCATGCTAGTTAGAAATCAAATTTCCTACAAAATCATATTGAACATAACTGGTGAGCTATTTTCAGGACCTGCCCGCAGGCTAGTTATGTTTTCTTAAGGGGATACCTGTGCCTGCGGGCACCATGTTGGGGAACTCTGCTTTACAAACATCTGTACACCACCCTGCGGTTCGTCTTGCACGTTCTCGGTGCATGATTTTTTTTCCCGTTATGTTACTTATGCTAATTTTTGGGTATATTTAGAAATATTCGCGTAACATTTGCATGTATCATTTGTCTCAACGACAAGTCCCACAGTGCTTTGTGGCTTAAAGATATCCCATATGTGGGGAACTGCGGGTGCAGATTATTGCGCACATGTAAACAGATTTTTTATATCACGCTATAATACATGATATATATATATATATATATATATATATATATATATATATATATATATATATATATATATATATATATATATATATATATATATATATATATATATATATATATATATATATATATATATATATATATATATATATATATGTATATACGGTTTTCAATGGAAAGGATGTACCACAAATATTGAGGTTATACTGTACCATTTTGTGTAATCTTTAAATTTAACATAACAATTTATGTTTGGTCAGTAAATGGACTTGTGTTCTTGATCTATTGTGATCTTTGTCTGTTGCATTCAAAATGTATCTTTAACAGTGTCAACATACTTTTCTACCCATCAGTTGCTAAAAAAAAATCAAATCACAATTATTGTTAGTCAGTGAAAAAAAACTTGTACAGTCGAGTATCCTCAATCCCCTCTTTATTTGATTATTTTTCCTTTAACTAAAATGTATTATTGTGCATTTGTAGGTGGCATTGTACCAGGTGATGAACTTATGGCTGTGAATGGGAAGATCCTTATTGATGCTCCACTGACTGAAGGCCAAAACTCTCTGGTCCGAGCCTGGAATAGTGGAGGGGTACTGTATATTTTTTTTTCCACATTATTATTGCTAAAAAGATAACATGAACATACTGTAGTGCTAAGGTAGAAGCTATTGTTACACTAACAGTCTCAGCAGATACGAAAAAAAAAAGAATTTTTTTAACATACATTCAACTTGCATTTAGGGTCGAATTGGGCATTACCGTGTCAGCATTGTTTACAGGCTTCTTACGGGTGCTTGAAATCCTTGAAAATGCTCGCTTACTCTCTCTCTCTCACACTCACTTTCACTCTTACTCTCACTCTCTCACATGCTCTCACTCTCTCACTCTTATTCTCTCTCTAACTCTTACTCTTATTCACTCGCGCTCTCTCTCTTACTCTTATTTTTACTCTAACTCTTTCACTTAATCTTAATCTTATTATTACTCTTCTCCTTGCTCACTCTCTCTCACTTTTACTCTCACACTCTTTTACTCACACTAACTCACACTCACACTCTCTCTATCAGACACTCTCTATCACCCACTCTCTCAAACTCTATTGCACTCTCTCAAACTTTCTCTTGCTTGCTCTGAGTAACAGAAAAAAGTCTCAATCAGGGTTTTTCTTTGTAAACATAACAATTACTTTGCAGGATTACCATTTTATGTGTATTTGCGTATAATTGATGCCCCTATAAATGAATAGCCATCATAATTCAGTAAGAGCTGGGGCATATTGTAGCATAGACATATGTTGTGGCTACAGATACGTCATTCCCGCGTATGCCTTGGAATAAGAGACCACCATCAGGCTCATGAGACAGCGGGTTCCAGCATATGTTTTGGTATGCCTGTGAATATTGTAAATCAGAATATTGTCAAGAGGTTTGGCATCCCCACTGGAAACAAGTCAAATCTGAACATGGACACAAGACATCCATGGGTTTGATGGAAAACTAGAATGTGAACACTTGGTGCGTTGAAAATAATATTGGGTTCTTAATTTGCTCTTAATGTAAACTCAAACCGAGCATATCCTGTCTTCCATGTGAACGAGAAAGTTTTACTTTTGCCTATGTGGTTTTAAATTGGGCACTCTTTGGTAGGACTATAAGCAACTACATGACCTTTTCTTTTTCTATAATACATTGTAATTAGTAATTTTGTTTTTTTTCTCCATCCATCCATTATCTGCACCGCTTATCCTCAGTATTGTGCTTCAGCCTATCCCAGCTATCTTTGGGGAGTGGGCAGGAGACACCCTGAACTGGTCGTCAGCCAGTCACAGGGCACACAAAGACCTCACTTGCTTATTCACATCCAGGGGAAAATTTGGACCGGCCATTTAACCTGACATGCATGTCTTTGGTATGTGGGAGGAACCGGAGTGCCTGGAGGAAACCCACGCAGGCACAGGGAGAACATGCAAACTCTGCACAGGAAGGCTGGTAGCTGGATTTGAACCCATGATCTTAGAACTGTGCCGGGGATGCACTAACCACTCAGCTGCTGCCGCCCTTTTTATTTTCATATTATGTGGGTTTTTTTTTTTTTTTTTTAGGTATTATATTGGGTATTGGAGTAATCCAAAAGTAAATTAAAGTAATCAAGTTACATTACTGCAATATTATGGTATTCGGATTACATTATTGATTACATTTCTCAACAGGTAACTGTAAACTGTATTGGATTACATTTTTAAAGTAACCCTCCCTGAACATAAGGTAATTATAAAGAGAGATGACACAGAAAGAGTGTGAGCTTCAGTGAGGTACCTTTCCTCACTGTGTCTGGCCATATTTTAGCTTTTTATTTGTTGTTTATTTATTTTTTACTCTATCCTAACTATTGTGTGTGTCAATGAATTTGGTGTTCTAGGTTGCTGGGTAAAAGGGGGGGGGTTATTGTTTTATTGTAGATGTTTTGTACAGCATTTCCAGTTGCAGTTAGTTGCCTGAAAAGTGCTATTCACATCCGTTTTTGATATCATTTAATTTGACACAAGAAGCCGAGCAACAAGCGAGCCGCCTGTCATCTACAGATGGAAAATAAAAAGATACATAATCAAGACAAAGACATAGAAAAAGATCATGACAGCCATAGCCCTTTCAATGATTATTTGCAAATTAAATATGTCATCGCTTTCAGGACTGGATCGATGTTGTGATTGCCGTGTCACCCCCAAAACATTATGAAGATGAAGTGTGAGTATCTGTGTCATAATATCACGAGCAATCATCAATGAATGTTTTTTTAAAGCAGCGATACTATTTAAGTTGTGCTAGGATGTTTTTTATATTATTAATTCAATGATTTAGAATCTGACCTTATTTTCATCTCTGGCACATCATGCTTTCATGTTAGCAATAATATTATTATAGCATTTGTATGAAACGGGGCTATTTGATCAAAAAAAGAGTATGGCAAAATACTAAAATCAGGTAAGAACAGACAAATTATATAACCAGTAAACCACTGCTAATATAAAATGTTAAACTACGTACCCACTGACCTATGCATAGCCTTTCTTAAGCTTCACAAGAAGGTTTATCATTAGAACCCCAACCCCATGAATGTTTTGAGGTTTTTGATTAAATTGGTTTAATTGTTTGAGTCTTGGATCTGACAGCCATGTGTCGAACAATACATTGTGGGAAAACTGGTTCTCAACTACTGTATGTGGAGTTTCGCATTCAATATCAAATGCCGTGGGAATTTCTGACATTTAAAAAAACAATTGATTTCAATTGTGGTGGGGACCGCACCACTTGTGCAATGCTTTTTGGCCTCACTTGGCCCACGGGCTGCTAATTTAATAGCCCTGGTCTTAAGTGTAATGTCTAAACTTTGTATTCAGTAACAGTGGAACATTTCTCTCAGATGTCATAGTTATGAATGACTACTCATTGTGAAAGTTTATACCGGGTCTAGGGCTGGGTGATATATCATATTAATTGAATTAATTCTTCATTATCAAAAACATTTATTTGAAATTTTGCGTATTTGTGAAATTGAGAGAAGAAATTTAACAGGTAAATGAACGGTTACATTATCATATAGCTGTGGCTGATTGTCAGTCTGATTGTTATTGTTTTACAAGTTTTAACTTTGCATTAAAAGCGATTCGAAATCAATTATTCTTTTACTAGATATTTTGCATTAGAGTCATATCCATAAAACATCTTTTAAATAAATTTTTGTTGGGTGAGCTTTAATGTTTCAAATTGCGATGTTATTAATTGGCCATATAACCAAGCCCTGGATAAATGTCAACATATGTTTAGGGATGAATGAAGCTCTCAGGTTAGATTTAGTATTTGCTCTGTAGATGTTATAGAGGACCAATACGACCATATGTAGAAATAAATGTATAAATTAATATATACAAATATGCCATATAAATAAATCATGACAAAATACATTAAACCCTCGTATTATCGTTTACGTTCCAAAAAAAAAGCATGATAGGCAAAATCTGTTAGGTCAAAACCTTTACTTTTATTTACAATTCTTATACAATGAAATACTATATTGTACATTGAAATCAAAGAAAAAAGCCTTTTTACATACCCAAACATTCGTTTATAAAAAAAAAAGTACTGTACATGTTAAGGTTTTTTTTTTTTTTTTCAGATCAGAGAATGTTGTAGCCCTTTGAGACTTTTTGGGATTAAGGGATACAAATCAACATGACTTGACTTGACCTACTATCTTGCAAACTTTTTAGCCAATCTGAACCTTGAACACAATTTGAATGAAGCAGCAAGACTGAAAAGTGATCTGCATTTTAGTGAGATATTACTACAAATACCTTAATATAGAATAGAATAGAATAGAATAGAATAGAATAGAATAGAATAGAATAGAATATACCTTTATTGTCATTGTTACAAATGGGCTAACATATTGTGACAACGAAATTGGGCATGACACTCCAGTTTTACACATAGTGAGGGTATGAGCAAGAAGATAAAGGAACAGAGAAGATAATGTTATGTTATACAGTAATACCTTGGTTATCGTTGTTAATGGGGGACTGGAACCCTCAGTGAAAAGTGAAATTACATTAAGTAGCGATGCCCCTCTATTAAAGCCTCTAGGGTCAAACTTACCTCGAGGTGACATCTTTATCGACTGAGAGTAAACAACTGTTACAAAATAACAACTATAGATCTACAAATTAAAAACAAAGAACACATAATTGCTGTTGAATAAATGGTCTTTTTTGTCATTATACAAACGCACAACAAAATTCGAGAGCTTCTCCTTTTCAGGGTAAGAAAGAGATTTAGAGAGCGGCTGGCTACCTGCATGCTAGCATCTGGTATCCTCGAATTGAGCCACGATGATTTAAATACATGAGTCAGCAGTGTAGCGGTTTCACACGAGTTTTAGCTCCAGGTCATTCTTTTCTTTGGAAGTGGATCTGGCCTGGTTGAGACACAGGCTCGGCAGGGAGATGTTGTGAGAGTTGTTACGTAGGCCAACAATAACAGTAGGCTTGATCTGCAGCACCGCTTCAGTCGCTTCCTGAATTTGATAATAACCCACAGAGCATCCGCAGGCGATCAGCATTTCTTTTCGCTCTTTTGACTTTCTTCAGAGTCCAATGTAATTGAGGAATTTTTTTTCAGTGTACCGAGCCGCTAAAAGCTAGCTGTCGCCATGCTGTTTCCTTGTCTGTTTGAGTGGCCACATTGACTTGTTCCCCGGCTTGCTTTTTGACTGACAGCATACACCAGCCTATAACAGTCATGCATGCAGTTACGCCCAACCAACACACCATCAGCCCTCCACCGCAGGTATAGCATTTGCTGTCTGCTGTCTGCTGCAGAACTCAATGCATGATACATTGATATCAATAAAGGCAATTCAATTCAAAATCCACCAAACAGTGAACCAGTGATAACCGAAGCGCGAAGTAGCGAGGGATTACTGTATACATGATAAATTAAATGACAAAATGAATACATTGCATTTATGAGATGTATTTAGGTATTACGAGATTAATTTATGTGTTCGTTTATTTATATGGCACATATTTGCCGTTTTTTATATATTTATATGGCATATATTTTTGGGGTTTTATTCATGTACTGCATATATCCATTTCTACATACAGCAGGATTAGTACTCCGTAAGATCTGGCCTGGAGTATGACGTTGCGGTTTGTGTCTGTGTTTGCACGTTTGTGCAGCCCAAAGTCTGTCAGTCCCAGTACGAACAGAAAAGTGTTTGAGGGCAGTGCGACACTGTACAGGCACGGCTACCTGCTTCAGTCCTAACGCGGTAACTCCATCTGCTTTCAAAGCACCTCTTCTGCACAGCAGCATGGATGTTTATCTTGTCTGTGACATTTGTCCCCCACCCCACCCACTTAAGCACATGTGACTGTCCATCAAGAGGAACTAAACACATACTTTGTACGGTGTCTGTCCTCTCCTATGTTAAGAAAAAGCTTCAAGGCATCATCTTTGCATAGAAGCGCGCTATTCAGGTGAAGACATTTACAACTAATGTCATCACTGGCACTTGCAGCATGCGTTCTATAAACAAACACGCCCATGTGGCCTTCGTGGTATTGTGCATTGCCTCGAAGTCACAGACATTCGTAAATCTGAGCAGAACGGCCACGAGGCATTACTATTTATTTCTGATGGATGTTGTTCCTCAGGACTGTGACATGTTCTAGCATGCGATGTCGTTAAGTGACTGAGTGGGGGAGTCCTGCACTAGTGCACACTGGTATGTTGAGCCTAAGCTCATTTGCACTTTAAGAGCTTTGCAAATGTACAAAATTTGGGACTGCAGTTTCAATCTGTTTGATTGTTTATTATTTTTAAGATTGCAATTCGGATGCATGTGTTTTGTTGCCGAAGCTGTTTCTTGAAATTTCGTATCTCCTTTGTGTAAACTATGTCTGTTTTGTCTTTTCCAGAACGTTCTTCTAGTCTATACGCTGACAACCTCTCCAGTAAAAGGAGCATTATGTTCTTGAGGACTCCTTTGGGATTTGTTGCATCTTTCCATCCAGCTTCATTATTCTCCTATTACTACGCATTTGAATTGCAAATTCGGATGGCAGTTGCTGCCAACATAATCAGTTGTCCTTCTTTTGATTTATAAGCAGGGTTTGTACAGGTGCTGGAAATCCTTGAAAATGCTTGAATATTAATGTTGTGTTTTCAAAGGTTGAAAAATGCTTGGATTTTGGGTAGAGTGCTTGTAAATGCTAAAAGCTGTTGCCATGTTTCTCAACACGTCTGCTTAAAAATGACCCCAACACTCTGAAGTCTTATCTTTGCAATTGCATTTTTTTTCCCTCCGTGATTAACAGCAGCTGGCATTAGTTTGTATGGCATTGTCCTATGAAGCGTCATCACCACTTACAGGACAGGTGCATGTTACACCTAAACAGGGCACTATAAAATGTGCATTAGTGCAATGATAATGTATCAATTATGGACATTTATAGGCCATGTAAAAATGAAGGTAGTGTTTCCCAGTAGTAAATTGTAATGTGACTGCAACTAAAAATGTAAGTTACATTTTACTGTCATTTTTACCCAACATATATTTGGGAAAAGATTTGTCTTGAAAACTAGAATATTCACTCAGATCTAAAAATCATACTCCTAGATAAATAAGCATGCATGATTAAAAATCACCTATGTAAAATGCAGATATATTTTTGGCCCTGCAAAATACATGATTCACACTAGAGCTGTCTTTTTATGGTACTTCAGAAATTTAAAAATTGGCTTTTTTAAGTCCTTCTAAAAAGGATGATTTTAGCCATGGAAATTGTGTCCAAACCGCACGTAAAAAATGTTCATTACCTGTGCTCAATTTGCAACAGTTTTGACTTCTGGGAGTTTTTTTTATGAACCCGTTGCCTACTGCGGCGAGGGGTGTGGATTCCTATATTATTTTTCTTACATTCTACCTGCATTTGAGCCAATGCCAATTCAAATACATTCACTGCCGTTGATGGAAACAAGGGATATAAGAATAGAAGCCTACCGTACATTTTTCCTTCTTGAATACAATGAGAAAAATCATTTGACTACTTCATATATTGAGAAACAATCTTGATTGAGAAACTATCTTAATAAAGTCTGGACAGGGTGAATTAAAAACCCAACTCTGAAATTTAGACCCAAGAGATAAATTATCCATATTTGGGCATAATAATGTTATTATTACATTGCCTGCTTAAAGATGTCAATTCAAAACATTATTTTCTTTTGTCCTAAATAAATGTGCATTTTGTTGAATGAAATGTGTGTTTTAGTTTGGTCTTTGTTTATGGTCTGTCCTAGTGAGTTAACCTTTGCAGACCCTTTATTAAACAAATAAAACAAAATGAAACTTTACTTTTTGGCTTGTACCAATATCGAGTATTTATTGTTTGGTCCCCATTGATATTATGTGGACACTTAAAAAATGCACGAGGTCCCCAAACAATGCCAAGACCAAACATAGGCCCTTGATTCCCCTGCTTAGTTTATTTTACAAATGAGACACAATATATTACAATAAAAAGTGTGAATTGAGTTCTGCACAATAATAGCATTCATCCTACACATTTAACTGGCATGTTTTTCTTAAATGTGTCATTTAATATGACTAGAGTGTAAAAATGCACTCTATAAGATACATTTTGAATAGATAAAAGGGGAATAAACTTTATAAAACACCCAGGAGAGATTGACTTCCAAAAAACCCAGTGGCGCCACTACTCATTAAAAATGTGGGGTTTTTTTGTGTGCCAGATTTTTCCATATCTTCCCTTTATGTGTCCACTCCCCCCCAAAAAACTGCTAAAGAAATTCTACAAAAATATAAAAGAAATACTACAAAACTAAACCTCAAATGTAGTCTCTAAAAACGGGACCTAATACATTATTTTGCTTTAATGATGAAAAGATATAAGAAATACCACAAGCGCTACAAAAATACATCCATCCATTTTCTGCACCGCTCATCCTCAGTAGGGTGCTGGAGCCCATTCCAGCTTTCTTCGGGCAGTGGGCAGGGGACACCCTGAACTGGTCGCCAGCCAGTCGCAGGGCACACAGAGACAGACAACTCACTCGCTCATTCTCACCTAAGGACAATTTGAACCAGCCAATACAAAAACACAGTGATACTAAAATACAACTACAGTAATACTGGAAAAATCCAACTACATAATTACTGCAGAAATCCACTACAGTAATACGACAAAATTACTACAAAATACTAAAGAAACACTTAAAAAAATACTAAAAATGCTACAGAAAGAATACAACACTTAATCTCAAATTAATTCCTTAAAACAGGTAGCTAATGTTATTTTTGTTTTATTTTGGGTATTTCAAATATTTAATAAATATTTTATTTTAAAACATATATGTATAACGTGTATGTCTGCATGTTTATTTGTTCATAAATGCGAATGAGAAAAATTGGATCGGTCCCAAGGCCCGGGCCACTGGTCAGTTTTTTT
The DNA here is from genome assembly GCF_059441175.1 of Urocampus carinirostris. NCBI lineage: Eukaryota > Metazoa > Chordata > Actinopteri > Syngnathiformes > Syngnathidae > Urocampus > Urocampus carinirostris. Next base: position 39,771,301 of record NC_142355.1, on the reverse strand, counting down.
TACCCAACGCGGCCTGCGACTCCAAATGTTTGACCACCCCTGGAGTATACTGTAAACTAAAGCATGAAGTCGTACATTTAAATGTCAACAGGGGGCAACAGAGCGTCTCAAATTTCAAGTTACATACAATCATAAACGTCTATATTCTTTTTCCTACAATTATCGTGTTGTTCCCATAAGTCCTATTAAAAGAACACATAAACCCCTCTTTGAAAAGTAGATAAACAATCGTCCAGTTAGGTATTCTGTGGATGCTGTGTTGTGTGTACGTTTTCTTTTCCCAGTTATGTAACCACACAGTGGAGTCATCATCTCCACTCACGCTGCATACGTGACTTTTGTCCGGCTCCCATTTGCTGCATTGCATTGACCCGCTCCACCGCTTTTGCTTACACTGTCCACAAGCTCGTGAAAGGTCCGAAAAGTGGACACGTTTCAGCTTTTATTCCAACAAAATCTTTGGAATCCTTCACCTCGTCACTCGACTTCAGCACCGAGGATAGCTCCACGCCAGCAAAGCATCGATCGCCACCTGACAGAATTCCGGAGTTACCGCTCAGCTGATGACAGGACAGTTTGCGAGTTTGTCACTCCTTTGTCCATCGAAAGTGACGGACGTGGCAGAGCTGAAGGGTCAGCGATGATTTCAAGATACAGGCCCGTAAGTTTCTGATCAAATACAGCACTTGAGTCATTCCAACTCTGCCTCGTTGGAATGTGCATAATAATAAAATTAAATTAATTGATTGTTTTTTGATCGATTGATTGCCATGGTATTGTTTTCCACTGATCATTAGATACAAAGTTACAACGAAATAAAAATAAACAGTACTGATAAAGAATTGACAAAACAGCAGGACAAAAGAGCTGACAGTGAAAAAGCCAGAGCTTATCTTGCCCCTGTCCCCTTGATAATACAAACACTTCACAAAAATCAAATAATGTAATAAATTTTTTATCACAAGGTATTATATGTAACATGAATCACACCTCATCATCACACAAGAGAAATAATCAGAAAACTTCATGAAAGGACCAAAAAGAGCCAGAGGGTTGAAATAACTCAATGGCAATGTGAAAACAGTCTATGCTGTTTAAGAATCTAAAGTTGAATGAGTTAAATTGATTTGTATTTATTGTCCATCCAGTTCAGGGTGTCCCCTGCCCACTGCCCGAAGATAGCTGGAATGGGCTCCAGCACCCCCACGACCCTACTGAGGATAAGCGGTGCAGATAATGGATGGATGTATTTATTGTCATTAATATTAGCGTTGTGAAAACATTGTATGCATTGACATTAGACATGGCACTCCAGGGTAAACATGTAATAAAGAGAGGAAAAAAGAAAAAAAAATATGAGGATAATTATGCAAAATTATTTACAACGTAGTGTTTAGAGACTAGCCCAAGTTAAAATAATAATGCAATGTTAACTTATGAAAAGAATAGTGCATTTTAACAATAGTGCAAAGTGTAATAGCGTATAGCAGCAACAAAAATCCTCAAAATAAGGTATACATTTTCAAAACATTTAGCAAAAAAAAAAACAACCCTAAATAATTTTCACAGTTTTGTGCACTCGTTTAGGGTGGTGATGGCCCTGTGAAAGAAGCTCTCTCTGAGCCCATTTTGTCCTTGTTTTGAGGGACTAGTAGCGCCTACCAGAGGGCAACATGTCAAAGAGGTGGTGGTCGGGTGGAAAGAGTCCTTTATAATATTGATATTACTGCTGCGGTATCACAAGCCAGCAGTGTCCTCTAGACTGGGTAGAGAGCATCTGATGATCTTGTGGGGCTGTGTTGATTTCTCTCTGAATGTTTTTTCTGTCCCCTGCTGTGCTCCTAGCATGCCACACTGTGACGCTGTATGCCAAAAAGCTCTCCACTGTGGCTTTGTAGAAGGACATCAGCACAGCTTCTGTTCTGGTTGTTCTTCACGAGACCCCTCAAGAAGTATAAAGTCAAAACTGCACAATTGCAATATTAAAGGATTTTAATAAGCGATCAATTTCCAACTAGGCAGTATTTTTGAACAATACAAATGTCCTTTAGTTGTTGTGATGTTGTGACCTAGATTTGTATAGATTCCGTTCTTGCACAATTTTCAAGTGTAGGTCATGAATGGAAGCTTAGCTGGGTTGTAGATCACATCCAAAGTTGAGTGGAATTTGATCGTTTGCAAATTTATTTCTTCTGCTTTCAACTTTTAGAAATCAAACAAAATCAAAAACGTCAGTCCTGTCAGTATGGTTCAAATACTGTGGTATACAAGAATAAACCTTTAGTTATAAAGACAAACACAGTATCCCTGAAAAACAGAGGAAAGAGGAAACAAAGTGAGAAATAGAACAAAAAGCGAAGAAGGGTAACCATCTCCGGTCACTCAGTTCAAAGAGCTAGTTATATTTGCAAATTACACTTACCCACACAAAATAATAACCAGGCACATTAACAAGAATGCTGAAATTGTTTACATAATCCCAGCTAACTAAACTCTTGGAAGTTGAGAGTATATTTTTACTGCTAATTAGACCAACAAGCTACAATTTTAATAAACATTTCTTAAACAACTAATATCTTCAATTTATGACCTTATTTTTGTTATTTTGGAGTTCAGGAAACACTTTCAAATGCACCACAAAATTGCAACGTGCCGGTGTGAAAAAACAAGATTTTTGAATGATTTATTCACAGAATAGTTCGTAGAAAAAGACTGACAAGAGTTTCAGAATTTTCAGTCATTTGAAGTAGTCCAGGTTACATCAAAACAGGCTCTGTGACTCATGCCTATATGCTACAAGAGAACACTAACTCAAACCAGCCAAAAACCAGAACGGAAATCAACGCAGAATGAATACACACACGTGGATTGAATAACAATGAAAACTCCATGGCAACAACACAATGAATTACCATATTTAACATAAGCAACGCATTCAATATTTGTGAATTTCCCTGCTGGGGTTTTTTTGTTTTTTTTTTGGGTTTGTGCAAATTTATTGACAATAATAACAGAAAACAATCTTGACAATCTCAACAGCAATCAAGCACATTCACAATATTATATTTCAACATGACGTTTAACAGCAAACACAATGAATAAAGTATCTATCTATCTAAGCTTGGCAAATTTGCACTGAGGGATTTTATATACTCCTCAGAACTGTTTGATACATCACCGCTTTAAACTCTTTGAACTCTTAATGACATCAACTAAAACATGACAAAAGTAGGCCAGCAAAAAACTCCATCCCCTGGCATAATTGTCTGGACCATTACTAAATAAGCTTAATTGAAAAGAATTCATAAAGTACTTTTTAGTCCTCGTTATTATAAGAAATCTATGTTTCTTTATCGATCAAGACATTACTTTTGATTCTTTTTTATATTTCGCAAATTTGCTAAAATGACAGTTTACATTGATTCCATTTTCTAAATTTAAAAACAGTGAGCTATATTTGAAAGTGGGCCAAGTTGCTGACCCTTTTGAATCGTAAGAATAATAACTAAATTAATAATTTGCAAAAATGGCATCAGGAATCTCCCTGTGTGCAATATTGAAATGACGTCTTGGAGTCTTCCCCTAAATCGATGCAGGAGTCTATTAATATTTCACATGTTCTTTGTTACGGGGGCCATCATGCGTCGACCTGTGCTGGCTGCCGGCTGTGGTTATTTCTTGTCAGAGGTCTTCTGGGGTACGGCATGATATGAGGAATGAACGAAAGATTACACAACTCTTTCAACTGGGTTGGGATTTAGTAGATTAGCACGCTTGCGCATGGTTGATGTAATTGCACGATGTTTGCTCTCCTCATTGGGCAGTCTCCTCTCTCTCCTCATCTTTCTGTTTTCACCCTCCCCCCTCATCTCCCGCCTTTTTCCCAGCCAACTCGCCCAGCCTGCCTGCTCATTCAGCCCCTCCTTCTCTCGCCTCCCAAGGTCGCACCGGTCTAAGAGACAGGAATAGCAGGTGCGCTGCAAAATGCCGGCACGCCGGGGAGTGCGAATGCGTTCCAGCAGAACTGGCCAAAGACTGACAGAAGACTTTTGAGAGGATGTTTGTGGTCGTATGCCTACAGGGTGAAGATATTTCTCACCATCCCGACTTCCGAAGCTCCTTAGACCGCAGAGGAGGGAAAGGATCTACCATTGCTTTGTGCCGGGATTGCCTCTGACCCCTCTTCCACCTTCTTTTCCTCCCCCTTGTATATCTCATTGCGACTGATTACAAATTCTGCAGGGATCTGGATTTTAGGGATAACAGAAAGGAGGTCATACTTGAAGTTGCCAGGATCTGCTAAAAAGGCTGTCAGTGTTTGTTTGAAAAAATATTTTTTTTATACTCCGTGCTTGTTATATATCTGTGGGTCTTTCATCTTTCTCCTCATGCCGGCTCCTCGCAGAGTCCCGCTTGCACCATGTCCTTGGCGTTTTGTGGGAGCGAGAATAATTCGGTGGCTTACAACGTGGACGGGGGCGTTCTAAACAACGGCTGTTTCCTCGACGCGCTCAATGTGGTGCCACATGTCTTCCTGCTCTTCATCACATTCCCCATTCTCTTCATCGGTGAGTTGGCTCTGGTCCCAGTGGGTTCTTAAATTTGACTCAGCAGCACATTTTGTTCAATCTTGTTTTCAATTGCTTTACCTTTTCATTATTGACGACTGAGCATATTGTGTTTGCTTTCTATTTTCCAATGAAACCGTGCTTAAAGTAGAATATTTGTGCATATTCTTTTGTTTGTATGGTCTTCTCTGACATAATATTTTCTGCTACTTTTTATGAGATGCAAGTACTTCTTCCCTAATCCAAGGCAGCTTAGTCATGGAGAGTAAAGTTCAGTGTGTAACATCTACCACCTTTGCTTGTCATGTATGCGCTCATTTGAGAAGGCATGAACCATTAACAGTCTGTCACTCTTGATTTCCGTTCCTGTCCTCTAGATTATATTACTATATGAGATGTTAATGATGTAGAATATCTACTGTTAGTGGAACTAATGTTATAAAATTAGAATCAATGTTGGTTGCAAACCAATACCTGGTATCAGTATTGGGCCGCTACAACACCATATTTCGATTTATCTCTTATTACTGGTATCAACCACCATGTTTGTAATCACATAATCACATACCAAGTGCGTACATGGCTAACAAATGCCCAACACAATGTTTGAAATTCGTTCTCTTGGGTTGAGTGGCTGATCTATTCCAGTAAAGCAAGGGTGGACAGTCCTGGACTTCGGCTGATGTGCTTTTGAGTGCCTAATAGAGTTTTGGTTTACCAGTACGGGTGATTTGGATGGCTGCTAACCTATTTGCTAATCCATCCGCTTTCTGTAGTGCCAGTGTTATCTTCTTGCAAGGTACACAGAATAGAATAAAGCAGTAGAAGGACAGCGGATGGGAAGAAGGGAGGAAAGAGCTGAGTAAGAACTGGGAATGAAAACTGAGGGCACACAGCAGAGGGCAAAACTGAGGGCAGAAAATAAAAAAGGGAACATAATTACCAGAGAAGAAGTGGAGGAGGGGTTGGATCACAAAAGCAGAAGCAAAAGAAGTAAGACAAAGAAGATAAGAAAATAAGAAGGAAAAGAAGAAAGAATTAAAAGAAAAAGAGAATTGTGTAAAAATACATGTCGAGAAAGAGGTGGAGCAGGCAGTGGAATGTAAGGATCAAAAAGAAGTAGGTTAAGATGAAGGTGAAGGAGATGAAAAAAGTTAATGAGGAGAAGGGGGAATGAAAAGGTGAAGAAAACCCGGTAAAGAAGAAGGAAAAGAAAAGGAACAAGTAGTAGTTGAGGATGAAAAAAGGAAAACATGAAAAGGAAAAAGAGCAAACATTAAGTGATAAAAATGAGATAAAGGAAATTAATAAGAAGATCAATCTGTTTGATTTTATTTTTTCTTTCATTTCAAAATAACTATTAATTTTAATTGGACATTTTTTTAACTTGCAAAGCAGTGAACCGGAAATAACCGTAGCGCGGCATGCGAGGTGTCTGCGCTCATAACTTCTTCAGATTGAAAAACACATAGTATTGTACAACTCTAGAGGCGACAGTAGCTCAGGAGGTAGAGCGCTCGTCTTGGGATCAAGGGATCCGAGTTCGAATCCCGGCTCTTCCATGTTACATAATGAAGTGTCCTTGGGTAAGACACTGAACCCCTAATACCCCCATTAAGCAGGTTAGCGCCTTACATGGCTGCAAGGCCGCTATTGGGAAATGTGGAGCACATTGTAAAGCGTTTTGGGAAGTCATTGACTTGAAAAGCGCTATATAAATGCAGATCAAATGCAGATCAACCCTCAATGAAATATAGTGAGAATATCAATGTTTTAATCGGAAAAATGCAGATCAATAGTTATTTTGTCTTATTACAACTTGATGTCATATAATATACCTCGAATCAAAGCTTAAGCTTTGAAAACACTATTTTCAGTAATATTTGTATTATCCATCCATCCATTGTCTTCCGCTTATCCGGGGTCGGGTCGCGGGGGCAGGAGCCTTAGAAGGGAAGTCCAGACATTCCTATCCCCAGCCACCTCCTCCAGCTCATCCGACAGGATCCCGAGGCGTTCCCAGGCCAGCCTAGAGACATAGTCTTTCCAGCGTGTCCTGAGTTGCCCTCGGGGCCTCCTGCCGGTGGGACATGCCCGGAACACCTCCCGAGGGAGGCGTCCAGGAGGCATCCCTATCAGATGCCCGAGCCACCTCAACTGGCTCCTCTCAATGCGGAGGAGCAGTGGCTCTACACAGAGTCCCTCCCGGATGACTGAGCTTCTCACCTTATATATGTATTATATGTATTATGTATTGTATTTTACTGAGTTACTGTTCAATGTAGTTAGCTGCAGGTACAAAATAACTGAGTTGCACAACACTCACAAAACATCTGAGTTTAATGTTATTCTCAACTCGGAAAGGCAACCAGCAATTTTGTCTTCATTTCAGCGGCAATATGTCGACCCTTAACTTGACACATCGACCCAATTAAAGCAAACGAGCGACGCCAAGTGGAAGGACGTGACTATAAATGTGAAGCAAATCAGTTGTGAACAGGCAAAGTAGAAACAAAGGCTGTGCTTTATCACTATTTCTTTTATGATTCCCAAATGTTTTTTCACTCGTCTTTTGCCAGGCCTCTGGGACTAATTCCATTTAACTTCTACCTCGAGTGGACTAAACTAACCTTTTAATACGAGAGCCTATTTCAACATGAAATGTTGCCCCCTCCATAAACCTGTTGCACAACTGCAGTACAAATCCCAAGAGTTCATTCCTTGCATTTTCTATAGAACAAGACCAGCAAAGAAGAGCATATTTGAATTAATATTATAGGAGCAAATCAGCTCAAAGCCATCTCTACATACTCAATGATTCTGGCTGATAGAAAACGTGTTACATTGACACGCAGTTTTGCGTTTTAGCTCAGTTTTGATGACACAAAGGTCAAAGGGAGTGAAGGTCACAAGGTTCACCATAATCATCGTCTCTGGAATTAATGTAAATTCCTGACTACAAGGCGCACCCAAAAAAAGCCTTTGTCATATATTTTGCTCACATAAGGCATACAGGACTATAAAATACATGACATTGAGACTACAATAAGAGCTTCCATGTGTGGAACAAAATAATGCATTTCAATGATGTGTGCCGCTAACTCAAATTGCATATCTTTGTATGCAATGGGAATCGAATCTGAGTAGTGGCTTTGCGAGCGTGACACATTCCCACTAGACCACCAGTGGTACAGAAGACAAATGAAAAAGCTGTATTCCTTATCTTATAATTCCACTATTTTTATGGTGCCACAACAATAATTTGCATAGTGCATTCCGATAGGTTAAACATTCTCTCCACTTCTTCACCTATGCGTCAATAACATTGTGGCTGTATGTATGTGTAGGTGAAATAACTTGTAAAGTATTTTGTTCAAGGACTTTGTGTTCTCCATTCTCTAACATTCATAGAAGTGTAGCAACTGTTAAACCGGTTACAATGCTCTATGCAAATTAGTGCTGTGGCACCGTAAGTAAAAATAGTGTGATAATTAGATGAAGTCTAATGCCTTGTCCTATGTCATAGTACCACTGGTGGGCTAGTGGGGACATATAAGCACCTTTACTGCCAGTACTTGGGTCCGATTCCCGTAACATACAATAATTTGAATATAAGGTCATGGACATTTATTGTGTTAATCAATCATTGCTCAAATACAATGTTTCCATAAAACCTTGTAAGCTGTATCTTCTGTATTCTGCAGTATGTAAGGCACACATTCAAATATCTAGCCAAATTAGGGTGTGCCTCATAGCCCAGACAATATGGTACTCTAATGCTAATAAAAGCTCCTCTCTGAGCAATAACATTAATGATCAAAAGTTAAGTTTCCATAACCTTAAAAGAATCCCCTCCTTATATAACGTTGCAGGTTCTTTTTTGGTGTAAAGCCGCTATTGAAACAAGCCAAATATAGAAAAATCAGCATTTATTCTTGTAGTTACACTGCCTGTATCCTTTTTTTCCCAATTTCCATCTGAGGCTGGGGAAGTCAGAGCTCAAAAGTCCACATTCACCACAGCACCTGGCTTCACTTCCCAGGTCACAATCTGCGCTGGCTGCTCACCTTTGTACTGCTTTTCATCCTGGTCTGTGAGATAGCAGAAGGCATCGTCTCTGATGGGTAGGTCGGTCTTTGTCTTGCTTTGGTCTTAAAGTACTGTATGTGGGTACAGTATACAAACAGACGCCGGCTGGTGAAATGTTTTTATTAGTACACATTTTCTGGGTTTTTGTTCATTCTTCAAAGTTTAACTAAACGTTAAACATTAAGAATAAGGAGAGAGGACATCAATGAATTCTGAACTTGCAAGGAGAACAGGCAGATAAGCCAAACCTCGGATAAAAAATTCCAACCTGTTCTAAAGACCCTCTCCTAAGCTCTTTCTTTTGATTAAATTTCCTAGGTTATAAAAAGAGCTTTAACACACATTCTGATTCAAAAAATCTCTTAGAATAGTATTTATTTAGTTTAATATTTTTTATTTTCCCCAAAAAATTATTATGGAGCACTAATTTGCTTCTGTTCTGTTATCTTGTATTATTTTTATTGTGCCTCATTCCTCTGACTGTTTTGTAGGTTCAGCCAGTCTCTCCATCTTCACCTGTACATGCCTGCGGGTCTTGCCTTTATGGCTGGCATCACCTCGATTGTCTACTATCATAACATTGAGACCTCCAACTTCCCCAAACTTCTTTTAGGTAAAGCCATCAAGCATTTACAGCAAACATTAACCTTGCTTTGCTGGTCTCTTTGGGGACTAGCGTTGTTTTACTTTGAATAATTCATGAAGCCACAATTAAAATAAAAGATATGCCATTTTGACCTTTTAGTTTAAATGAACTACAGCAAGTATGAGCTTGTCCTTGTTTCGTGGTGATCAGATCTGAAGAGCAGGGTGAATCATTTAGTAATCCGTCCCCATCTGAACAGTTCATTGCCCTGAGAGGAGACAGCAACTTTGGTTGTCGACTTCAAGGTGCTTCGAGCAGACTTTTTTTTTTTCATTACGCAAATTAATTTGAGCTGGTTTGGCAGATTGCTTTTGTATTCCCAAAACAGATTTTATCATTAATAAGTCTGCAAATAGCCATGTTGAAAATACAAGATAAGGTTTTTCACGAACTGAATAAAGAACAAAATCAACATTGCGCATCATTAACTAAACGATGTTAAGCTCTGAGTGCTTCACTTCATCTCTGAGCCGCTTTGGGCTAGTCCATCTTTGTGTCTGAGTAGCTCTCAGGAGAGTAGAATTAGTCACAACCATTGACTGCACTAGGCAGCATTTTCCGCTGCGGCATGAATGTTAATACAAATACAGATCTTGTTTAAGTGCTTTCCACATATAAAAAAGAATGTATTTTTTTTTATTAACAAGTTGACCATAGGTTCAAAGTTCTGTTACATGAACAGTGTTGGGCGGGTTACTGCAGTAATTTATCCCAGTTACTAGTTACTTCATTCAAAAAGTAGTTCAGTTACCCCCCAAATTACTCACTAGATTAGTCACTATCTATTTACAAATTACTGTATATACTAGCATTTAAGACAACCCCCCCAAAACTGCTCTAAAATAGCCACATATTAAAAGAAATAGAAGTATCGTGTACACTGTACACCAACCTGTGGAAGCAGTGAACCATTCATATTTCTTGCTTTGAGCAATCTCGAGAACTTGCACACCAACCTTCGTTGAGACACTCCATATCCATTCAGCCTTCTGTCTTCAAATCACCTTTTCTATTTCTTCGTGCTGTGCAAAGCATATTTTTTTCCTACAAGCATGGTGTATTGCAAAAGTAATTTTGCATATGAAAAGACTAAAACCCAGAACACATTTAAGTCAAGTCAAGTCATGTTTATTTGTATAGCCCTTGATCACAAAGAGTCTCAAAGGGCAGCACAGACATTCGCCCTATTGATTTTTGTTTGGTTGACGCAATTGTTTTACTTATATAAGCCACGCCCCCTTCCCCAGGCGCTGCCTACATTTCGCTACTGGTGACACAGAATCAAATATGTGCATTGATTTGAATATTTTATTTTATAGTTGTAAATTTAGATGCGATTATATACAGTAGGGAGAATATCTACATGAGGAGAAAATCGGCAGCCTAATACTTTGCTTAAGAAAGCACCACGATAACTGTAGTCTGTAGTATTTTGTAGGCAAATAGAAACAATTCCATATTTTTCTTTTTGTGAATCGAAGTTGACAATACGAGTAAGGCAAGAGTACTCAATAATCAAAAGACATTATACTTCATGATCTGCATTTATAAGGTAGTGGAGTAACGAATTAACCCACCAAAAAGTAATGACAAGATAGTTACAATAGCTTATAGGTAACGCAAACCAGTACTTTTTAAAGAGAATAGTAATTGTGTCCTGGAAACGCATCCTTTGTGACGCGTTGGTCCTAACACTGTCTATGAGCATACTATATTTTTCGGATGCTGTAAAATGCCATACAGACTGCAGAGCAGTAGTTTACTTTTGTAAAGACATAAACATAAAATTTGTTTCAGTTATTAGTACCGGTTCTTCCTTAAATTCAGAGTCATGACACCCACAGAAATAAAATATTAACAATCTAAAAACTCCAGTTAAGAAGTTATTTTACAAATAACATTTTTAATAAAAAAATAGTTTTGTTCATACTGTATATGGACCCAATAAATGTGAAAATACATAAAGAAGTAGTATAAAAATGTAAAATGAACAAAAGTACAGTAGTACACAAAGTTCAAAATATGGTTAAATATTAACAAAACATAGAAATAATAATCATACCTAAAATGACCCAAACCACCTACAAAAAACAATTAAAATGATTGTAGAACAAGACTTAAAACGGCCACCAGTAGAACAAAATGTGTGTGTGGTTGACAACAAAATGGAAAGTTTGGGCTCAAGTTAAGAAATGATCATAACATCATAACATAAAATACACAATGAAACATGAGTATGAATTGTGTATAGGGTGTTGCTATGGGCTTTATAATGACACTGGCGGAAATTTAAAAAATGTTCAGCCATTAGAGCTATTCAACACACCATTTTAAACTACTTTGAGTATAAATGAGCTTAAGCACATTTAACAAATTTATCTACAAGACAGTGGACTTTGGAACAAATATTTTGGGGTATAACATTTTTATTTCTTTTTTCAAAATTGGTTTATGGACCCCTAAATAGACGGCTTAGAACTCCGAAGCATGGTTCTTCACTAGGTAGGTTAATTTGCAATTGGGCGTGGACTGTAATGATACCATCAACACAAATCTCTTCTCTCCCCCACTCTATGATAAGGCGTACTTTTGTGGATCTTAATGGATAATTTTCATGAAGTTAGCGAGTGAAATGCTAGGACTTTATGGCTTCTTCGAAACGCTCACTTCCAAGCACACCAGTGATCTCTATTTAAAGGTGGGGTACATTGTTTGAGGTGACCTTAACGTAGTTGAAATTAAGATATTTTTTCTGTTAAGTAAGTGTTGAGGATACTGAGTTCGAAGAGCCCTTATCTTTTTTTGAGGTTGTTTATCTGTTTTTATCTTGCTTTAAGCAAAGCTGTTAGGGGTGCAACAATTCAGGTAGTAAGAATGGGGGATTATGGAACTGGGATGGAGAGTGATTTCATGCTCATCCTCGCAGTTTTCCTTTGTTTGTAATCATTAGTGAAGCATGGAAATGGTGAATGTAAGAAAAGGCCTGGTTCAACTACAGTCCAAACGCCAAACCAAACCCAGAGAAAGATGAGAATAGTAGACGCTATTCGAGCACTTATGAGAACTGCATGTACTTGAGTTTGCATCATAAGCTTGAGAGAGGCTGCAATGATACCAAAAGCCAGAAGATGGTGGTAGCGAGTAAAAATGTTCCAAATTCCAACAAGCTCCGTTAAGTATGACAAAAAGACTCACAAAGTCCCTGCAAACCAACTCTATGATGTCATCAGTATGGCATGTTTGCGATTTGCCTGACCTCTAATCCATGTGATTTGTCTTCAGCTCTCCTCATCTACTGGAGTCTTGCTTTCATCATGAAAACAATCAAGTTTGCCAAATATACGGAGCACGGTATCGGCCCCCGGCAGCTACGCTATTGCATCACGTGCCTCCTGGTGATGCTTTATGGACTCCTGCTGGCTGTGGAGATCAACGTGATCCTGGGCAGGGTGAGGCTCAACCAATGAACTTGATTTGAGGGGCAGAGCCAGAAGAAAACCAAACTTTCATATTTTATTCGTGTACTGAGCTGGGCTTCTCTCTCACAGGCTATTTTTTTTTTTATAAAATATTCACCAATCAATCTTCTTTGTTTTATTTTTCTTTGTGTCGCACGGTAGAGGATCTGCACGATGGAATTAGTCCCCCTCGGTTTGCAGCAATGCGGGCCTAAAACTTAACTTTAACTCAATTTTAACTTTATTGTCAAAAATCCATATGCACAACATACAGCACGGATAAAGTTGCTTCCTCTTCTACGCATGCAAACATACAATAGATGAGGCACAGTACAAAACATCAACAGCAGCAAGAACAAGTAGCAGCAAGGAAGGGAATAGGAAGGCAGCGAATAGGAAGGTGTAGGGGCAGGTAGAGAGTTCAGAGTTCTGACAGCCAAGGAAGAAGCTGCCATTAAGCCTGCTGGTTCTGGCCCTGAGAGTCTTTTCCCTGATGTCAACAGGTTAAAAGGACTGTGAGATGAGTGGTGGGGTCAATCATTACATTCGGGTTCAAGCTTACTTTAAGAAAAAATCCCACGTCGTTTCTTTTACCTTGAATAGCTCACGGGATCTGCGCAATGGATTCAGTCCCCCTCTTGCGCCACGCCGAGAGGAAGACCGAAATCATTAGGTTCACGTTCGGGCTGGGCTACTCTATCGATTCAGTCCCTCTCTCGAGCAACACAGCTCACATTGCCGCGCACTTGGAAATGACAGGTGGATAATTAAAAAAAAAAAAAAAAGCAGTGAGAGAGAACCCTAACCAGGCCCGAATCCAGACGTAATTATTGACATTTTAGGCCTAACCAAATTTTGGGTCAGGCTCACTCTCGGTGAAAAGAGGGAAGACACAGAGCGTCAACCGCAAGCAAACAAAACAGGAAAAGTCCTCGGGAGCCCCCATGTTAACAGGGAGCTAGCCAGACAAAATTGTACCAAACTCGACACACGCAGCAAAAAAAAAACCCAAAAAACCCACAGTAGCCTATCAAAAAGGATGCAAAAGGGAAAGAAAGAACAATCTATGTAACGGCAGCAGGTAAACGTACTCCACGCACATTTTGGAGGTCGGACAAAATAGCCACAAGGCCCCCAGCGACAGAGTAGTCAAAATTCCAATTTCTCCAGGCGGAAATGAGCTGTATGCAATCGATGTTCACCACAATTGCTGTCTGTTTCAATGCTACTTCACATGTTGCGTTAATAGGATTTGCCATTTTGAAAGTGTTGTGTCCTTTTTGAAGATGTCAAAGCTCTAGAGGAAACAAAATAGGACAACTCTGAGACTAAACTTCTCACGTTCCCCAGCACGTGGAATCTTTTTCAGCATATTACATAATTCAGGGGAGGAACACTTCCCGGTCTGTGCCTAATTGGAAAAAAAAAGATGTTTGGGAATACCTTTAACTAACAGAGCAAAGGGTTTTAATTTTGCTATTTTTCTGTTCTCCTGCTAAAATGTATAAGAAGACCTTTGGGCAGTTTTTTTCTCCTCTTGAAAATGTAAAGTTCGTCTGACTGTTTTAACCCCTAAGCTAAGTACACCTCATGGGATGACTTTTTCCCCTCTGGGCAAACAGCTGTGAAAACAGGGTTCCCATGATGCTTTGCACTTGCTAAAGCCTAACAACCGTTATATCGCAAAGCACAGAGTCACACGAAACACAACAAGCTTAAAAAGCACTCAACTGTAATAGCTCATACCGTCCACAATACTTGGTTGCCAATAGGATAAAGCGCATTAGACCTTTACCGTGTTTTAAATGCAGAAAAAAATGTAGTAGGCTATACAGTATTTATATAATTTTACCCCAGGTGATTCTAGCTATCATGTTTCCAGGCGACTGGCAATAGACAGAATAGACAGACACCAGCCTCAGGATGTGATTTTGGTCGATAGCCGGCCTGATATTATATTTACAGCATTTTACGTATTGTATTTTGCAACATATTTTAAAGGTACAGTTCTTGTGTATGCAGTTGAGACCCACAGCATGTCCAACAAAGAAACTGTTCAGCTAACTACTGCTACAACTAATGACTGAAAATAATCAACTACCGGTAGTTAAACACTTTTGAAACTTAATCGGATGCATATTTTTTAATTGAGGTTGATTTAATCATGTGACAAATGATAATAAAAACAAGAAAATGGGTACGATAAAAAATACATCCTCTATTGAACATCCATCCATCCATTATCTGCACCGCTTACTCAGTAGGGTCGCTGGGGTGCCAGAGCCCATCCCAGCCATCTTCAGGCAGTGGGCAGGGAACACCCTGAACTGGTTGCCAGCCAGTCGCAGGGCACAGAGCGATGGACTACACACTTGCACCTAGGGACAATTTGGACAGGCCTATTAACCTCACATGCATGTTTTTGGAATGTGGGAGAAAACCGGAGAGCCCGTTAAAAACCCACGCAAGCACAGGAAGGCTCGTAACCAGATTTAAACCTATGACCGCATGAACTGTGCCGCAGACATGCTAACCACTCAGCCACCGTGCCGTCTCTATTGAACATACTGTACAAAAAAGAAATAAAAATGCTGAAACCAATTAGGCACAGTGTTCAATCAGTTCCGATGTAAATCCATAAATAAACCTCTGTCTATTTTTCAGGACAAGCAAATAAATCAAAACAAAATTAAGTAAACGATTTTTCTTCCTGTAAACCAAGATCAAGCTCATTTACAGCTGTAGAACAGTAAAAACGTTTGTAGTCACTTAAAAAAAGTAGAGGCACTGTTTATTTAAACGAAAATAACTTGAAACTAATGAGAAATACACCCCATACATTATTATAATGTTAAACAAAGGTGTATAGCTGCCCTTTTCCATTAACCAGCACTCCAATGTTCTAAGAGTACATCGTGCTTGTTAATTGCGTTAGAAGGCTAATAGATGATTAGAAAACACTTATGTAATGATTCAGATTCAGATCTACTTTATTGTCATTCTAGTACACGTGTATACAGAACGAAATGTCGATACATCTGACCCGCACAGTTTCCTTGAATGTACAGATATAAATATAAATAAAATGTTGTATTGAGTTGGAGTATTGAGTACTAATAATATACTAAATAATTATGGCTATGTATAGTATTTTAGAGTAGTGCAAAGAGTGCAAGAGGAGCAGCTAACCAGATGTGCAAAATGGGCAGTCAGGTAAACAAGTCAGGTGTTGATGTAGGCACAGCTAAAAAACCGTTTGGCTGGTTGGAGAAGCTAAAAATCAGACCATCCTTTGAGCTAGTCGAGTACCTGGAGCAATTGAGTATATTCCATGCAGGAGATTGCCAAGAAACTGATAATCTCCTACAACGGTGTGTACTAATCCCGTCAGATAAAATAGAAACAGGATCAAACCAGAGTAATAAGAGAAGTGGCAATATTGTCTGGGGGACAACAAAGTTTTGAACTGTAGTGTACATTCAGTGGTCAACTGCAAAGTCAGTAACAAAAGACCCTAAATAATTTTAACAATTTGAAATCAAATGGTTTTAACAACCTCTTCAGGAGAAAGGTGTCCATAGTTGCTCTCTTCTTTGGACTATATGCATTTCATTTCAAATACAGAACGTTTGTCAAGCACAGTCTGGTATAACACTCAAGCTCTTTATTTTATAGTCAAATAAACTCGAATGAATTGTACAATGCACGTCATCAAAATTGTATTGGCTTACTTGAATCTTACTGAGGCTGACTCTGTTTTGTTCAACTGTCCGAGGTACTTTCTGTTTAATGTTGGTGCATCACTAAGTTACTGCCATGATACGCAAAATCTGCTTCGCAATATTTGAAAGTAGTCTTTCTTTTAGCTGTATCCAGATGCAAATGCTTAGACATTTTGGAAAGCGTGTTTAATGTTGACACCTTTAATTCTGTATGTTACCGCTCTAAAGAATTATCCTAATGCACATGTGCGACTCTCAGCAGAGATTGTAATTATGTGAGATGCCTCACTCTGTTGGAAAAACGTGTCTGGCGACAGTAGTTGACGATGTAATTCATTGTCATCGAGTTTTGTCGACGGCAACTTATTGTTTCTCACAAGCCAGTGTTGTCTTTGCTTTGCAGCGGTACATGTGCTTCGCCAACCCAACAGAAGTGAAGCCCCCAGAGGACCTGCAGGACCTGGGTGTGCGTTTTCTGCAGCCCTTTGTCAACCTGTTGTCCAAGGCCACTTACTGGTGGATGAACACCTTCATTACATCGGCTCACAGGCGACCCATCGATCTCAAAGGTATCGGAAAGCTGCCAATTGCAATGAGAGCCCTTACCAACTACATGAAGCTGCGCAAAGCCTTTGAAAACCAGAAGGTGAGTGGTTCTGCTTTTTTTATTCGCTCAAGCATGAAAGCACATTTGGCTTCTAACCAAGGGTAGGGAACCTATGGGTGCCGATCCATATATGGCTCTTTTCATGAGTACATCTGGGCCAGGAATAAGATAGAACTTGTACGATAATATATTGTATAGCTACATGCAAAGTCGATTTTCAGCAGTTGCATGAGCAAAATATCATAGAATTCATAAGGGGTTTAGTCCAGTATATATAGGGCAGAGTTTTGACTGCAGTTTACAGTGAATGCATGAATGAATGAATGAAAACTTTATTCGAACATCAAAATAAAAACAGAACAAAAACAATAACTCAACAACAAAATATTATTACATCATATGTTCGAAAAGGGGTAGTCAGAAGCAAATGCTTATATTCCCTACCCCTTCATCTTCCCTATTAAACACAGCAATTATATAACAAGAATTGTAATACTATAAATAATAACAGTTTTGATATAACAACAGCAACAATAACACAAAGTTAATCATATTTCTAGACGCACTCGTATCACTCATACCCGATTTTCTTGATCCCTGTATTCTGTCAGGAATGTTTTTTTGTATTTAAATTTGAACAAGTGAATAGATGGACTTCGTTTGATCTTGTCTTGCAAACCGTTCCTGAGCTTGACTCCACACACAGACACATACATACTCCTGGTGGTTCTCACCTTTGGGATCATGATTCGCTACAGCCCCTTAAGTTATAATTTCCTTCTTTTCGAATGAATAATTTTTGGATGTTTTCTGGCATTATGTTTTTGTTGACCTTAAATAGCAGTTGTGCAGTGAAAAATTTTACTAAATCATCTAATTTTAATAATTTGGACTGCAGGAATAAAATATTAGTGTGATATCGATATCCTACCCTGTTATGGTTCTAATTGCACGTTTTTAGAGGATAAAAAGGGGCTGGAGTGAACTTTTGTAATTATTGCCCCAGACATCTGCACAATATGTTAAGTATGGCAGAACTTGAGAACAAATAGATAAATACAATGCATTATAATTTAAAATGAATTTGGCTTTATTAATTATTGAAATGCTTTTAGATACTTTAGTTTGTATGTGTCTGATGTGTGTTTTCCAGCTTAATTTATTGTCTATTATGACCCCTAAAAACTCTATTTCTGATACAGCTTCTGTTGCAGCACCATCCATTTTTACTTTTAAATCTTGATTTGCCTTTGCGACTACCAAAGAAAATTACTTTGGTTTTCTTTAAATTTAGACATAATCTATTTATATCCATTCATACTTTTAGGTTAATTAATTTACGATTAATACAGGTTACCAAATAAATATAGTTATCATTTAAATATAAAATAATAGTGTCGTCTGCAAATATTACTATTTTCAATAGTTTTTAAACATTAAAGATATTATTAATATATAAATTAAATAACTTTGGACCCAGGATAGAACCCTGTGGTATTCCACAACAGATGTCCAAGTATTCAGATGACAACTCTCCCATTTTTACATATTGCTTCCTCCCTGTCAAAAAACTTTGAATCCATTGCAAAGCCAAACCCCTGATGCCATATCTTTCCAGTTTTTTTAATAGTATATTATGATTAATGGTATCAAATAATTTTTTAAGTCAATAAATACCCCGACTGCGTATCTCTTTTTTTCTATCCTATGGGTGATTTCTTCTACTGCATCAATAATAGCCATTGTTGCTGATCTGTTTCTTTTAAAACCATATTGACTTTCATTAATCAATTTATGTTTATCTACAAATTGTTGTAGTCTATTATTGTAAAGTTTCTCTAATATTTTAGAGAACTGAGGAAGCAGAAATACTGGTCTATAGTTTGTAAAAATGTGCTTGTTTCCATTTTTGTATATTGGTATAACTTGCTATTTTCATTTGATTTGGAAATTTAGAAAAGATAGATTACAGATGTAGGTCAATGGTTTCACAATGCTCTTTATAATTTGCTTAACTAGTACCATATCGATGTCAAAATAATCCATAGACGTTTTGTTTTTACAGTTGTTAACCACGTCTAAGATTTCTGATTCCGTAACCCCAGATAAAAACATGGCCTTGGAGTTCATTTTTATCAGTGACTCAAATTGCTTACTACTGCACTCTGGGATATTTGCAGCGAGCTCTGGTCCAATATTTACAAAATTCTATCTATCTATCCATCTATCTATCTATCTATCTACCTTGGTCATATCCCTCAAGAGGGGTGACCGACAGCAAGACAACACATACAATAAAAATAAAATAAAAGGGAAAAAAATAGCAAAAAAACACACACAAAATTTTTTAGACCATGGCCAACCCAATCGCCCGAACACCCAAACAAGTTAGGCACCTCGGCACCTAAGTTGGTCATGCTTTCGTCCCTCCAGATGAAACGGGACACCAGAAAGCGGCCATGTCACTCGGGTCAGGTTGACACAACACACACTTTTGTTCAACAGCAGGGCCCGACAGCTTTCACTGGTTTACCCCTGCCGCATCATACGGGTGCCCAGCCCATCCTTAAGAACGCATCCACAATCCCACTAACCTTTCACAACACGTCTCCACTCCTTTCTATCACCAACTAGAGCTCTAGCTTCCATTATATTTAGACCTCTTTATTTACAAAATACCTATTGAAATTCTCCACAACTTGATTTAAATTATAATTTTCACTGTTCTTATCAATAAAATAGTTTGGATATGCATTACTTACATTCTTTCCTTTTATTATACTATTTAATATATCCCAAATACCTTTGATATTACTTTTATTATGATGTAATAAATTAGTATAGTATAATTTCTTGCTCGCTCTAAATATTCCTGTCAATTTGTTTTTATACGTTTTATATCGGGATTCGGCTTCCTCAGTTCTTAGTTTAATAATTTTTCTATATAAGGTGTTTTTTTTTTCTTACAAGCATTATATAAACCCTTAGTTATCCATGGATGCTTTACAGATTTATTCTTAATATTAGTTTGTCTCATTTTTGTTATACATGTTGGTGAATATTTCCAAAAATATGTCAAACGCACGATCCAAATCATCTGTACCATATATAGCATTCCAGTTTTGTTTAACTAAGTCATCATAGAGTGATATAATAGTCTATTCAGTTCTAACTCGTTTGTAAACATAATCTTTAGTTGATTCTTGTCTAGTAACATTTCCATCATAAACTGTAAATAGGTGATCAGAAATATCACAAACCAGTAATCCGCTGACATTTGTAAATTCAATATTATTTGTAAAGACATTGTCGATGAGTGTTGCACTGTGTAAAGTGATTCTACTAGGCCTTAATATAGTTGGGTACAAACTCATACTGTACATTATATTAATATAGTCATCAATGTTTTTATGTTTGTTTGGATTCATTAGATCTATGTTGAAATCTCCACAGATGAATAGTGTTTTGTTGCCTATTGTTAAATATGTTTTTTCAGCCCAGTTTGTGAAGGTTTCAAGATTTGAGCCCGGTGATCTATATACACAACTGACTATAATATTTTTGCTTTTTTTATTTATAATTTCTATTGTAAGACATTCAAGTAAATCGTCAATGACAAATGACATGTTTTGTATTATCTTCTATTTGAATCTTTTGTGCACATATATAGCTACTCCTCCTCCTATTTTGTTTGTTCTATTTACATAGTTCAAATTATAGTCGTTTAATTCAAAATTAACACCCCTTTCCTCACTGAACCACGTTTCAGAAACTGCAATCACACTAAACGGGTTCTCAAATTGCTGTAAGCATTCAGTGATGTCTTAAAAATTTGTGTACATGCTTCTACTGTTAAAGTGAATTATTGAGAATTTCCCTTCAGATTTAACCAAAGTATTATATTCATTTACAGTGTAATATTTGCAATTGTCTGAGCTAGTTGATAGAAATTTGTGGTCAGGATCAAAGTCATCTAATCTTGAATTATTGGAGTCAGTGTGATCAATAATGCTCAGTTCCTGTAGATCATGGCCTAACATATTATAATGGATTTTTTTATTGTGATCTGTAAAAAAGGTGTCCATGTTGTCAGTCCAGGATGCCATTGTATCACTTCAGGCAAATCTGTCCAACTCCTGCATTTCTCGAATCCAAAGTATTTTTGCTTCGTCTGGAGTGCCTTTTAACTTTATGTATATTCTACAATTTGAAGTCCAAGTTCCTTGTATCTTGTTTGTTTTCCTCAAAAAAAAATCGAGCTTGTCTTGCAATGTCAGAGTTTTTTTTTGCTTTGGCTAGCTAGTGTCCGGAAATCGATGGAGTAGTCGGCAATTGTGCACCTCCCCTGGCAAATGTTCATGAGCGAGCGGGAGGCGTCGGCCGAAGAGGAGCCCGTATCGAACACCTTCAGCATTTCTTGGGCCAGAGCATGTCGCCGAACCCCGTTCAAATTCGGCTGTTCCCCAAAGACGAGCCCTCCCGGACAAGTGGTTAATTGTGAAGGCCACTTTGGACGCTTCGGACGCGAAGTTACGGGGTTGCAAGTCGGAAATAAGCCGACAGTTCACCAGGAAAGCGCGAACCTGGGCAGGATTGCCACAAAATTTTTCCGGGGTGCCCACTCGTGGCTCCGCCATTTCGATGGCGGGAAAATTCACGAGCGGGAGGGGCGGGGCTTGCGGCGGCGCGGCAGACAGAGAATTACCGGGAGGCGGGACCGATGCATGCAGCTGACGAGCGAGAATCTCTGGGAGGACATCCAACTTTGCTTGGTGGCGCTGAAGCATTTCGGATACGTTTTTGCTCGAACAAGTGCTGGTGTTGTTGCACTTGTTGAACCAGGGTGGTGACGTCATTGGCGATTTGTTGTATCGCGCCTACTCCTGACCAGAGGTCAGGAGTAGGCGCTGTAACGCGGATGGCTGATTAGCATTTACGCGTTCTCCGGTGGGGAGAGAAACGTCTGCTGGGTCCATTCTCTGGTCAGACCGTTCTGTCAGGAACCAGAATAGAATCTCGGACCCAATTGCGTTCGTTTTAAAGGAATCTTTATTGGATTGAGCTGACAGAGCTTGCTTTGGAAGCCGATGGTTGTCGGTCGCTAGCAGCATTGGACGGAATGGCACTCCGTGACAGGTAGGCAGAATTGATACGGCTTAGTGGGCAGGTTGGTGGCCAGGGCAGGAGAGTAGATCTTAAACGTGGGACAGAAACAGGTCGAAACAGGAGGCAGGCAGGAATCAAGCAGGATTCCGTACTGGTAATCTGGAGAAACACACAGAGAGACACAAATACGGTCTGACACTCCCCTCTGGGTGCAGGCAGCTTAAGAGGGGAGTGCCAGCCAATCAGAGAGCGCGCTCCTGCAGGCCAAACGATTGCCCCAGGTGTCTTCATTTTGGCAATCATGACAATTATCTCATCTCATTAGCTGCACTGTTTATCCTCAGTAGGGTCGCGGGGGTGCTGGAGCCCATCCCAGCAGTCATCGGGCAGGGGACACCCTAAACTGGTTGCCAGCCAATCGCAGGGCACACAGGGACAGACAACTCGCTCGCTCATTCACACCTAGGGACCGGCCAATCCACCTGAAATGCATGTCTTTGGAATGTGGGAGGAAACCGGAGTGCCCGAAACATACAAACTCCGCACAGGAAGTCCGGTAGCTGGATTTGAACGCACACAGAAGGTTCCCAAGACCTTAGAACTGTGTCTGCACACGCGCTAACCACTGCTCCGCCGTGCTGCCCCTATTTATAAACATTTTATTATTTCAGTTATTTATAACTCATTCACTTATTTAGTTGTAATCAATGCACTTTGTGATTATTCATATATTTGAGTATCAGTATTTTCATATGGGTATAATCCCATGACCTCTTGATAGAGCCATTCATTCAATTGTTATTCAGTCTCTACATTATTTCAAGTGGTGTTTTTCAAGTGGTGTATTTAGTTTTCTTTCGGGGGAGGGCCTTGAGTTTTATCAGTGTTGGATACACCAGGTCTAGACCAGGCGTCTCCAACCTTTTTCAAACTGCGAGCTACTTTTTTGTTAATAGCACAAAGGGCACCCAGTTTGATATGTATTCCTCAAATAACAACTTTTAGTGTTATTACAATGTTGCAACCACGTTAGAGATCACTGTTCTAGACAAAGGGCTGGTGTTAAGCGAACATTTTTCCACTAACTCTAAAATTATGTCTCTTTTTCATAGTTCGCCTTCCTTGTATAAAAGGATTGCAATTCCATTTTCAAAGCACATTTTGTGAAACCATACCGCCTCATTCGCTTGTCACCTAACCAGAATATTCAGTTCGATAGTTTATTGATAAAACTTTGAAAAAACTGCTAATAATAGCTCCAGGGCTTGTTTTACCTGTCTCACAACCCAGATGTAAACAAATGCATGAAGGAGAACAGAGGTATTCATCTTCACTTTTCTCTAGTACCCATATAACCTCTTTTTGCAGATTGTAGTTAATTGCATGTACTAGCGGTACAATACTCAACCCGTCTCCAGAATACTAAAAGAAAACAACAAAAAACATGCTTATTAATAACTTGTGTTGGGATTGAAATCGATTTTATTAAAAATGTTTTTGGTAGATTGGAGTTAATTACCGTATTTTCCGCACTATAAGGCGCACATAAAATCTGATTTTTTTTTTTTTTTTAAAGCTGACTATGATGAAATGAAATGAAATGAAATGAAATGAAATGAAATGATCTGCATTTATATAGCGCTTTTCAAGTCAATGACTTCCCAAAGCGCTTTACAATGTGCTCCACATTTCCCAATAGCGGCCTTGCAGCCATGTAAGGCGCTAACCTGCTTATTGGGGGTATTAGGGGTTCAGTGTCTTACCCAAGGACATTTCGACATGTAACACGGACGAGCCGGGATTCGAACTGGGATCCCTTGATCCCAAGACGAGCGCTCTACCTCCTGAGCTACTGCGCCTTATAATCCGGTGTGCCTTATATATGGATCAATATTGAATTGCAAGGTCTCGCAACTAAGAGAAGAAGCCATCGACTCCATTTTTCGCGTAGAAGAAGAAGTGCGCTGTGCATACTGGGAAATATTAAGCAACGATTCTCTTTAATTTTTGCATTTGTATAAAGACCCTGAAATGGCTCCTATTAAGAAACATGCTTACAACGCAGAGTTTAAACTCAAGGCGATCAGTCACGCAGTAGAACACGGAAATAAAGCAGCAGCGAGAGTGTTCAACATTAATGATTCGATGGTGCGGAGGCTTAAGCATGAGGATAAGCTGCGCCAAGTAAGGAAGACTAAACAAAGTTTCCGTGGCAATAAAGCGAGATGGCCACAGTTAGAGGACACTCTTGAACAGTGGGTTGTTGAACAAAGAGCATCAAGTAGAAGTGTCAGTACAATAATTATTCGAATGAAGGCAACAGCGCTAGCACGGGAACTTAACATAAAAGAAATCAGAGGTGTTCCTACTTCGTGTGTGTTTACGTTTTACATTTTACAGTTATTATGTTATTGCTTTATTGTTATTGTTTTGCACTTGTTGTTTTTGCACATTACTAAAGTTTAATTTACAATAACAGTATCAGACGGTTTTTTGCATGTTGACTAAATGGAGGAAAAGTAAAATGTTACGCCTTGCTGTTGTTCAAAGATGTTAAAGATGTGTCACGAAAATGCTTTACCTCAGAGAAAATAATAAAACAGCTGTTTATTCATTTTGGGAGTAAATGGAGTTGTGGAAAGCTTGTTTGTTATCTATTAATCAAGTTTGACTGACCTATCTGACTGTTTTGTTGACATTCCCTTTAGCGCGGCACCGTCTAATGGTTCATTAACGTAACTACATCCTCTACTGTAGCCAAGTCAAGTCAAGTCACATTTATTTATATAGCCCTTAATGTCTCGAAGGACTGCACAGGATTACAATTACAAAACTGCACAATTACCTGATCTTAAACCAGCATGCACTTATAGCGCCTTATAATGCGGTGCGCCTTATGTATGAAATGAAATGATATGAAATGATCTGCATTTCTATAGCGCTTTTCAAGTCAAGACTTCCCAAAGCGCTTTACAGTGTGCTTCACATTTCCCAATAGCGGCCGTGCAGCCATGTAAGGCACTAACCTGCATATTGGGGGTATTAGGGGTTCAGTGTCTTACCCAAGGACACTTCGACATGTAACACGGAGGAGCCGGGATTCGAACTGCGATCTCTTGAACCCAAGACGAGCGCTCTACCTCCTGAGCCACTCACTCGAGTTTTAAAATATATCATTCATTGAAGGTGCGCCTTATAACACGGTGCACCTTATAGTGCGGAAAATACGGTATATGTACTAGCGGTGTCGGTTTGTCATACATGCCAAGCTTTTGACATTAAAAAGAGGTAGATATTTTGCGTACTCTATTTTACGAGCAAAACTCGAGAATACTAAAAAACAAAACAAAAAAAACGTGCTTATTTCTAACTTTTATCAAAACGGAAATTGAATGCGATCTTTAGAGAGGTTTTTCAAAAACAAAGACTTAGCCATGCTTCAAAATCATTTTAAAGGGGCGAAAAGCGGTAGTCTATTGCGTGAAGCGGTTGTGTTGGCAGGTATGGTATGTGGTACATGTACCATGGTACACAAGCTCTGCTTTGCAAGAGTTGAGTATTGAAATTGGAATCATTTTAAATAAATGGGCAGGGTTGGGTAGGGTTACTTTAACTTGATTACTTTCAATTACTTTTGGATTACTCCAATACCAAATATGCAAATAAAAGACAAAAGAAAATAAATATGAGTAAAATTACAAAATTTTGTGCAGGCTTGGGGAGTAACGGAATACATGGAACGGCAAAAATGATGTAGGCAAGCTGTTTGGATTTATTTTCATTTTGTTTCTGTCGCATTTTATGTTAGTTTTGCCGGAGATCAAAGAGATCAGAGCCAGGAGAGAAAGCTTACCACGTGTTGTGAGTCATAATTTTATTTATATTTACTTTCTTTTGTCTTTTATTAGCATATTTGGTATTGGAGTAATCCAAAAGTAATTGAAAGTAATCAAGTTAAAGTAACCCTACCCAACACTGTAAATGGGGTATCAAATATCCACAATATTTGGTATTGTGGCTGCTCAAGAACGTTTAGGCAAGAATTGTATAGCTTGATTTAAAATAGAAACTATCATGTCGCAACTTCTTTTGTGAGCAATTTGGACATTTCTCCCAACTTCCTGTATCTCTTCAGGAGCACGTGTCAAGGCTCATGTAGTTAAACCACCTCCCCGGCGAGGTCAGAACTTTCCAGTGTTAGAAAGGTCAGGAGCATTCGTCATGGTTAAACGTGTGGTTGGTGTGAACGCCATGTCACATGCTTCCGCTTGGGAGGGAAATAAACTAGTCTTAGTGGGGGGTTGGATGCTCATTGACGAGGAGGCGGCGGGTCATTCCCATTATACTGTGAACAAGATGACACGCTGACCCCTGCGGGCGTGACAACGCTGCACTTTATGGGAAGCTACATCGCTGTATTAATATGCACTCAAAAGGAAAGATGTGATTTTTCCCACAACGATGATGATGATAGTGAAAGCGAGTAGATGAGAACATGCACGTAAAATGTTAAACATTTCCTTGGAGAGCTTACTCCAACAACTTGCTAGTGACAGTCCAGATGTTTTCCTGTTATCATCTAGTGACTTGTACTCACTCAAAGCTGCAGGGTTGTTGGATGTCACAGAATACACAGTCCAGAAAAGTTAGGAAAATAGGACTTAGTATAGACTTATATAGACTTCAAGACTTTTTGTTTCGACTAGAGTTTCGGATTGTTCAGGAACTTCCTTTGAAACCCAACGAATTGGACTTATGGGTCAGAAACTGAAAGGTGGAATGTATGTTTTAGTTGTCCTTAACCCTTAAATTCATAATTGGGGTCAGAACATTGTTTGTTATTCTTCAAAAACTTTAAAATGAGTAAATTTGTATTATTGTCATATTTCATGTATTCCTCCTTAAACATGATTTTGGCATGATGCTGTTGGTAACTTTTTCCCCACTAATTTTCGACCCTACTCATGGCAGACTGTATGTACTGAAAGATTATGCATCAAAGGGTTAAACATTTGATGGTATATTTTCTTTATTAAGTATGTGTTCACAATGCCAGGCTGAGTTCAAAGAGACCTTATGCTTTCTTATCCATTGCGTCTATCTTATTTTTTCGGAGTAGTTTGTGGTGGAATGCATTAGGTTCGAGGAAAACAACAGAAAATGTAATTTTTACCAAACACTAAGGGGAGATGTTTGTCTCAAAACAAATATATTCACAAGATCTAAATATCATATGTGTTGTTAAATGCACACACAAAATTAGAAATTGCATATATAATCTTAGATATATTATCTAAGATTTTTTTTGGTTTGAACAAATTTATTGACACTAAAAACAGAAAACAATCATGACAATCTCAACAGCAATTAAGCACATTCACAATATTATATTCCAATATTACGCTTTTAACAGCAAACACAAAGTGAGGTTTGAACAAACCTTCTCGAAAATCAAACATATTCACAATTTCATTATATAACATCTTTGTTAGTGTCAATAGATCCGTCCAGGCCAAAGTCGATTGTCCTCGGTCTGAACAAATCCATTATCTAAGATATATTTGTGGTTCAACAGAGTATTCAGATTCAGATTCATTCAGATTCAGAGTATTCAGATTCAGAGATTCAGAGTATGCGATTCACTCCAGATTTTCTCTTTTATTGGTACCGGAGAAATTGAAAAATTGGCTTTGAAAGTCTTGAAAAATGTCTGAATTTTGCTATGAAAAAGGTCCACGAAACCTGGGAACTCCTTTCGCTCAAACTTATATTTAAACGGCTCCAACTCCAAACCCCCAGAACAAGATCATAGATTTAGAATACAGATGCATTGTTAAATTTTGCTGAGTCATGTTTGAGTTCATACTGCAGCAGAGCTATCAACATTATGAAGCTCTCTTCCCACCCTGTCCACCACTTCTTTGACCTGTGGTAGACACAACAGGTCCCTTAAAACAAAGACAAACAGGCTCACAAGCCCAGTTTTTTCCCTAGGGCCATCACCACCCTAAACAAGGGCACAAAACTGAAAATATATATCTTCAGACTTATTTGATAATTCGTGTTGCTGCTTGATTTTATTATGATGCACTGAGGCCAGTCTCTCTATTTCCTGACAGTCTTTTATTTCATTTTTCACTTTAAAGTCTTTATTAATGTTTGCCTTGGAGTGTCATGTCTAACCTTGTTACATACAATGTTCATTACATTGTTATCAATGAATATAAAGACAATTGAATTCAATGTATTTATTTCCAACCGCCAAAAAACAAACCCCTGTTACTGTGATATTTCGGTACTCGACCATAATCTGTTCCAGTAGGTGTTTGAACACTGAATTGTTCGAGTACCAAAAAACGTTCTCCAATACAAAGTAATGGTATTTCTTTTTAGACGTTATGAAATGAAATGATCTGCATTTATATAGCGCTTTTCAAGTCAATGACTTCCCAAAGCGCTTTACAATGTGCTCCACATTTCCCAATAGCGGCCTTGCAGCCATGTAAGGCGCTAACCTGCTTATTGGGGGTATTAGGGGTTCAGTGTCTTACCCAAGGACACTTCGACATGTAACACAGATGAGCCGGGATTCGAACTGGGATCCCTTGATCCCAAGACGAGCGCTCTACCTCCTGAGCTACTGCCGTTACTCTGTGTTCCCAAATTTTCACATAATTGAATAAAACGTGTACATAAACAACCCAGGATGATAAATCAAATCTGTGAATCACATGTGTCAAAACCTTGGCCCGTGGGTCAAATGAGGCCCGCCATATCATTTTATGTGGCCTGCGAGACAATACTGAAAAAAGCACAGGAGAAAAATGAACCTGCATCGCGTCAATCAATGACTTGCAGTGTTAAATATGTCCACTGGATGTCGCCACTCGCATACCACCCGAGACAACTCAAGTCAAGTCATGTTTATTTGTCTAGCCCTTAATCACAAAGAGTCTCAAAGGGCTGCACAGACAACAGATTTTTGCAAACTGCAAACTATTATTACACCATCCCCTGATCTAAAACTTACATGAGGGCAAGGAAAAAAATAAAGAAACCTTGAGAAGGGACCACACATGAGGTAATCCCCCCTCCAGGATGACCAGGCTGCAACAGATGTTGCTATAACAAATAATACACCCATTGTAGCTGTATTTCCCTTCTACCATTAATCAACCAGAGAATATTGCAGAAACCCATCCAGAAAAGACCCTAAGCCCTCCAGCCAAGGCACCCTTTTTATTCTATTCATTTTTTAGTCCGGCGCCCTGTGAGAATGTTTTCCAACCGAGTGGCCCCTGAGCTAAAATGAGTGTGACACCCCTGGTATACGGAGTCGTTGGAGTACCTATGTATTGATGTATTTTACGCTTTGTCCCTCAGATACCGCAGGGTGCGGCACCGCATGGACCCAAGTGGATCTGGCAGGCTTTGAGGAAAGCGTTTGGCCGACCTCTCATTCTCAGCATCACTTTTCGCTTCATGGCAGATCTGCTTGGCTTCGCTGGCCCGATATGTATCTCAGGCATTGTCCACCACATCAGCAAAGACAATAGAACCATTCACCAACCGGTAAGAATATAGATGATGGTAAATGGTCTGCATTTATATAGCGCTTCTCAAGTCAATGAAGACCTCCCAAAGCGCTTTACACTTACCCATTCACACACACACACTCACACACCAATAGGGAGTCAGCCATGCAAGGCGCCTACCTGCTTATTGGGGGTGATCACCTTTTAAAACGAGGGGGTCTCCAACGTGGTGCCTTTGGGCGCCAGGGTGCCCCCTGAGGACAGTTGAGGTCGCCGCGGATCTGTTCTGAAAAGAGCTGACCAGTGCTGGGTCATTGCGTATTTTTTGTAAAATGATCTTTTTATCGGTTGACTAAGTCTATTCAACCCTAAACCTTTATATTTAACCCAGTACTAACATAGTAACAACACTAACATGATAAGTTGTTATTTTAAACATTTAAATACATAAATTCCAGTTCATGGGCTTAATTAAAAAAAATCTATTCAACAGTGTTCATTTTACCTCTAAAAAGTGATGGGTCCTGGGGACTCGCATGCTCAAAAATCTATGGGTCCCAACAGAGATCTATGGGTCCCCAAAATTTTGTGTTATCGAGGTTGAAATTGTAAATCGGCTACAAATATGTAATATAAATCTATATATTCATTCCGTTTTAATCATCACAGTTTATTGGTAATACAAATCAGTTATCTCTTCAAGATTTTTCAGTTCACAACAATATTGTAAATTATACAAAATAATATTGCTGAATTAATTATATAAATCTATATTTTCATTCAGTTTTAATCATCACAGTTAATTGGTAATACAAAGCAGTTATTGCTTCAGATTTTTCCATTCACAATATTGTACATTTACAAAATACTGAAAATACTGCCATCCACTTAACTATCTTTAGCAGTGAAAGCATGGCCAAGTTTTCTTTTTGATGTTGTATCTGTTCATACTTGCCCCACTCTTCCTGCAGCAACAGAATTTCCATAGCTAATTTGTGGTTTTCGTTGTTGTTGTGCCGATCCAATGTGCTTTTCTGAAAGTTCGTATTGCAAAATGATTTATGCAATCCAGTTTTTTTGTCATGCTGGGTACGCGTATCACAGAACACGTAGCCTCCATTATCATCCTTCTCATTGCGTAACCAGGAATATAATTTAGTCCATTTTGGCAGAAAAGTCCTTTTCTTGCTAGGAGTATTCTTTTATTTTCTTTCGTCGAATCGTTCGCTTCAACGCACGTGTTTTTCTTGCCTTCGCAATCTTCTGAAGAATTTCTCTACCGTTTTTTCGAGCCAGAATTATTGCCGTTGTTATCACTTTCTGCATTATGTTTCGACTTATTACGACACTGAAGAAATTACCAATCTTTGTTCATTTGCACCTAATACCAACTGTTTTTACGGAGGCATACTTCTCTTTCACTCGACAACCATCAAAACAATGACGTCATCTCGAAACAAGGAGATCTCGTTTGCCGAGATCGGCGCGAGATCGAAACAACAATGGCGGATGCCTGACGAAAGGTTTGGAGTGCGGTCAATCTTTGTTAAAAAAAGAAAAAGTAATCGGGTAATAATGACAATTTGGTGTCAAAAAAGTTGCGTCCCGGGGACGCACGTTGATTTGACACAATGCGTCCCCAACAAAAATGATGCGTCTAGGACGCAGGGACGCGGGCAAACGAGAACACGGATTCAAGAATTAATAAGTAATGTATTTTTAAGCAATTCACTAAGAGAATAGAATTGTATCATGTATTAAACCATTTTTGTTAATCTTTTTAATTATTTATTTTACAGGAAATACAACAAACTAAGTTCCAATTTATGTATTTTATGAAGCAAATGGGCAAACAACATGTGCAGTTTCATTTAGATAGCTATCCTCATACCTTTTTAGCTTCTCAGCAAGCTATCTAGGTAGCTTTTAATTTTTTTTTTTTGCATGCTATCTAGCTAACATTTTATCTTTTTTGCTCGATATCAACTAAATTTTGGACTCGTTTCCAGACAGCCATCTAGCTTTTTTAAGCTTTCTATCTGGCTATTTAGTTGGCTTTTTACTTTTTAGCTAGCTGTCTCGTAAATGCAGCTTTGCATCTGGACCAATTCACTACAAACATAAACAAATTTAAGTTGGAGTTGTGAATAAAAATATGCTCACCTAAATTGTCATATTGCTTTAAAATAAGTAAAAATGAAATACAAAATAAGAGTTTTAGCTGTGAATGGGCAATAACATCAAGGCTGGGCCTACTAAAACTAAGAAAATACTGCACATCATTCTCCATGAAACCAGACTGGTCTTCAGCTCTTTTATACTATTACTGCCCTGTAGTGGCAGCAATATGCATTTTGCTAGTATTTATTAAAAAACTAATCATAACTTTTGATAGAAACAAGCTTAATTTTTTGACGTACTCAGACATTTTCGGTGGGCCGCATTTAATCCTGAAACATGTTTTACATGCCTGCATTAGTGTTTTACACGCCAGGAGTCATTGTGTATTTCACCTCTGTACGGTACCTCTCTTTAAAGGTGTTGTCTGTGGTTAATGGATTTTTGTACTTTATTTTATAGTTGATTGGTTCCCTTAACCAATAGAGTTGTATGAGCAACATTTTCTGTGGTGTGTCTTGGGAAAGTACAGTCCAAGTCCAGCCTGGTGGCGCCCATCCAGGCCAACAAATGTTTCCAGCCAGTCTCGAACCGGGGACCTTTCGCATGTCAGGCTATTGTGCTAACCACTGCACTGCAGGATCATAAATAATTCATTGGTTGGAATCCTTGATCACTAGGGTCGAAGGGGCACCATTTTCTTGTGGTGTGCCATGGGCAAGCACAGGCTGGTGGCGCTCATCTCTCTCCATCCATCCATTATTTGCAACGCTTATCCTCAGTAGGGTCACAGAAGTGCTGGAGCCCAATACAAATGTGCTTGAACTTGCATCCCTTAACCACACGGGTCGCAGGAGCACAATTTTCTTTTTGGGAACGCAACCTCCGCAAAGAAAGAATGACTGTATTTCAAATACATTGGCACGTTTTAGCAGGAGGCCTACAAAACATTAAGTGTCCTGCCAATTAGCATTTAGATTCCTCTCAAAGATCAGCCCCACAATCAATTCCCATGCCCTTTACTCCATCCGATACTCACGCTTTGGTGTCGCCTTAAATCAGGACCAGTCAAATATTTATGAGACCTTTTGCTGTAGGACGTGTCTCAATTTCAAGTTTCAGTGAAGGCAGACTCACATTTAAAACATCCATCTTTAAAACTCTCTAGATTATTTAGTCAGAAATTCACTCTGTGCCGCTTGGGAAAATCACAAGTGCAGGTGAAAATGATACAAACAGACATATTTCGAGAACAAAAATAGACTCTTGTGTAATACACCCAATCCGAGATTGTTGGGCATGGTTTTTTTTCAACATTTGTTTAAGTAAACTATATGTTGTTATTTCACAGTGTAATATTTTGTTAATCTGTTAATCTTTCTTTAGTCAAGTAGCTCTTTAAGCCTTTTAAAACCAAAAGGGAATACAGAAGAAAAAGGACATGTTTAAGGAAAAATAGATCTGAACAAACTATCAACAAACACATGAATATATTTTAAAACTTTTTTTTACAGAGTAAACCAAGATCAATATTTCAATATTTTTGTATTTGACAGTTTACATACCTGTCAACTTAAATCTTTTTCACGTATTAGGTATGTTTTTGGTCTTTATAAATTGCGTATAGCAATGTTTGTAATGGGAACAAAAAAAACTCAATTTTTGTTAGGTGGGACAATTTGTGCATAAGACAGCTATAAGCCGTACTCTACATAAATCTGCCATTACTGTGATGTTTTGTCTTGTTGTGCCGTTTTATATAAAATTCCTTGATTACGGTCAATTTAGCTCCACAAAGAAGACACACGGCAAAGTCAGTTAACAAATATTCAGCCTCTCCTCTGTTTTCAGAATACACTTTTTTTGTTGACCATTTTAAGGGTTTAGGCATAGCATTCGTTAAATCCACAGCGACAGAAACATCACCCTGCTTTTCTCCGTTTAGCCTCCAGTTAAATCGTGATAGTTTGTCCCTGGGCGTCACGTCGCAGCTTCCTGACTCACTATTAATGCACTTGTCGGTCTTGTTTTTCAACTGGCCGACGTGTTGTTTTTCAGCAGATATTTTGAAAAATGGTTGTGCTGGTTGCATTGTGGGATCTGTAGTTTGAGAGTTATCAGCGTTTCATAGAGCAGGGCCATTATAGTAATGATAATAATAATAATGCATTTTATTTAAAAGCGCCTTTCAGGCCACCCAAGGACACTATACAGACAATGAAAAAATACAATTTAAAAAGTTGTAAGCGAAATAATAAATAAAAACAAGACATAAAATCATGAAAACAGGAAATGGAGAAGCTATGTGTTGTAGGCAGTCCTGAACAGGTGTGTTTTTAGACGGGACTTAAAAGTGGAGAGAGGTGTGCAGTTTTGGAGGTCCGGAGGTAGATTGTTCCAAAGCTTTGGAGCAGCGCGACTGAAGGCTCTGGCTCCCATGGTGCTCAGGTGGGCAGGGGGCACTGACAGTCGGAGGGAGGACGAGGATCTGAGGGAGCGAGTGGGGACGTGCACCTGGAGAAGGTCGGACAGGTAAGGAGGAGCCAGGTTGTGAATGGCCATATATGTATATACGAGCAGTTTGTAGCTGATGCGATGCTGAACAGGAAGCCAGTGCAGCTGTTGGAGAACGGGGGTGATGTGCTGCTGGGAAGATGTTTTTGTGATGATGCGAGTGGAGGCGTTTTGAACCAGCTGAATTTTATGGAGGGACTTTTGAAGAAGGCCGAAGAGGAGAGCATTGCAGTAGTCAAGGCGGGATGTGACAAGACTGTGGACGAGAATAGCAGTGGTGCGGGGGGTGAGGGAAGGGCGGAGTCTGGTAATATTGCGGAGGTGGAAATAAGCAGTGCGGGTGATGGTGTTGATATGTGAGTGGAAGGTAAGCATGCTATCCAGGATGACACCCAGACTCTTGACCTGGGGGGAGGGGGACACTAAGGAGCTGTCAATGTTGAGAGAGAAATTGTTTACTTTGGATAAAGTGGATTTGGTGCCAAGAAGGAGGAATTCTGTTTTATTGGCATTTAATTTAAGAAAGTTTGTTGTGAACCATGTTTTGAGTTCGGAAAGGCAAGAGGTGAGGGAGGGAGGTGGGAGTATGAAGTTTGGTTTGCAGGAGAGGTAGAGTTGGGTGTCATCAGCAAAGCAGTGAAAGTGGATATTAAATTTGCGGAGGATATGACCAAGAGGCAAGAGGTAGACGATGAAGAGAAGAGGACCTAAGACAGATCCCTGGGGTACACCTGTGTGACTAGGGAGGGCTTTGAGGTGAAGGATTTCAGCTAGTAGATGTATATACAATGATTTCATGGGTCTGATATAATTGTATGCCGGGGTGGATGTGTCAGAGTCGGCAAGAGACCTGAGAATTAGACACAGGTTCACCTTCCCCCCAAAAACAACAACACTAAACATAAATCAAAATATACAATAGAATGGTTTAAAATTAAAAATATAAAGGTCTTAGAATGGAATGGCCAAGCCAAAGTCTATGCCTCAATCGTTTAGAGCACATATGTCAGAGTCAAGGCCCGCGGGCCACATTAGGCCCGCGAGAGGGTTTTACCTGGCCCGCGTGACGATATCAATATATTATTAGATCTGGCCCGCAGGCCGCTGCAAGCCAGCAGCCCGCAGTACGCATGAATACTACATTTCCCACAATGCAACGGGGACGCGCCGAGCGGGAGCAAAGCGGGAGGCGGTTTGATTTATTCAGCAGTCGATCAGCAGCAGTCATTAGCATAACAGCAAAAATTAGCCCACATATACCCATCAACAATGGCTAAACGGAAGGTGGACACTGAAAACGGGGGCTTTCAAACAAGGTGGGAGTTGGAGTACATGTTCACGGAGGTAGCTGGAAAAGTATCAGCGTCAGCCTCAAACAAGTAATGTAGAGTTGTAGTAATACAGTACTGTATATAAATGTATGTAAATACAGTAATAATACAGTAATGTTTCCTGTGCAATTACACATTTGAAGTTTTTACTCCGTTCAAGTTTAAAAGTTAAATATGCACATAAAGAAGGTCTTGTTTTTTGTTGTTCCCCTTGGGAATTTTAAAGCTTTATTGTCTATGTTGACTATGTTGTTTTTGTTTGCCGACTCTGTCCTGGGAGTGTTTCTTGTTTTTCGGCTTTTCATGGAAAATAGATCTTGATGTGGACAACAGTCTTTTGATAAAATTGTCTCCTATTTAGCAGAGAAAATGACTTTTGATTGTTATTATTTGTTAATCAGTAATTCCTTTTTTTCACACTAACCCAGAGAAAGCCCAGAAAGGAAAGTCAATGTACATTTGAGCAGGACAGATGAGGTCCAGTGTGTTGATTGCTATTGGTTTTAAGTAACAAGAGATTTTTTGCACTTTATTTTATTGTATTTCGAGGCAATATTTCTTTTTAATAATTTCAGATGATTGAATGATAGAAAATGGTTATGAGTTGTTGTTATGAGATATGTTATGAGTTTTTTATATAAAGGACATTTGTATTTTGTGCCTGCTGAAATTAAAAATGACTGACAGAGTCATAAGAAAATATTGTTTTATTTATACAATCATATTGTAATATATTTGTTGTGTTTTCAGTAGGTTAAATCTTGGTTTCAGTAAAGATTGGACAGTCCGGCCCTCGGCTTGTAGCCAAATGTTTTATTTGGCCCTCCGTCCATTTGACTTTGACACCCCTGGTTTAGAGCATTTGTGGAAAGATCTGAAAAATGCTGTGCATAAACAGTCACCAAAGAACCTCAAGCAACTTGAGCTGTTTTGTGAGGAAGAATGGGCTAATCTTTCTGCTTCAACACGTTCAAACCTTATAGAGACATATCCAAAAAGACTTGAGGCTGTGATCGCACAAAAGGAGGTTGTACAGAATTTTTTTAAAGGGGGGCAGTATTTTTGCAACACCTAATTTATAATTTTTTATTTGTTAGCACAATATAAGATGTTGAATAAATTTGGTTTCTTTTCACTATTGTGTCTCACATGTTGATGATTCTTAGAAACTATTTTGAGTTTTTTATCCATTAGTTTGAAGCCTGAAATGTGGCAATACGTCAAAAAGTTCTGGGGGGGGTCTGTTATATGTACTTCAATATTTGGATTATCTTTTAAAACTACACAAAATAAAATAAACCTTTTTGGAAATCGGGGGTTGGTTCAGAGGCTGTACTTGCCCAAGTCACACACACAGAAAGTGTTGCCTTATGACTCAGGAGGTTTAGGTAGGTTTGTGCAAAGTCCGGCCTGGGGGCCAGCTACTGCACGTGATCAAATTTTTACTGGCCTGCGGCCTCTGTCATAGATTAATAAAATGTAACCGCCAGTAATGTTGACCGCAGTAAAAAAATTTATTTGTACCAAAATAAACAAAAAAATATGAAATACGAAACAACGGCATCTGCTTGATTTGCCAGGAGCCTGTGGCTGTTTTCAAAAATACAACATCAAGAGGCACTGCCAGACAAAAGAGTGTCAGGCTGAATAGTTGGCCGTTACCCATTTTCACACCTGGCCCGCTTTCTGAAAAGTTTGGACACCCCTGGGTTAAGGGACTGTGAATTTTTAGTTAATTCTGTGGACCTCTAAAACAGATCAACAGGCAGGTTTCTGGGCCTCTGTTTGAAATCCCTATTTAAATATTGACTCTTCAGATATGGTGTGTTACAGTGTAGAAAAAAGTAAAAAGGTGGAAAGCAGGACACGATGGAGCAGGACAAGATAGAATTGGGAAACATAACATGACAGAACAGTTTGAGACAGGATAGTAGACAAATGTGTGTGTGAAAACAGACAACTGACAACAGGATAGGACAACATGGTAGAGAACAGAATATGACAGCACAGGAAAAAATATGTCAGTTTTTTCTGCTTCCTGGACTTATTTTTCCTTTGAGTGTCCTGAGTTCTGATGAAGTTTGAAAACTATACTTACTTGGTTTATATTTTAAAACAGTTGAAGTGTATTGCTTTGGAAAAGGATCAGATCTCTGAATGATGTGAGTGATATGTGAAGGTTTAACAGTGTAAAAGATTGATTGTGTGATATTGCAGAGATAAATTATTCATTTGAGATCATTTTTCAAGATTATAAATCTTTCAGGCTGGATATGCACAATCCTTTAATCTCAAGGTTTTAAAGAATATTCAGAAAATGTATGATGAGTGTGCTTTGCCAAGATTCAATTGACACTGATGTTTTTTTTTAATACTTCTGGTGACAGAAAGAAATATCTTGTTTGGTCTTTGCAGATGAGACTGCTGGGGATCTATTTCATTTCATCCAAAGAGTTCCTGGAAAATGCATATGTGCTGGCAGTTTTGCTCTTCTTTGCACTGCTCCTTCAAAGGACGTTCCTCCAGGCTTCCTACTATGTGGCTATTGAAACTGGCATCAAGCTACGTGGGGCCATACAGGTAATCCACACTGAACGTGAAATTTAGCGAAATGAGAAATTGATCTCGTGGCTATTATCTCCTCAGACCAAAATCTACAACAAGATCATGCGATTGTGCACATCCAACATTTCAATGGGCGAGCTAACTGTGGCTCAGATTTGCAACCTGGTTGCCATTGATACCAACCAGCTCATGTGGTTCTTCTTCCTCTGTCCAAACTTGTGGGCTATGCCTATACAGGTAAGGTAAATAAGACAATGTGAAATTATGCCAATAAAATGTTGTTTTGTTCCTCCTATTATGTATGAGCTTAAGTAAAAGATCTGAAAAAAACTCAAATATGAGCTGACATTAGAGAAAATGCTACATTTTGGACTTTCGAAGCACAGAAAATATGAATTATTGTTTGGTAATTGTGTAAAGCTCTTGATATCTTGTTCATAAGGTATGTGGGTGATTACTGCTCTGACCCTACCCAAACTGATGTTCCATAGTGAATAATAACTTTTTGAGTTTCATGCAGCATTGGGTTAAAAGAAGGGGCCAGACCGGTAGGTTGAGAAACATTGATTGCTTGACATTAAAGGACCCTGGGGACAAGAGCGGCAACGAAACTACAATTTTATAAGAACGCATCTGGGTAAATAAACAAAAAAATGGCAAGTGCAGAAAAATACTTCATGATGTTGTATGAGGAAAGTGGACACTAAGGGACACTAGGGACAGAACAGTTTATTTCAAGTTGTATTTTTTGTATACCATATATTAACATTACATTTTAACTGCTATGTTTTGCGGGCTGGCAAGTTTGTGGCCCACTTGCCGTAGTCTGCCCAACCCAGAGATAGAGCTTGTTTGAATCCAGGAATGATTCCTGGTGTGATGACTAGCTTAAGAAGTACAACAAAAAGCAGGAAAAGTGCATTTGATGACATGTTCAGTATTTTTCTTGATGTCAGCACACACTGTGATTTATTATCTCTATCAATTTTGAAGACTGAAGGAACTTGGTGTCGTGTTAGTACTACCAGAAACATAATGGCATGTAACACATATTATATGTCAGGGGTTGGGAGCCTTATTGAACCGCGGGGGCAGGAGCCTTAACAGGGAAGCCCAGACCTCCCAATCCCCAGCCACTTCTTCCAGCTCATCCGACAGAATCCCGAAGCGTTCCCAGGCCAGCCTAGAAACAGTCTCTCCAGCGTGTCCTGGGTCGTCCCCGGGGCCTCCTGCCAGTGGGACATGCCAGGAGGCATCAGATGCCCGAGTCACCTCAACTGGCTCCTCTCTATGCGGAGTAGCAATGGCTTAACATAGGGTCTCTCCCAAATGACTGAACTTCTCATCTTATCTCCAAGGGAGAGCCCAGCCAGCCTGCAGAGGAAACTCATTTCAGCCACTTGTATCCGGGATCGTGTTCTTTCGGTCATAACCCACAGATCATAACCATAGATGAGGGTAAGAACATTGATCGACCAGTAAATCGAGAGCTTTGCCTCACGGCTCAGCTCCTTCTTCACCACGACGGACCGCATGACGGCAGACGCTGCACCGATCTCTCATTCCATCCTACCCTCACTCGTGAAAAAGACCCCAAGATACCCTTTTTAACCAAAGAGCTCCAAAAAGCAAAGTATTTAGATTTTTTTTGAGAGAGAGCGCTACATCATATATTTTAACACGAAATTCAACAAAACCCACTCTCCAAACAAAAGCTTTTCCGCACATTTTATTTTGTGGATGACGTTAAATGATTTGATAAAATTAATTTAAAAAAAATAACGTTAGAGCTTGTGACCCATATCAGTGATTTTCAACCACTGTGCCGCGACACACTAGTGTGCCGTGAGAGATCGTCAGGTGTGCCGTGAGGAATTATACAATGTCACTATTAAAATTTTTAATTTATAAAGCATTTATGAATCCTTTTCTGCTAATGTTATGTCATTGTCAAGTGTCTGTGCTGTTAAAACCGGGGGTATTATAAATTACATTGTATATAAAATTACATTTTATAACATTTTTGGTTAGTGGTGTGCCGCAAAAATTTTCAAATGTAAATAACATGCCCTGGGTCAAAAAAGGTTGATAAACACTGACCCATATCTATCTATATACCACTTAAAATTTGCCTTCCTCCCGCAGTTACTTAACATCATTGAGGCTTTTTTTCACCTTATTATTATTATTAATATTTGGGGGGGTAAATAATGGTTTCAGAACAAGATGCAAGCAGTTCTTTTGTAAAAATGTCACTAAATACGACAAACAAAAACTTTCCGGCTGGACAGTATTTCCCATTAGCACAGTGTGTGTGTGCAACAGAGAATCAAGTGAGCCGTGTGTGCATAGCTCCGCCCACACTTACCACTCACCTAATCAAATTCGTCCAATACTACCCATCCCAATCAAATTGCTTTGCGTACTGAGTTTTTAGAGTTCTGTGAGTTTTCATCCTAAATTGTCTCAATAGTGAACCTAAATTATTTAATGTCCTTCCTTATAAAGGATTCCTTAGTGACATACAGCCAAAACGGGGTATGTTGGTATGACACTTGACTTTAAACTTTAGTGTGACCTCTGCTCTTTATATACTGGACTGAACAAATCCTGTGGCACAACACGATGTGGTTCTCGATTCAGAATTATTGAATTATCAATTTTGGAACAATTTACATAAAACGAACACGTGCTGTTTTTATCTCTGAGCCATGTGTACTCATGAAAAGAGCCATACATGGGTCACGAGCCAATAGTTCCCGACCCCTGTTACACGTAGTTAATGTTCATGATTCAGCTGTGAGTGGGATAGAAACGGCATGTGTCGCTAATGCTAAAAAGAACAAGCTTATTACCTGATGTTCCACAGCAACAGAGATCCATCAGCCATGGAATGTCAAGGCAAGTTTTTTTCTGCCATTGCCAGAGCTTGACCGGTGTTATGCCGAAAATTGCATCCCATAGTTCATCCCTTCAAATAAACATTACTTTTCTCACACTGCTTATTTCTACGTTAACTGATGTTATGCCGAGAAATGCACCCTTGCCGAAATTTGCATCCCGTAGCGGGAGCGCGCACACGTCACTCCCGCTACTATAACCACTTTTACCTCGTTTTATCTCACTTTTATATCACTTT
This sequence comes from Urocampus carinirostris, assembly GCF_059441175.1. Lineage (NCBI taxonomy): Eukaryota > Metazoa > Chordata > Actinopteri > Syngnathiformes > Syngnathidae > Urocampus > Urocampus carinirostris. The sequence continues at coordinate 39,729,903 of NC_142355.1, read as the reverse complement.
TCGGGAATGTAATGGCGAACATATAACAAAAACCACTTTGTCTTGCATTTGTTGGGTATGTAATACAACTTAAACCATTCCGTATTTGTTGTGAATGCAATCGAATGGTAATGCACACCGTATATAAATCACTTTTGAGCAGGTAACGTGTTTATTTTGCCTTCTCCTACTCAAATCGCTCGTATTGAAAATGTAATGCTCTCTACCATAAAATTTATTATGCTGAAATGAACTGTCAAATCATCAACAGATTAGCGGGAGACAAACTTGTTAGATTTATTTTCATCGTCAAACGAGACGTAACACGTCAATAATTGTATTTCCCAACGTCTATTCTATTTATGTCTTTAGATATCTACCTTAAAGCGACATCCGGTGCTTTTTTTTTCGTGTTCAAGTGTGTGCTTTGGTTCCTTCGTAAAAGTGTTTGCATGGTTCATTCCTTCAAATAAACATAACTTTTCTCACACTGTTTATTTCTACGCTACGGGATGCAAATTTCGGCAGGAGTACATTTCTCGGCATCCCCAATGATTTTGCTAATGCTAACAACAAAACGGACACAAAAACAGATAATTACTTTTGAAAGAAAAACAGCATGATTCTCACAAATGCAAAAATTAATTGGGTTAGTGATATGAGGGGAGTTAGCAACCCCGTAAACCGGGCAGAAATGACGCTTCCCTCCCGGGAAGCTGTTGTGAAAGGTGCTGCTTCTAAGAGGACATTACATTCCACTGTTCAGGCAATTGTCTTTCCCGCACGAAAGGCTGTTTTCCCGTGAAGGGGAAGGTGTGAATGTGAGGTGTCTCATCATGATGTGTGATGCATCACTTGGCTGCCGTTTATTCATGAAGGTGTTAAATGTCTTTGAAGTCAGTCTTGAACACTTCACTCATCAATGATATCTTAATGGACAACTTCATATTTCTGTGACTCAAATAGCATTTTCGAAATGTGTTTCTAAAGTCATTGGAACAGTTGTCCAAATCCAAGAAAATGGCAATTTTTTTTGCCATTTTGACTTATTTTTGAAGGCATTTTGAAAATGTTGTTCCGTAGCTATATAGTCATAGGACATATTAAAAGAAAACTTCAACTCTTATCCCCCCCACAAAAATATGTTTTGGGCTTTTACCATTGTTTAGTAAACAACAGTTTAAAATTCACAAGTGTTATGAAAATACATATTTCCAAGAAAACTAATGAGAAAAACGGCTTTTTTCTGAAAGGATGTCAAGCAGATCTTTTACATTGGTGCTTTTTTTTTGCATTTGTGATACCTGCAATATCTAACTAAACAATGCTTCCCATAAACACAAGAACACTTTGCTCGCAGATGAGGCAGCATGAGGGAGTGGGAGCTCCTTGATGTGTGTACAGAGATCTGATCAAAGGCACTCCTGCATCTAATGGTGATTTATCATCTTGAAAAATTTCCCAGAGGCTTGATACTGATCAGCAGTGCCAAAGCCTTTAGAATCGTTTTTTTTAAGTAAAACAAATAACATACTTTTATGTTTTGGCACTGAGGGACAATGCTTCTGAAAACGTATGTATACGTTAAGGTGGTCCGTAAGAGCCTGCAAGGCCTTCTCTGCTGGCCTAAAATATATCTCCATCTTGCAATGTTAATTATATACTGTTCATCAATTCTTGTTAACTAATGACTAATCATGTTTTTTTTGTGCTTCACCTAAATAAGGCCACAATTAATAGTAAACGTAGACAGTAATTCCAATTTTTCTGTCAGCTTCCTTTCATTGCTTCTCTCCTGCTTGCACATCTTCCAGTCTTGTGCTTTCATATCTAAGCATTTAACCAACCACATTTCAGAATTACTGGTTGCTCGTCTCAGAAATCTGCCCTTGGGCCTGCAATCTTTCAGCTGCACGTGTCCCCGAAGGACCATATCACTGTGATATTGCTGTAGGTTCAGGCAATCAATTTTCAAATTGGTTCGAATGGCCGTGCTGGAAAGTGTAGAGATGTTACCGCTTTCACAAATATTGGCTGTGGTAATTCAACAGAACATTCGCGACACTGCACAAGCAAATACAGTACAGTACATTCAGCGTATCCACTGCTTCTGTTGAATGAATATATTCAGCCCTTAAAAGAATAAAAACTAAATGCAAATTTCTCAGCCTACAAATATTTCTAAACATGGGTATACTGTATCATAATTCATGTATTTCTGCTTTTTTTTAAATCAATATTGTTTTTTTAATGAATGCTTATTTCTGGACCAGAAAGCGCTTAATATACAATGTCACCTTTTAAGATTTCATATTTAGGCGGGGCCCTCAAACTATAATTCCGCTGGCCACAATTGCCCCTGGGGCCGCGAGTTTGAGGTTCCTGTTCTAACTGTTATGAGACAAATTTGATAAAATGTATTAAACATATATAAAATGAAATATAAAAACTACTTATATACATCCACATGTATATTTTTTTATACATACATCTTAAAAAAATATAATATCGATACATCAAGACACCAAAACTTTTAATCAAGCTATCTTTTTTTTTCTTCCAGACCAACTGGCTTTGCCAAATTTTTAAGATCTGTGTGTCCAGCAACTTTAAAAGTTTGCCCACTTGTGGTTTAGCCTTAGAATTTTACCACATAAGATGTTAGCATTTAGCAGCTAACGCTTGTACATTCTCTTCTCTGTCCTGTGCTGTTCTGCGCTCTCAGATTATAGTTGGAGTGATCCTTCTCTATTACCTCTTGGGTATTAGTGCCTTGATAGGAGCGACGGTCATTGCTGTGCTAGCGCCCGTTCAGTATTTTGTCGCCACAAAGCTGTCTCAGACACAGAAAAGCACTCTGGTGAGTATCAACATTGGCAGGCACTTTCTATTTTCAAAGTCATGCCATTGTGGGTAAGTGAGACGATCGCCTGTTCTGTAAATTTGCTGGCATACACTATAATTCAAAAGTTTGGCGTCGCTTAGAAATGTACTAATTATTTATTAAAAAAAAACACTTTTTTTCCAATTAAAATAACATTAACTTAATCAGAAATCTCAAGAGGGGTGACTGACAGCAAAACAAACACATACACAAAAAAAAAAAAAAAAAGAGTTGTTGAAAAAGGATAGTGGGATGTTTGGACGTGTTTCTAAAGGATGGGAAGGGGACCTGTATTATACGGCAGGGGTAAACCAGTGAAAGCTGTAGGGTCCTGCTGTTGAACAGAAGAGTGTTTTGTGTCACCCTGACCCGAGTGACATGGCTGCTTTCTTGTGTCCCGTTTCATCTGGAGGGGTGAAAGCATGACCAACTTGGGAGCCGAAGTGCTCAACTTGTTTGGGTATTTGGGCATTTTTGCTGGCCATGGTCAAATTTGTTTGTGTTTTTTGCTACTTTTCCTTTTTTTTCCCTCTTCTCTTTGTTTTTGTGTATATGTTTGTCTTGCTATTGGTCACTCCTCTTGAGAGATATGACCAGGATAGATAGATAGATAGATAGATAGATAGATAGATAGATAGATAGATAGATAGATAGATAGAAATGCCAAGATACTGAAGATCTCCTACAACGTTGTGTACTAATCCCTTGAGAGAACAGCACAGATGGGTGCACAACCCAGCAAGAGGACAAATATAGGAGAGGCAAGCTCTTGGGACTGGGCCCGAATCAGCCCCGAATTTTGGGCTCCGTTCAGACATAAACCTTCAATCATTAATTTGGACAGGGTCGGGCTTCTCTCTAGCTTTTCCCAATTATCCATGTGTTCTATGTTTCTTCTTCTTGGTGAAGGAACTGCAAAGCATGCACGCTGCTTGGCGCTTGTGCTGCTTGCAAACTCCGGCACTGGGCTGGATTTTTTTAGGCCTGATCTTACCTCTAATGTACAGTCTCAGTCTCAAAATACGCATTACAGGTCGACCACGAGCAGTTTCGTAAATGGCACCCACAAAACACATGAAACATCTACAGTGATGAGGTGGCTAGAGATGCTGGCCACCAAAGTAGAATGGCAAAGAAAAAACTATATCTTAGACTAGCGAGCAAAAGGAGGAGATAAATATAAGCAAAAGAACAGACATCGGACAACTCATTTGATAAATCAAAACAGTAGTGTTTGTGTGACTTGGACCGAGAGATGCACACAAGTGTAGTTGTCTGCAGCGTACAACTGCTGAACTGTTTATAGTTAATTAATTCACTGACCCGAGCTCAAGCCTCGAATGTGTTTGAATTGACAGTTCCAGGTCATTACACCCACAGCATAACTGATGATTTTCACTAAGTAAACCAGCTGTCGGACATAAAAAACTCGATATATAGTGTTGGCTTACACGCCTTTCTTATTTGCTTTCTAGTAACAAATGACCACAGTGGATGTAATGATATCAGTTAAGCATACATTTTCATATTTTCCCCCTAGTTTCTGTGTGAAATTGGCACAAGCATCTTTTTTGTTTAGTAGTTCATGCTCAGGTCAGTATGAAAATCTTTTCATCTCTTCCCCTTTAGGAGTACTCCAGCGAGCGCCTAAAGAAGACCAACGAATTGCTCCGAGGCATCAAATTGCTGAAACTGTACGCATGGGAGCGCATCTTTTGTGACAGTGTAGAAGAGACCAGAGGCAAAGAATTGAGCAACCTGCAAGCTTTCGCGCTCTACACTTCCATATCCAGTAAGTGTCCTGTCCTCTTTGAAGCGATCTCAAAAGATATATTATCTCCTTGTGCAGTGACTGACTTTAAAATAGATTGTGTTCATCATCTGCCAATATGAGATTTATTTTTAGTAAACAGATAATGTAATTTCTCTGATGTCTTTTGACTCGTCTGCTTATTTGAAGGCAATGATGGACTATGTTTACATGCAGGCAGTGGAGGACAATGAGGGTCTGCAAGGCCTTCTCTGCTGGCCTAAAATATATCTGACTTATGTTAATTATATTTTGTCAATCAATACTCAATAAATAATTCAAAATTGTTTGTCAACTTCTCTTTGTTGCTTCGTCCTGGATGTGCTGCTTTCAGATGTATGCTTTCAAATTTAAGCATTTGATTGATCACATTTCAGCCATACGTAATTGCTAGGCTCAGAAATCAACATGTATGCCTTCACAAAAAGATCCTGAAGGCCCGAAACCATGATATCAGTCTTTGAGAAAGCTGTAGGTTAAGCCAATGAGATTTCAACCTTGCGTCTGAGAGTCATCAAGAGGGCGTTGAGAAATATCGCCAATTTCAAAAACCATGATAGGCCAGGGGGCGATAATCCACCAAAGTGATTGCGCCAATAGACGTTAAACAAGGAAATGCATTGTTGTGTTGATTTAATAGTGAAAGGATGGAAAACTCTAAAGCAGGCAAACCTTTCGCTTGCGGGAAACAGTTTTGTCCACCAATTTTAGCCTAGAGGTAAGATTCTAAGCCCGAGGCCAAGCCCAACCATATACAAATTTGGAGCCATTTGGATCTAACATTTTAATTATTAAGTTCGGGTCGGGCCGAGCTGCTGTCATGGTGACTTTTTTTGTATTATGAACTCATTATGGTCTGTTTAAATAGTCTTGTTTAACTAAGATGTTATGACAAAAGACAGGCTCTATATGTCTGCACAGAGCGGGGCTCTTCAGCTCCAGTGAAGGTGTATGTGTAAACTGCACAGTCCACCACTGCATGCAGATTATGTAAAGCCATGTAAACGTGCACATAAGTCTGATTAAGGTCTTATCCTGACTGTAAGGAATGGTTGGGTTAGCCCTTTCTTTTTCAGATCACACATACGTGTATACCCATTTGAAATATGTTACTTGTGCAGTTGTGCACAATTTTTCCCTCATCTTGGATATTTTGATGCTGCAATACACTATAGACTTTTAGTACTGAGACAAATATATGCGTATAGGTTGGTTTTACAGAACATTTCCATTTGTTTTTTTAGCTCCCACTCCAAAAACTGCTACAGTCTATATAGAGGATTAAACAGTTGTATTTATCCAAATATAGTATACAGTAAGTCCATACCTCTTGAGAGCCATGAACATGCACAACTTGTAAACAGACAAGCCACATCTATCCAGCATATTTTGAAGCGAAAGCAAACAGGCATGGTATTTAATACATATTTATGATTGACATGAACAGGATCATCGTATATTTAATGTATCAACTTAAATGCAGGAACAATGTCTATTTATGGAATAACATCCCTCATGTTTGGCCTTTTCAATTAGATCATTCATACGCAGAATGTTTGTTACTTGTCATGTTAACGATTAGTTTGGGCCGCTCAAAAAAAAAATCAAAATTCTGATCCCAGTTAGACTATGTACAGCATGTAACTGTAGATTGACAACAATTAATTCATTTTCAATGTGTGCTGCATAACCCATTATCCACCCCCTGACTGACCCTCACCAATATCCCAATGTGAGCCCCAATGGTCTTAACTGTTTCAAACCGGATATCGTGTGCAAGAGTGATTTTAGATAATAATACGCCAAGCAAGGACAAGTCTCAGCAATCTAGCGGGTCAGCTTCAAGTCTTCTATCATCCGAGAGGCATAATTTAACAATCTTTTGTCTGTTTGTCCCTTTCAGTCTTCATGAATGCAGCCATTCCAATTGCAGCTGTGTTAACGGTGAGTAGGTAACGTCGTCGCCTTCTTATTGTGTTTGTAAGTTTTTGCCTGTGTCTGTGCAAACACTGATATTGAAGTCCACCTTGCTCATACTAATTCCATCTAAAGCCAATAATCCTTTGACGGCTGACACTCACCCAAAGGCCTGGTTCCAAAATAACTAAAGAGCACGGAACTCGGCCTATATCTATCATTGATGTTTTATAACATGTAAGTTTCACAGGAAATATGGGTATGACTTTAAATTTTAAATGTAGCCATTTATTAAAACCCCTTTCAAATCAAGTTGGCAGAAAATACATGTGAAAATACCAATGCAAGGTCTAACCTGCCTCCGCATAAAGTTTGACTAAAAATGCTAAAATACAAATAAACTAAGCACTATAAAAGGAGGGAAAGAGTAATCAAAATTGAAAACCAAAGTGTAAATTCAATTAGAAATGGTATTAAACAGCAATCATTGAAAATTATACCCTACCGTTTTGTTTTTTTCTTGGGAGACAGTTTGAGCCAAAGGATCATCAGTCAGACTCGCTCCTTCATTTGAATACCATTTATTTACATATTTCGTGCTGACAGCTTCTGCAGAATTAAATTTAAAAATGTGAGGTTGTGGCCTTTTTATCAATGGATTGAAACGAAATACAAAATATTTATCTACTAAGTTATTTGTATTTTATTTATTTATTTATTTATTGTCATTTATGTATTCATTTACAAGCATTGTGGCCTGGCGCTGCCCAGCTTGGTGTTGCAGAGCATTTTACAAGGTTGTTGGGGCCATGGTTTGTTGAAAAATCACCAGGGAGCGACTACGTAGTGCCAAAGACCAGTTTGACCGCATGCTGTTCCAGGGCCGCTTGTACACGAAAGCAGCTATTTATCAATTTTGTCTGTATTTATTGGGGGCCTAAAGTACCACTGTGTACATTTTCAAGAAAATCGGTTCAGCCGTTTCAGAGCTTATAAACCACATACGAACACACAAACAAGCAAATCTGGATTTATATAATAGTCTAGATATGCCTTTTTTAATCTCATATATTAAATTATAATATACAGATTTATCTATTTGTATTTTTTTCGTTTTTTATTCCATTCGTCCTTTTTAAGTGTTTGTATGCATTTTTATTTACTGTGTGTTCATTTATCAATTTATGCATTTTTGAAATTTCAATTAATGTGTTTAATCTTGATATTCTTTATCTTTGTATGTATGTTTTCAAGTTGTTGGCATGTGTGTACTGTACTGTTGATGTGTAGTTATCCATCTATTTGGTATTTAAGTCCCCCATAACAGCCAACGTGGTGCCTGTTAAAAACACAAGCATTGTGATTTTCTGAGAAATTTAGATTTCTAACTGCTATTTGATGTCATTGACACGACTAGTGTCTTTAAATACTTGATGACTTGTTCCAAAAGTATTTTTTAAATTTGCCAATAATTTATATGCGTAAATCTCTCACCGCCTATATACAATGCAGATGTAGTTGCCGGACCCGATTTTAATCGTACTTCTAGTAATTACAACCAGGTAATAACATAATAAAAACATAGTAACAACCTAGTAATAACATGAGTTGTCTTAGAAATGCACACCCTACTGGTTGCTAAACAGTGACCTAAAATGTAGCCCTCAGCTCAAAAAAGGTTAATGAATCCTATCCTGGGTCAAGACCCAAAAGTGTGTGGCTGACCCATTTTCAGTGCGTCATTTGCTTTGGCAAAATAATGCTAACAGAGGGTCAATTACCTTCCTTAACAGTAGATGGCTGTAATGCCCTCGTGACCACTTCTTCTTTTATTTTGAAGGTTTTATTCGCTTTTTTTTTTGTGCCCATGATCATTTGTTTTAAGAAAGTTGGTGATGAGGGGAGGGAAAAGTGGAAAAAGTAACAACGATCGAGTTGAAAACAGGAAATGATTCAAAATATGAAAATGGTGTACGGCTGAAAACGCTGCTGCAAGGGACAGTAACTAGTTTAAAAATGTTGTATTTTCAGCTTTTTACCGGTCTTTACCCTTATAACTTAATCATTATCGGTTTGATTACATATTTTATCAATATTTTGAATTTATTTACATATATTTTAGAGCAGGCGGCTTGGGTGAATGGGTGGTCAGCGCACAGCCCCACAATGCGGAGGTGCGTGGTTCGATTCCAGTTACCGCAGTCTCCCCATGCGGAGTTTACATGTTCTCCCCATGTTTCTGTGGGTTTCCCCCGAAAGCAGTTTTGGCGGGTTGCTTATATGCGATGTCGGCATATAGTATATTCTAGTATATAAGGTATTCAAAGTCGTTTTGTTTTTTTTGGGTTGTTTTGTCTTTGTAAAAAAAAGGTGAATATATTCTGCTATTGCTGCTTTAAAGTTCACAATCTTTTTATTCGATAAATCGGAGAGGCGGATATTTTTTCTTGATTTGAGTTGCAGCTTGTCATTAGGGGTGAATGGTGGGTCCCAAAAAGCCAGACCATTTGAGAACCACTGTTCTAGACTATCCCTGGACACTGAAACAGAGCCTTTTACTTTCGTATGCAATCTGCACTGGCCAGAAGCATTACACTTGAATAAAAAATGGTTTTGAGATAGAAACGGTCACTCTTTTTTTCATCGTTGTGTGTGTGCTTTTGTATTGTATTCTGCAGACGTTTGTTGTGCACGTACACATCTCGGAGGACGCCAACTTGTCTCCGGCAGTGGCCTTCGCTTCGCTGTCTCTCTTTCACATTCTGGTCACGCCGCTTTTCCTGCTCTCCAGTGTTGTGCGCTCCACAGTCAAGGCTCTTGTCAGGTGAGGAATACCATTCCGAAAACAGACTCCAAAACAGACTCGCCACGCTTGAACAAAGAGAAATGTTTGTTTTGATGGAGCTAATGTGTGATTAGAGCCATTATAGTGAAGAGTACCACATTTCAGAATGTGTATAGAAGAGCTTTGAGAATAGAATTGAGAAAATCTCGCTGTCGAACTGAGAGTCTACATTGAATGTAAGACGTTATTTAATAATAACTCGATTGAGTCATCAAAATTCTTGTTTTTTTGAGTATAAAATTGACTTAATAATTTATTATCTACCTACTTTAATGCATCTTCCTCCTGTTTTTCATCTTTCTTTCGATTTGGTCTGGAGGCTGATGATAGAGTGGTTTGTAAGATCTATTTTAGTAGCCAGTGGGTTGACATACTTTCTGAGGCATCGGAAATGTGTGCTGTTTCTTCGTGATCTGACTTCTGACATGTTTCCAGAAATATTGTACTTTAAATTATGATTAATTTGAATGATTGACCGTATGTCAGTGCTGCACAGTTATACTGACTTTTCATATGACAAATCAAATGTAATTTAGAACAGCACAATTGGTCATGTGACAAATTAATCGCCCATTGGCTGCCACAAACATTTTGGTATCTTCTTTGCATGTACTACAGCAGGATAACATAACACAAGAAAATGTCACACTTTGCGTCCCTAGAGCCACATATTAGGTCGATTTTGAAAGAAGATGTATATTAAGATGTTTTGAGAATGAAATGCTCTGAGATCTAAATTAAATGAGAACTATATACAGTATCGTCTTTTTTTACTTGTTATTCTTTTTATTTAAATGTTTTCCTCCATATGTTTAATTTTAAAATGTCCACACAAATATAAAAAACAAATTCGGACATTAGCTTTTATGTTTTTGTACACATTCACCACATGAAATGGCCTCCTAAAATATTAATATTGTTAACGATATTTACCGTCTATGCCAGTGAATGGGTTACCCGTGTTTTTGTAAAATCACTGACTTAACCTTAAAGAGAGCGATTAAGGTTTCAAAACAAAGAGACAGGTTTTAAATCACACTTACATAATGAATGAATGAATTAATAAATACATAAACAAACAAATTGTCTGGAGTGTTCTTTTGTTTTACCTACACTCCTGGTGTCAAACAAGCGCCCTGCAACCCTGCCAAGGGTTTGACTTCACTGAGAGTAGCGCACGAGAAAAATGAGCTGCAGTTTTAAATATGAGCCCTTGATAGCGCCAAGGTCAGGTGCCACTCCCAAAGCAAAGTGTGTGTCTGTCTCTCTCTCTCTCTCTCTCCCTCTCTCTCTCTCTCTCTCTCTCTCTCTCTCTCTTCTCTCTCTCTCTCTTTCTCTCTTTCTCTCTTTCTCTCTTTCTCTCTTTTTCTCTTTCTCACCCTTCATTTCTCTTTTTATTTGCCGCCTAAAAACACTTTAATCTCCAAGTATTTTTTCCCGACATGTGGCCCCTGGACTAAAATAAATTTGACACCCCTGACCTACACTAACCACAATTAAAACATACACTGTTAGTTGAGTGTTGTTCTCTCAATCCTCATCATAATAGAGAACCTTCAGATAGGCTTCTATTGTGCATAAACACTAAATCAGCCATGTTAGAATCATCTAAATGAAGGTGAGCTGTAAAACATAAGATGCCTTCTGAGTTTTATCCAAAGTGGCTTAAAATGTTCTTGCTTTCTATGTGACCTGCATGCAGTGTTCAAAAGCTCAGCGAATTTTTCTCAAGTGATGAGATTGGAGATGAGCTGGAGCCCGGTACAACAATGACCTCAGGCTCCAATAACCATAACCAAAATAGGTACCAAGCTTTGGTAAGTGCAGTTATTCATTTATTTAATTGTAATACAAATGAACTTATTGCTCATATTTGTCTGAATTTCTTCAGCCCTTGAAAGTGGTGAACCGGAAGCGACCCACCAGAGATGACTTAAACAACTACAGGTCCCAGAAGTACCATGAAAGCGATGGACTATCACCAGTTATGGACCAAGATGTTTGTATCAAGGTGAGGGTCAATTAAAGTGAAGGCAGTTTACTTATTTCCCCAGCTCTTCTCTGGGGATTGCCATGATTGGCTCATTTAATCCCATTGATCAGAATGGATGTGAAAGCACTCAGGGAGAAAGTCAAGGTGGATTCGATCACGGACGTCTTGTTGCACAATTACCGCTGCCTGGTATTCATCATTCTGTTCATGCTTCTACTGTCTCTCGGGAACAGACTTAAATAAAACTATAGATCTGCTTCAATTGTTGATTTTAGAAGGTAAAATCTTTTCCTGGTTGATACAATTTCCTGGTGCTTTTGAATTTTTTCTTGTCCTATCATCAAATTTTAATATCTTGGAGCTGTCATATCAGAAGTTGGGTCAGAACCAAAAATCAATGCCAGGATAGCTCAAACCACAGCCACACTTGCCAGACTCAAACCCATCTGGAGGGACAATAACATAAGAGCTAATCACTTCCATCATCCTCTACGCTTGCGAGACATGGACTCTCACACTAAAACTGGTAAAGGAAATCTAGGCCTTGGAGATGTGACACTACAGAAAACTTCTAGGCATCAGCTACTTAGCACATGTGCCCAACAGCATCGGAGGGAACATTTGACCCTACAAAAAACTGTTGTCCACTGTGCCCGGACAGAAACTTCAGTAGTATGGTCACGTCACAAGATCATCAGGACTGACCCACATAATTCTCCAGGGCACAGTCCAAGGGGGCAGGAAGAGAGGAAGACTGAAAAAGAAATGGGCCAACAACATTATGGAATGGCCTTGTACCAACTTTGCCATGACCCAAAAACAGTGGAGAAAGCTGTTCAGAGTTGCGTCCTCATTGGTGCCCCGACGGCCCATGTGGTTAAGAGATCCGTGAACCTATCAAACAGTCAAATATGAATTAATTGTTCTTGACATTTTTTACGTGTGTTTCTTTGTTCAGATATGCAGTGGATATTTCACATGGACAGATGGACCGCCAACACTGGCCAACGTGGACATCGTAGTGCCTTTTGGTACGCATTTAAGTTTGATTGCTGACAAGCTTCTTGTCCTGTTATTGCCCTTCTTTATTGTGGTTCTTTCCAGGCAAGCTGACCGTGATTGTGGGCCAAGTGGGTTGTGGGAAATCCTCCCTTTTGCTGGCAGCGCTGGGTGAGATGCAACGGGTTTCAGGGACTGTAACCTGGAATAAGTAAGTTGGACCTTTGTTTTGTGTCAATTTGGGAAACTGCCAAATGTCTATTGTAGTGAGAAATATAAAATTATTTTGTAGCCTTGGACTAATTATGAGATCCAAAAATTCACGACTACTTAATTCATATTTACTTCAGTGTACAACTCCCAGAATTTTAAATAAAATCAACATTGACTAGTATTCAATACTGTCTATGGCACACCGGGTTAACCATTGGCATCAAATTAATTATGGAATCACATTGAATTTTAACTTAGTTGACAAAGCAGATAATTACGCTTCTCAGCTTCAACAAGTCAAAGGGATATCGTGCAATATTTGACCACTTCATGTTACTGTGTAGTGCAGTGCAACCAAAAAGGAGTGCTACCAAACACAAGGAAAAATACTAATTGCAAAGACTCAAAATGACCAAAGCGCACCAATTTACATCTTTTTTTTTTTGCCCAGCCTTTCACACCTTTTTTGTTTTTTTGAGGTTCCCGTAGCAGTAAGAAGGTGGGAAAAAAAATCAGCCCTCTCTAGAAGAGCTTCTTGTTTTGTGAAAGAAATACAACTTTCTAGATCAAAGATTTAAAAACTAAATGTACATTTATATGATAGTTAATATAGTTTTGCTTTTTATTCCATTAAATATGTTTTTGTTTTGTGAATTAAAAATGTTTTACTAATTGGAGGTGCTAAATAATACACAATGTCCCTTTAAATTCTGTTTGATACTATCCAGCATTGTACCCAACTTTTTCTGTACAGCAGACTGGTTTCATGAATGGCAATATTTCTACGGCTTGGCCCAGGCTCAGCATTGAACATGTTTGTATTTTTTCTAAAATGAAAATTATAACGAACTAAGTTGAGTTGAATTCAAACACACCCAGTGTAGTCAGTGTGGCCCTATACCAAATGACCCAAGGCCTGGTGCTGTTAATTGTCCCTCTGCTTGGAAACCACTGCTATACAGTGCATACTGTACACAGTGTCTAAATGTCTTGTTTTTCAAATGTAGACTAACTTGATAAGTGATCACCTTCCAAACTGGGGGAAAGTCCTGTTGAGGGCAATTTTGGTTTTGCTTTGTCGTGTGATATTCAGTTGTTAGAAATACATCATTTTACAAATGATCTAAGAGCTAGTCCACACTAATCTGCTAAGGGCTTGGTTTACCACAGGGATTGGTTCAATTTAGAGCAACTAAAAATACTAAATGTCCTCACTGTTTTCATTTTGAATCCTATGCCCTACAGTTTTAATATTATACCGTAAATTCCAGACTATAAGCCGCTACTTTTTTCCCAAATGTTCAGCCCTGCGGCTTATTCAGTGAAGCGGCCAATTTATGGAATTTTTCTAACAGCCACCAGCGGCGCTGGAGTATAAAAGGTAAGATTAAGACCAGTAGAATATGTGCGCCAAGAAAGACTGCAACCTCTAAGTTTAAGCATACATTGTCTGTAAAGTTAAGGTACGTGCCAATAATGAGGAAGACGCCCTTGATGGCGATAGTTATGAGGAGGAAGTTGAGGACGATCTTCCGTGAATTTCACAATAACGGGATGCTTTTTTTAACAGTCACGTTTGATACATTGCGAGCGTGATGCTACTAGCGTGTTGGTACCTTTCAAAGGCATGGTTTGGGATGAAAGTTATATTATTATTATCAAAGCTTTGAAAACTCTCTCGGTGTACCGTCTTTCTCCGTAAATATGTGTAACCATGTATAATATGTATTTGCAACTGTATATTTTTGTAATGCATTTATTTTAGAGATTTATTCTGTTATGTGTTCTACGGACAAATCAAAAAGAGGGCAGAGCAAACGCGGGCTGATGGGAATTGGGGTAAAGCTGAGTTACCGGTAGATCTGTCTGTTGTCGCAGCGGACAATAGTGGATATTTATTTTTCCCACTCTTAACTTTGGAAATATACATTTTGTTTCCTTGGATTACTTTCAACGGGACCCGGACTTTACAAGTCTGCATCATACGTTAAGTACGGGTATCATTTTCCATTTATGATGCCAATTGTGGCTCTAGTATCGTGTACTATCCATGTGTTTGTTTGCTGTTATTATTGTCGATAAATTTGTTCAAACCAAAAATAAGTTACACTCGTGGGACTTACAGCCTGGTCTGGGTTAGACTTGTGATTGTGTCACAAGTTTTTGTGCGGGAGCACGCGGCTTATACATGGGTGCGGCTTGTGTAAAAACAAAAGTGGCAAATCACCTAAAAAGTGGTGGGTGCGGCTTATAATCATGTGCGCTCTATAGTCCGAAATTTACGGTACTAACTTTAGTTACTGCTTTATTATAACCATTTAAAATGTAATTCAACATAATTTTACTGCTATAGGCATCAGCAGACACTGAACTCTGAGCATTCCCAAACAATTTAACTTGAAATTTCTCATAATCTGTCATTTTTTACTTAGAGCTCGGATTTAAGTCCTTTAATCGCACAGGAACTGCTGGGGACTCACAGCTTTTATTTAGTTGTCCTTGTGCAGTGCGTGATTGAGTTTGAATGGTAGAGTAATGCACTTTGAATTTAAATCGGGTAAGGCAGTATTACAAGTCTGTGACATGGTACGCATAGGAGTAAATCCCTAAACTATCTTTTATCCATTAAAGAGCATTGGGCCATCATAAAACCTTGATGGAATTTTTAACAAAGCAATCCTGTGCATAACATCATCATCAGGTATAACACTCACGTCTTTCATTCCCATTTCTCACAGCCCACATTTGGCAAAGTGAGCTGAGCTATCTGGAAAAGAACTCAGAATACAGTCAAAAGTCTCAAAAGGAAAGCAAAGGCAAAGCTGTCACCCAGAAACAAAACTCCTGCAGAAAAGAAGTGAAATATGGCAACGGCTCAACCTGTCGCACAAATCTAACTAACAGCTTCACTGCATGACCACAGAGAGGTGTTTGATGGCATCATCACCATGTTATGCCCAAAAAGCATGTCAAATAAAAATATCGGACTGATAAATTATACCATATTATTGAAAGATGTGCGGAAAGAAATGATAGAAATCAAAAGACATTTGATGGGACTTAAAAGTGGGGTGAATTGTATTCTCTCTATTTACTATGCGTTAACAATGTCCTACTGATGCTTCATTTTCCATTGCGCCTTTATCTTACTTTTATTAGGATGGAACACATTAGGTTTGTGGAACGGGGCCCGGGGTAGTGCTGATGAGTGATTTCATGGTTGTTCCCGCGGGTTTCTATTTCTTTTTTTTGTCAGTGTATCATGAAAATGGTGAAAGTAAGAAAAGGCCTGCTTCAAGTAAAATCCAAACGCCAACCCAATCCTCAAGGAAGATGGAAAAAAAAGAGTTCATTCGAACACATCTATGAAATTAATGTAATTGCACTCACATCATGAAAGAGCTGAGGCTGAAATGATAACTTTAAGCCAGGAGATGGCGGCAGAGGGTAACAAAGTTTCAAATTCCGTACAGCTCCTTTAAGAACCACACAGTGAGAATAAATAAGGAATTTGAGAAAATCAAAAAAGAAATCGAGCCACATCGACAGATTTTTGAAGAAAATCCCAAACCAAAACATTCTTCTTCTTTCTTCTTTTTTTTCCTTTTTTTTTTTGCTTTTTTCATGCTTTTTTTCCTTTTTTCTTTCTTTTTCATTTAAGGCAATTCTTATTTTTCTCATTTTTTCCTCTTTTTACCCTTTTTTTCTTTTCATTTTGTTCTTTAAGAAATGTGTAGTAAAATGTTGAGGTTTGGTCACTTTGATCCCCGTGGTCTGTATTCTTTCTTGTGCTTTTTAGCGTGACACAATACATCAACATCTAGAGCAGTGTTTTTCAACCTTTTTTTGAGCCAGGAAAATTGGAAAATGTTTGCAGCACACCACTAACCAAAAATGTTATAAAATGACACTGAACAGTATGTTTAATTACAATGTAATGTATAATACCCCCAGTTTTACAGCACAGACACTTGACAATGACATAATATTTGCAGAAAATGATTCCTAAATGTTTTATAAAATTTTTAATTTTAAAAAGTGACACATGATAACTTTTCACGGCACACCTGACGATCTCTCACTGCACAATAGTGTGTTGCGGCACAGTGGTTGAAAATCACTGATCTAGAGGGCAAATTTAACTCACTGTCCCTTTAAATTGTACCACAAGCCCTTTCCTCTAATGACAAGATGGAGCTAATCATGTGGATTGGTGTACTAGAAACCTCTGAGCACTAGCAGGTGATGTGGTCTGATGTGTTGTTCAGAATTTACATTTTACTATCACTTACAAAATCAATTTGCCGTTCTGATTACTCAAGTACTGCTAGTTTCCGTCATTACCTAGCAACGTTTGGTCCCTATTTTTTAATTGAGGTTTTGTAACTCGGTGGATATTGTTTTTTTTTGGGCCGCTTACTCTGAAAACCTTTTGTGTGTGGCTTTCGTTGGTGAAAAGACTTGTGTGATCATCTGCGCATAGAGCACATTTTCACATTTAATATCTCAGAATTTATTAAGGATATAAAACCACAGAGTTCAATTCAGAAAGCTTGTAATCTCAATTTTTACATGGGACGTTCAAAGACGTTCAATGTGAGCATTATTGGTCACACGACACACATCAAGCCAATAGTTAAATTCTTACAAAACGCGTCCAATCGCATTGTCAATGGTTAAACAGCTTCTTTTAATTGTGCCTTCAGCTCATCCACGTCTTTTATAATTGGGGGAACATAGACCAATACTTTTACAAATCCCCACAAAATGAAATGTCATGGTGTGAGATCTGTAAATCTTTGTGGCCAGGGCATTAGAATCGTGATCATTCTCTCCAGCCCGTTCATTCCATCTGTCTGGCACTGTTGTGTTCAGTAACTGTCAAACCCTAAGTGTCATGGCACCCTATTCTTCTGCATGACTCTTTTTCTCTCAATTTGTCCATTAACCAGTTTTCCAGCATGAAAAATAGTTATGGTTTTACTTATCCTCACCATTGCCTGTTGCTCTTCCAGAGAAGAATAGTCCATAGACTGTATCCTTTGACATAGAACAAAACATGGTCACCCTTGGGGAATCTAGCTGATGCTCAAGAAGTTCATGTTGGTCCTCTCTTACCCATATATGAGTATTAAGCTTGTTATCTTTGCCATAGACGTGGAAAGTCACCTCGTCGCTAAGAACAAGCCGGTCGTCAAATTTGTCCTCTTCCGTCTTTTGTTGAATTGCAGTGCAAAAAGTCGCGTCAAGCTGGTTTATCGGTGGTTTTTAACTGTTTGACTAACTGTAGCTTGTGAAGCGTCATGTGTAGTCCAACAGTTGTTTCAGTTGTTGTTAGACACTGAAGTTCCTTACTGGCTCTTCTGATTTTACCGGGATCAAAGCAGTTCAAACTTGTTCAAAAACATTTTCTGAATTTGAGGGGCGTCCTGTTCTTCAAGCTGGGCGTAAGCACCCGTTCATTATGAATTCACCATGTCATCTCACTATGGATTTCGTATCTGGTGCCTCTTTGCCGAATTATCTGCAAAATGCTTATTGAACAGGAGTCCGTGATAAAGATTTTGCAAATACAACTACACAAAGTTCCTTTTCTGGTTGAGTGAACACCATGAATGGGTCTGAAAAGAAAGTAACAAATCAATATCTTTACAAAAAATCTAAAATGGCAAAACTTGTGTCTTAGTACCAATCCTAGTTAATGAGATACGGGGACTTCAAATGTGCCCTAGACTTTTGGAACACCCTGTATGTTAGTGTGTATGTGTCTTTGTGTGTTACACATTTCATTACTTCTTTAATGGCCAACAACATTACACATCCTCACATGCGAAGTGGTTGCCATTTCACAGTGGTCATAAATCGCCAAGTGTTATCGGGCAGCTGTGGTCAGTCACCTTCCCTGAGCATTTGCTGCACCCTAAAAATACACACGGGCTTCCAGTGAGCCTGTGCAAAGCCGAAAACAACCCTCCAAGCATTTCTCATGGTCTCAAAATGAGTTTGTGTTTGTTGCCGTGGTAACACGCTTCCCTCTATATCCAGGTATCCCTAACGATATTCCCTGTGCTTTCTTTGCAGTTTTCCCAGTGTGGGCTCGGAAGGAGATGAAAGGTGAGTGCAGGGAGAAAAACAAACAAACAAAAAGACTTTACAAAATGTAAAAATGTGGAAAACATTTTCCCCGTACTACCTGTCATTCTAAGTACTTTTCACCTCAATGGACTGTGAAAAACCTTTTCTCCATTTGTCTATTTATATATATTTTATGTCTTCAAGTCTTGTGACTCAAATGGTGTAGGGTCCAGAATTTCATTCTTAACAATTGTGGGTCTAAGAAAAATAACCCAATTAAAGATGGAGTGTAATTTTTAAATCGTGATTATTTTTTTCAATAATAAATGTTCGATTACACATGTGTTTCATACTGATACCAATACTAATAGATAACCATATCAATATTTTCGCTTATTGTTGCATTAAAGTGAGTGCAATTTATTATTCAAATTTTTTGTTAGCTGGTTTCTGATTTTGAAATACCCATTAGACCACAGCCGGTATTTATTTCTATTACCCAACATCGAGAGAATCGATACCCTACCATAAAGCAGTATCGGCATAAATACCTGATATAGGTACTCGCCCATTACTAAATTTTAAATACTGATGATGGAAAATGATAAAAATAAAGTATACAAACATGATCTTTTTTTTAAATAACTGCAAAAACAAAATCCAATTGAAATTGAGAAAAAATACAGTATAATAAATTTAAAGAAATTTTAAAATATATATATTTCTAAGTAAAACTGCAGATAATTTTGTTTATCTTGAGTATCAATACTAATATTTTATACTATGTATATATTTTTTAAATTTTTTAATTGGACACATGTTCTTCACAGCAGGGGTCTCCAATGTGGTGCCCGCAGGCACAAGGGTCCCCCCTAAGGACCTGCTCTGAAAATAGCTCACCAGTGCTGGGTTATTGTGATGTTTTCAGTGCTTGACTGTCTCAATTTAACCCTGCTTCTGATAATTACCCTGGTAATAACATGGTAATAACACAATAATAACATTGTTACAACATAGTAAATATGTGATACGTGGTCAATTTGGAAATGCATATGAAACTGAGTGCCCTTCGCGCTAAACTGGCTTCCCTTTGCGTGAATTAGTAACAAAAATTAGCTCTAGGCTCGAAAAAGTCTGGAGACACCTGCTTCACATAAAAAGTTAGAAAAATGAGACTAAATATGATCAAATTAGAAAAAAAATACAAAACAAGATATGTAATACAACAAAACCATGCAATTGTTCAGGTATTTGGAAAAATATTTTTCTTTTTTAAATGTATTTCTTAAAAAAATGTGGGTATTTAGTGGTGTAGATTTTTACACCTTGGCTTTAGATTTGAAATTGATCACTTTGAATTATAGATACGTTTGAATATTTGTTGATATATAAGGGTGTTCCGATGAGTTTTGTATACTGATAATTTATTTGTAAATAGTCGGTTTTGAAACTGAGGCCGTCTAATGAGATGAAAACAATACATGGGGTTAGCTGTCTTGTATGACACAAAGAATAATCCTGGTCTGTGTTTTCACAAATTATCTTCTGTATTCTCTGCAGCCCCACAGATAGAGAGACAGCCGGTGATGGTGATAACAGGTGAGCTCATGAATCTTATGTCAAGCCGGTTTCCGTGGTGACCCATCATCATTATCAGCAAAGTCAAATAGCATTTTTCCTCATTATCTGAAAACCAAAGATATTAGATTTTCCCTCCCTCGACTACTCGTTTCACTTAGAGCTGCATGTACACTCGGGCTAAAATACAATATATAAATACAAAATCCATTCTTAACAATTTCAGGGCTACCCAATTCTGATCACAAGTCACCTCCAATACAGTCGGGCAGTGCCAGTTGATGAAAAGCTTGCGATGTTTTTACATGAGTCTTGCTTTGGACCTACTTTTCAGGGGGAGATGTGCTGTGGCTTACGCTGCCCAAAAGCCTTGGCTGCTCAACGCCAGTGTCGTTGAGAACATCACCTTTGAGATGCCCATGATCAAAACCAGGTAGGCGAGCAAAAGTGCTTTTGAAGCAAAATATATGTATTAAAAAGCCTATGGCATTAGGTTTATTTTTTTAGGCAAAAATGTATGCATTAATTTGGAATTTAGAATTATCTTTACTCTCATAGATAACAACGTATTGATTATTTACAACGGGGTGAGACGTGGCAGTCCATGATAAACGAGTAACAAAGACTTAAAAAGACAAAAACTGAGAAAAAAGAATATTAGGATAATTAGGCAAATATTTTTACTGTGGTTTTTAAGTTTCAACTTTAGTAGACACTCAAAATATGATATGAAATATGATAAAATAAGACATCAATGGATTTTCAACTTTCAAGTAGGACCGGAAGAAGGGCTCTCACATAGTTAAATTCAATTTCTTCCTAAAGCACTCCTCCGAGCCCCCTCGTTTTATTAAACCTTCAAGGTTACAAAAAAGAAAATGGAATTTATCCCATTTACGTTCCTGTAAAATTCGCCTAAAATACAATCCAAGACGTACCCAAATTAAATTTAACGCTGTTCTTGAACCATTTGGAGAATTTGGATGGTTTTGGACTCTTTTGAAAGGTAAGACTCGTCCTGCACGGAAATAATCACTGCAAGTGCTACTAACATTGATTCAGTTGGAACACACAGAAATAGAAGGTTTTTGTTCTCGCCTGAATTTTTTTTTGCAATCACATGCCTACGGAGTGTAGCATAAGCATCTTAGCTGGAATACTGCTGGGACAATAGCATGAAGCCTTACATGGTCCCTGGTCAAATTTGATCACAATCTGAAAAATTAAACATTGTGTCTTACACATTTTTCTAAGGGTATGTTTAGGCGTTTCAAAAATGGCCATTTGGAGACGACCAGTTTACAGCTTCAAAAACTCTTCAATTGTGTACTTGACTAAGGCCAATTCTTCGACATTGTGAAAGAGTTGTACATCTTTGACTTCCCTTTCCGCCACTCTATCACTATCGTGCACACTTGTGCATAATCAAACATCCAGTTCGATCCACCATTTCTGTTTGTCCCTCACCCCCCTCATCACTCCCCCTCCGGAGGAAGCAGAGCCTATTTACAACAAAGAAAACAAAGACAGTTAAAACATGTTCTTTGTTCCTTTATCTCTTTGTTTCATTATCCTCACTGTAAAATGTGGAACTGAAGTCGTCCAATTTCGTTGTTATAATATATCCCATGTTGTAACAATGACAATAAAGGCATATTCTATTCTATTCTATTCTATAATAATTGTGTGTAGAAATGAACCAAGAGTGGCGTTACCAAGTTGATGTACGGCTCTAATTTGAATATACAGTGCATTTGGAAAGTATTCACAGCGCTTCACTTTTTCCACATTTTGTTATGTTAAAGCCTCATTCTAAATTGTGATAATTTAATCTCTTATCTCAATAGTCTACACAAAATACTCCATTATGACCATGTGAAAAAGTTTTTTTTTTACTTTTTTTGAATTTATTAAAAATAAAAAAACTAAGAAATCACATTTACATAAGTATTCACAGCCACTGATCATCCTTGAGATCTTTCTACAGCTTAATTGGAGTCCACCTGCAGTAAATTCAGTTGATTGGACATGATTTGGAAAGGCACACACCTGTCTATATAAGGTCCCACAGTTGAGTGTGCATGTCAGAGCACAAACACCAGGCATGAAGTCAAAAGAACTGTCTGTAGACCTGCGAGACAGGATTGTCTTGAGGCACGAATCTGGGGAAGGATACAGAAAAATTTCTGCTGCTTTGAAGGTCTCAATGAGCACAGTGGCCTCCATTATTCGTAAATGGAAGACATTTGGAACCACCAGGACTCTTCCTAGAGCTGGCCAGCCTTCTAAACTGAGCGATCTGGGAAGAAGGGCCTTAGTCAGGGAGGTGACCAAGAACCCGATGGTCACTCGGTCAGAGCTCCAGCGTTCCTCTGTGGAGAGAGGAGAGCCTTCCAGAAGGACAACCATCTCTGCAGCAATCCACCAATCAGGCCTGTATGGTAGAGTGGCCAGACGAAAGTCACTCCTTAGTAAAAGGAACATGGAAGCCCGTCTGGAATTTGCCAAAAAGCACCTGAATGACTCTCAGACCATGAGAAACAAAATTCTCTGGTCTGATGTGACAAAGATTGAACTCTTTGATGTGAATGCCAGGCGCCATGTTTGGAGGAAACCAGGCACCGCTCATCACCAGGCCAATACCATTCCTACAGTGAAGCATGGTGGTGGCAGCATCATGCTGTGGGGATGTTTTTCAGCAGCAGGAACTGGCAGACTAGTCAGGATAGAAGGAAAAATGAATGCAGCAATATAGAGAGATATCCTGGATGAAAACCTGCTCCACAGCGCTCTTGACCTCAGGCTGGGGCGAATGTTCATTTTTCAGCAGGACAACGACCCAAAGCACACAGCCAAGATCTCAAAAGATTGGCTTCAGAACCACTCCGTGAATGTCCTGGAGTGGCCCAGCCAGAGTCCAGACTTGAATCCGATCCAACATCTCTGGAGAGATCTGAAAATGGCTGTGCACAAACGTCTCCCATCCAACCTGATTGAGCTTGAGACTTATTGCAAAGAAGAATGGGCAAAACTGCCTAAAGATAGGTGTGCTAAACATGTGGGATCATATTCAAAAAGACTTGAGGCTGTATTTGCTGCCAAAGGTGGATCAACAAAGTATTAACCAAAGGCTGTGAATACTTATGTAAATGTGATTTCTTAGTTTTCTATTTTTAATAAATTCAAAAAAAGTAAAAAAAAAAACTTTTTCACATTGTCATAATGGAGTATTTTGTGTAGAGTTTTGAGATAAGAGATTAAATTAATACAATTTGGAATGAGGCTGTAACATAACAAAATGTGGAAAAAGTGAAGCGCTGCGAATACTTTCCGGATGCACTGTACAACCTGATTGTGCAAGCACCTATGTAGGGAATTTCATTAGCTAACCAATATGTTCATCTGATTTATTTTTTTAGCGGATTTTTTAAAAAATCGTCAGCATTATTGTGTGTTTGGAGTTAATGTTTTACTCAGTTAAATTCACTGTACTCTTGTGGATGTAACGATACCATGTGTGCGGGGAATTCCATCATGAGTTGACTACCAGGGGAGGTTATTGGTAAGATATGCCGGCTTTATAGCGTTTGGATATCTTGTTTCAGACTGATGGTGATATGTATGTTTTAAAACGGTCAGCATATTTTTAATCCCAAGAGTTTTCAATGAGATGTGACCAGACGTATTTCAGTGACTGGTTACGTCTTACAGACACAAACTATATTTGCTTCTCAACAGTCCGGTCCAGCCGGCTGTTGGAACATTAAGGGGTTAAAGAACTGCAACATGATTGGCCGATAGCAACAATGATCCAATGGTCAAAACAACAAACAGTGAGTCAAAATAAGGAACTGACATTCCATGCCATCTCCTTTGAACTCGTCCAATCGTAAAAACAATTAAGTTAGCAATAGTACTTGAAGACTGGCCTTTGGTGTTGTATACAGCATATTCCCAAAAATAAAGTCGAGAAAGAAAATATAATTATTCAATATCCTATACGAGATATATATACTGGTGATGGCCCTAGGGAAGAAACTGTCTCTGAACCTGTATAGTCCTGGTTTTAAGGGACCTGTGGCATAATTAGCGTTAAATAGGTGACAATATTCTTCTTGCAACTGTTGGGTGGGTGTTAAGTGGAACACTCTAATGAAGTAGGATTGTGCCCTCCATCATGCTGCAGTGTGAAGTGGATGTTTTGATTGAACAGTCGACAGTAATCAGTACACAAAGTCATTTAAAGAGTGTAAAAGTGCTTGTTATCATCAGCGTCTCTCTGTTAATGCTTTCAAGCAAATGCTTTTAGCAGGACTGCTTGGTTGGTAAATGTCATTAATTATGGGAATTGGGTTTGGCCTTTTAGGAGAGGCCACATGCTTTATATATATAATGACTTGCCTGGCTTGGATTTAATGGGACCTTTTTTCTAATAGACTACTTTGCTTGGTTGCCGGAGTGATTTTTGATGATGCGGAATAACACTATTTTTTATTTACTCACCAACTACTGTCAGGTAGTACATTCTAAGTGTTTTGCAGCCCCTGTTACAAAGGGAGTTAGAATTAAATTAATAAAAGGAACATTTTACATTTAGATAAAATATTAACATTTGATAGGAAACAAATTGTTTTTAATATTTGATCATCTAATTGAATTATCAAATAAAATAAATTATTTTAACTAGCTAACAATTAGGCAGCACGGCGGCACAGTGGTTAGCGCGTGTGCGGAACAGTTCTGAGGTCATGGGATCGAACAGCCTGTGTGGAGTTTGCATGTTCTCTCCGTGCTTGCGTGGGTTTCCTCCGGGCACTCCGGTTTCCTCCCACATTCCAAAAACATGCATGTCAGATTAATTGGCTGGTCCAAATTGTCCCTAGGTGTGAACGAGCGAGTGACTTGTCTGTCTCTGTGTGCCCTGCGGCGAGCTGGCAACCAGTTCCGGGTGTCTCCTGCCCACTGCCCGAAGATAGCTGGGATGGGCTCTAGCACCCCCGTGACCCTACTGCGGATAAGCGATGCAGATAATGGATGGATGGATAGCTAACAATTAGTTGTCATTCTCCGTTTCAATATAATTTTGTAAAAAAAAAAAGAACACAAAAAAACCACATAGACATCATAGCGAGTGCCGATCGCCAGGTTTTTGTAATTGCTCAATGCAGGCAGAACACGCATGACAGCAGATACGACAGACAGGACTGCAATTATCCTGACAATTTTTCTAAAGACATTGCTGGGTTTTGGAAAACCAAATCCTTCCTTTTCTTCGTTTGACTCTACCTGGTAACGGTGTGATTTACATTGGTTGAGAGAGAAAGCTAAACCAGCTGAGTTTTGGCCAGGTTTTTT
Organism: Urocampus carinirostris; assembly: GCF_059441175.1. Taxonomy (NCBI): domain Eukaryota; kingdom Metazoa; phylum Chordata; class Actinopteri; order Syngnathiformes; family Syngnathidae; genus Urocampus; species Urocampus carinirostris. Next base: position 39,704,255 of record NC_142355.1, on the reverse strand, counting down.
TTTCCTCATGGGAAAATTCCTTGATTCTTTGGACAATTGGAAATCTCAGTGATCTGAGTGGCGAGCTACACCTGACCAATAATCAAACAAGGATTTGATTCATCATAGCGCTTCATATTAGGGTCGTGGTAGGAATTGGATTATTCCTTTGAATGTGGACTCTTGAACTTTGGGAAACCAGCGGTACCCATGGATTTGGGATTCCTTGAATTTGAAAATGCAGGGATTTTACTTTGCTTATTTAATCAACATTCTTGTCATTCATTTAAATTGTAATATCAATAAAAAGTGTATCATTGTGTGTCTTTAAATTCTGACATGACAACAGATTTAGGTTGATTAAAAATCCTACCGGTGCACTTTAAAATATATTTTGCAACTTATAACCGGTTTATTAAACAAAATTAGGGTAGATAAACTGTAATGGGAATAAAACAGGGTTAATAAAACAAAACTAACCTAACTACGTTCTTATCTAACACCTTAAACCAGATAAGAGTGTTATTTATTGTCTTGTCCTTGTTCATTAAATTGCAGACTATTGTTCAAATTAGGTTTGACTTCCACATTTCCTCTATTTATTTATTATACCACTTATTAAACCTAAAACTAGTCCAGTAGCTTTATTTCTCTCTGCCTAATTGCATAGGTGCTGCAGTTTGGGTTTATTTAAAAAAAAATCCAAGCAACGTTTGTGAGCTTCTGATGCACTACTGATGATTCAGCTGACAGGACAACAGAGGAACAGGCAAAGAAAAAGTTTAATATTGACATTTTGGATAGTTACCTTCATTTATTTATGGGGTCTCTAGATACAAAGCTGTCATTGAAGCCTGCTCTCTTCAGCCTGACATCGACATCCTTCCACAAGGGGACCAGACAGAAGTCGGCGAGCGAGTGAGTACACAATTCATTTAGTTACCTCCAGGGACCTTTTACTACCTTGCCTATCAAACCAGAGTGTGCCGCACTGCACGACAGAAATGTGTCATCTTTACCGTTTTGATGTCATGCTGGCTTGTATACAGAACTGGACCGATCATTTATGTTCCTTCACATGGAATTTTCCAAGAGAGGGCCCACACTCATGCATTCTGTGATGATTTTTTTTTACTTGTTTGTAACCAAAGCTGATTGATTAAGATTGCTGTTTTTTACAGGGCATCATCCTCTCAGGAGGGCAGAAGCAGCGCATCAGTGTCGCCAGAGCTCTGTATCAGCAGACCAATGTTGTTTTTCTGGTGAGTCAACCTTTGATTGACAGAAATGATAACCTCAGAGAATCCGATCATCTGTTCCAACATCTTTCAACTAGTGTAGTGTGCTGTGATATCTCATCTGGTGGGCAAAAAAAGGTTAATAAAATGTTCTTGGGATTAGCATACCATAACATTTGATTGTATAAGTAGGTAGCTGGTGGTGAACTTTGTGAAAAGGGGTTTGTGGCCCTTCTTCTTTCCCCTCACACCAAGCATTTCAGTTTCTTCCCCAGGCCCATCACCATCCAAAACAAGAGTGCAAATCTGTGAAAAATATATATCTGGCCAGTTGTATAAAAAAATCGGTATTCGTACCTTATTTTTTTACTTATTTGGAAATTATTTTGCTGCCAAATGTAATTGCACTACTTTTCAATTCACTGACAACTTGGGCCCAACTCAAAGCACTACCTTGTAAATAATGTTGCTAATTTATCCTCACATTCTTTTTTTAAATCTTATTTAAACCTTTATAAGGTGTTTATCTTGTGTATCCCAAAGTGCCATGTCTGATTTTGTTGCAAACAATGTTCACTACAATTATGTTGATGACAATAAAAAAAAAAATCTATGTTCATTGCCTGGGTTAAGATATAACTGAAGGGGAAAGAGTATTTAGATTTGACCTAATGTAGTTCTAGCTGCTCAATGTAGGTAACCATTCCTTGAATTTATCATACTATGGATTATCTTTTCACAGGATGACCCATTCTCTGCTTTAGACATTCACTTAAGTGACCATCTGATGCAAGACGGTATCCTCAAGCTACTGAGAGAGGAGAAGAGGACCGTGGTGCTGGTCACACACAAATTACAGTACCTGCTTCATGCAGACTGGGTAAGTGCTTCTGTGTGGTTGTATCTGCTTGAAAGCATAATCAAGCGTGTATTTGTGTGTATTTTAGATTATTGCTATGAAAGACGGCACCATCCAGACTGAAGGTACACTGAAGGACATACAGAATGCGGAACCTGAGCTCTTTGAACAGTGGAAAATGCTGATGCACAGGCAGGACCAAGAGTTTGAGACGGTAATCAATCAGCAGCCACTTGAGTCAGTGACTGCTTTAAATGGCGTCTGCATTGAAAAGACAAAATCAAATCTCAAACTATTGGCAGAAATATTCTCTTTTAAGTTCATATTTTAAATTTTGCTTTATGTCAATGAGTTTATAGTTTGGATAGACGCTCAAAATAAGGAGAAAAGACATTAATGGATTTTGAGCTTGCAAGGATAACAGGAAAGGACTGGACAAAAAACTTCAAGCTGCAACAATTCCAACATGTTGAAAGGTCCACGCCCTTTCGCTTATGAAATACCCAGGGTTACAAAAATTATATCAGCTCCAAACGGTGTTGATACCAAGAAAAGCTAGATCCTCAGCCATTATTGAGAATGTCAGGAACCCCCTTTGGAGTGGTGCAGGAAAAAGTGCAGAAACACTGGTTAGTACAGCAAACAGTGGACTTTTATTCAAGCACGTTTCGGTACACAGAAAGTCAGGTAGCGAGGCAACAATCGTGGTGGGTCTTCCAAAAATTCCAAATAGCCAGGGCGACAGTCCAAAAGTTCGTCAGGCAATACTCGTGTAGGACCGTCAAGGGTTTAGCACACTGGAATAACAAGATGCTGAGACAAGAATGCCTGGGACACGACATAAAAAAACGACATAATAGCACAGAGCCAAGGGGGCAGGGTTTTTCAAGAGTGATAAGGGAGAGTGGTTATTAGAGGAATGGTTTTGCCATCGGAGTAAAACCTTTTTTTTCCCTATCTACCTTTTTAAATTCAACACCCACATTTATTATATATTTAGTGCTTTACTGTATTTTCTGCACTGAAAGGTGCACTAGAGTATAAGGTGCACCCCCCCAAAATAATATTTTGTGAAAGGATAAGGCGCATCCGACTACAATGCGCATGGAATTGAAACCACAGTAAGAGCTGGGGTTGCATAGAAATAGATAATTACATTTAAATTAAAGTATTTTATTTCATAGAACACAAATTAACATTACAACATATGGTTTCACTACCAAAATTTATTTTAGCAACATACAATTAACATCTTAACCACAAGAAGGCAACCAAAGACCACTCTATTCGTTTCTCAAAAGAAAAACAGTTACCGTATGCTGTATCATTTCATTGCATTTCTGATTTTATCCAGCATTTTTGGCCAATTTGTGGTTTTTAGGTCCAACTTATAGTCTAGAAAATACAGTACTTAAAACTAGTTTGGTGTTTGCGAGTCCATGATTGTCTAACCTGTGCTGCAGGAGACTGTGGCATCGAGTATGACAGACATGGAGAGGAAAAACTTGCGGAGAGCAATGTACTCCAGAGAGGCTGCTAAAACGGAGGAGGATGAGGAAGGTGAGGGGTCCATGCAATCATGCTGAGAAAGAATTAAGATGATGTGGGCATCATTAGGAAAAGGGCATTCAGTCCTTGAGCCATGTGGTGGCTGTGCATGTTTTTTCCTGCTGCAAGAAAGACCATCATTCTAACACTTACGGGCAACAGAGCGTGTCCAAAAACAGCATTTGTGTGACCTCATTTTGTTCCATTCAGTTCATACAGAGCTTTTTTCATGTTTTGTGTTCTCTCCATTTTCATTTGGTGGTACATGTAACTAATTTGTCTTGTCTAGGGAGGTTTGCAATGAGGCAATTTCAAATACAACGTTTTATTTCTGAAGGCATTTTACAGTATTTCCTCGCCATTACAGGGTTGGACATTCCTGTCCTCAGTGCATCACGTAATTTTTCAATTAGTACTGTAAGTTCCACAGGTAAGTTACTGCGTCGCCTTACAAGCACCAATACTTTTAAACTATTTGGAAAACTGTCTTCAGTTCCCAGAGATTTTTAACTTTGAAGCAATTATTTAGCAATTACTCCAGTCACAACCCATTTATGTACCATTGGCGTGCCGTCCTGCTACGGTACATGTGATCTGTTTTTGTCTCGCCTCTCACCTTTCACCTCCCTGTCAACTCTTACATGATGACTTGTGCCGCATAACCTGGTGTGTGGTATTTACATTTGCAGCAGGTACAAATGTCGATTCCTCATCCACAATTTGTGTAAGTGCTGAGCTCATTGTGCTCTTACCCTGAAATATACATTACGCTCAACAAATACTTAAATACTTAAATAATTGGGTCAAAAATTGATCCATCCACTAACTCTATCAAATTGACTTTCTGGTTTGTTTTATACAAATTATCATTGTTGTCCAGACTGAATCCTGCAGAGGGTTTGATAAGACTCAAAGCCTCCCTCCCAAAAATAAATCATAAAACAACTTAGAACAATGTAGAGACTAACCACATTCAAATATATGGAAAATCACAAGTTGCAATTACCACTAAATGATTAATTTAAGATATTAATGTGATGATTCACAGAATGAAAAGGATAGGACTGGAAAACTCATGCAACTATACAACAGTGGTTGAAAATAAATAAGTCCTATTTTGACCCCTTCTTTTTTTTAGTGTATGAATAAAGAATTTTTGGGCATTCAAACAAAAATAACTGGATTTTTTTTGGATTATTTTACACGAATGACCCAATATTTGAGAAATTCAAAGTGAAAACATCCAATCTGTGTTCTTGTTGTTGGATTTTGTTTGTATACAATCACCCCATGTTAAATTGTTTCGTATGAGACAATTAAATGTTTGTTTTTTTTAAGTTATTAGGATTGTTGATGCAAAGCTACCCAGTAATAATACAACAGTCTTGATTGTCATTGAAAACAATGTATTGAACATTCTACCATGTTTGTTTTAGGGTGGTGATGGCCCTGGGAAACAAACTGTCCTTGATTCTGTTTGTCCTGGTTTTAAAGGACCTGTAGCGCCCAACTGGAGGCCAAACTGTCAAAGAGGTGGTGGCCAGGTTAATAGGAGTCTTTTATAATATTCTTGGTTCTTTTGTGGTATTGCAAGATAGCCATATCATCCACACTGGATGGAGAGAAGCCAATGATTTGGGGATTATTTTTATTCAAAAGTAATTCTCTGCACCATACAACACAGTCGGCACAATCACACTCATACAGTCCCCTCTTAACATCCATACTCATACTTTTGTTGCTCATCACTCTCCTCAGAGCACCCAAAACCTTGCTTCCTTGATTCACTCTGTGCAATACCTTGCACTCCGTCCCACCATCTACAGCCACATCACAACCCAAGTACCAAAAGCTTTCAACTTCTTCCAGCACCTGTCCATGCAACCTTATTTCTAACGCCATGCCCACTCCATCATGTGAACACTTCATCACCTTACTCTTCCCAACATTCACGCATAACTTACGCCTATAACACACTCTTCCAAACTCCATTACCAACCTTCTCAATGTTTTCTCAGAATCAGCCACAAGCGCTGTGTCATCTGCAAACAACTGACTTATCTGCCACAACGTTCCACTGTTATCCATCATATCTACACCTCTGCCAAATACTCTTGCATTCACCTCTCTCACCACACCATCCATGTACACATTAAACAGCCATGGTGACATCACACACCCCAGTCAACACAGGGAACCACTCACTTGTCTCACTCCCTACTCTTACACATGCTCTGCTGTTCACATAAAAACTCTTCAATGCTTCCAACAACTTTCCACCCACTCCATAAATTACCATAATCTGCCACAACGCGTCTCTATCAACTCTGTCATATGCCTTTTCCAAGTTCATGAAGGCCAAATAAACATCCTTACCTTTCTCACTTGCTACACATTCGGACAACTCATTCCAGAACTCCTCTCTCTCCTCAGCACTTCTTTCTAAACCAGGTCCATATGCACTTATAAACGTCCATACTTATACACCCCACTTTAATCACACCCACATCAACCTGGAAGATATCTCTTTCCACTCCACCAGTTTTTCATTTGCTTTCTCACTCACAAGCACAGCCACTCCTTCTCTAGCATGTCCACCTGTAACTCCAGACTTTCTACCATAAATACTTCCAAGCTGTAATTCACCCTTTCCTTTCATCTTTGTTTCACTCAAGGCTAACACATCAACCTTCTTTTTAGTCGTCATCCTTCCAAGCTCCTCTTTCTTCCACTCAGTCGCTTTACCTCCACATCCTCTCACATTTAGTCACCCTATAACTTGGGTTTGCGATACCTTATGTTCCCCGCACCCCTTTCTTTGCCTTGCTGTCTCTTGGGGAGTAGAGATAGAGAGGATAGGATCCCCAGTCCCCTCGCTCCCTCCACTTTAGTCGCCTCTTACGACACGCAGCGGACCACGGTGGGAGAATTCTCACACCTCCCAGAGGGAGAGGGCCCCTCACCACCTCTTATGTTAGCACCTCTAAACAGTACAAAATTTCGGTACATGAGATTTTTTGGAACAGAAATCTTGCTGGTTGTACGAAGGAAAATCCAGTTTACGAGAGGCTATCAATTGAAACCACTTACTGCTCACGACTGCTTATCGCCAGCATCAGCTCGTCCAGTCTGCACATGCAAACTACTACAGGCAAAAAATAATATTAATAGCTGTAATTTTTTTCCCCTATGTATGTTCATTTGAAGTTGCAGTAAATTGCGTATCAACAGTCTCTTAATGTCATACCTGAAAACACCCGGCAATAGCTCCCCTTGTTAACGATTGTGAATCCTCCTTTCAAGGGATGAAAAACCTTAAAAACACAGAGCAGCGTGACGGACAGAAAGATAGACTATGTACAATACCATGACAATATGAGCAACCTAGGATGACATTGTCGTCTGCTACCAGTGACTGAGACAATCCGGATTACAGCCAAAAAGGGAAATAAGGGATGAGTCTTTTAAAAAAAAAAAAAATTAAAATACTGCGTTCACAATTTGAAATGATAAAAAAGAAAAAAGAAACGTATAAAATACAAGCATAGCTTAGAAATTGACAGATTTGTGATCTCCCTGACTCCTCTTTGTAACCCTCCACCCTATAATCTTATTTGGTTACTGTATTTTTTTGTTTACTTACTATTTGAATTAGTTTTTAGTGATCAGGTAGATGTGTTTTATAGCTTTTTAGGGCTCTCATAGTTGATTTTTGGAGGAGGGGGGTGGACCGATTAGTTTTTAAATCTTTTTTATTGGGAAAATTCATATGAAGGGGTACCACTGTATATCGATCCACTCTTGATCCAAATGGGATTTTTGACCCCGTGTGACAATGACCTTTAGGATTTAAAATTTGGGGGGACAAAAAAGGTAAGAACCCCCGTGGATTAACAGATGGTGGAGAAACAATCTGAGAAACAAGTGCAGCTAAATAGAGAAATGAGGTTCAATCCAGGTAAGAGAAACCCGATGAGCTCATCCCTTTCATGTGTCCAGAAGAATCGGTGGAGAGTGATGATGAGGACAACCTGTCGCAGGTAATGCGTCAAAGAGCCACCATTCCCTGGCGCTCCTGTGGCACCTACCTGTCCTCAGCGGGGATCCTCCTTCTTACCCTGCTCCTCCTGTCACAGCTCCTAAAACACACCCTCATGGTGTCCATTGACTACTGGCTCGCACACTGGACATCGCACGTCATCACGGCCAAGTCGGACGCCACAGTGCGCAACTGTACACTTGTTCAGGTCAGTACAGATAATCAGAATATAATAATGAAAATCAACACTTTTCTATCCGACATGATTTTATAAATTATTACTGCAGTGCAATCTTAAACGGCGTCATCAAGCAAAATATGTTGTTAAATATACTGCTCTACCTCATTGGCGGATAATTAGTATATAAAAAGAGAAAAAGAGCTATCTGCTGCCACCTTATGTTATGGGTGACAGATACTTTTACTCAGGTTATCACTGGAAGACAGCAACGCTACTGAACAAAGGCATTAATGTTTGCAAATATAAAATTGAGCATTTTCCTGCTGCACACTAGAAAAGGTCTCATGGCACACTGGTTGAAAAACATAATACTGAATGACTTGATTGTAGGCTCATTGGCTGACATCCCTCAGGGCACATTGACTTCAGGGCTTTGCCTTACATGGTTTCCCTGTGCCACATCATGTTTTTTTTCTTTTAAGTTGTTTTACCACAGCAATAACATGTTGTCTGTTTTGGTTTTATGCAAAAGTAATATGACTAGTTGACACAATTTTGCTAGCGTATCAATGACTTTAAGAAGCGTGTGGACCACAACTAATCGATTCTAACCCAATAGCCGCTAATCTGTTCAACATGGTCACATCAGACTGACCCAAAACCTCACATTAGCACTTTTTATTGGCGTCACATAAAATAGCCACAAGCCACCTTCTTTGTTAGAACACCAGAATCAACATTTTAATGATTAAGTCAGGTTGGTGAAAGCAAATCTAAGGAGAATAACAGCATGCAAAGAGCTGTGTGCATGAAAATCAGTTCAAATGAGTACAATCGTGTTTTCTATTCACCTGGGTGCAAACCGCAACAGAAAGTTACACTTGAGTGAACGCCGCTACCGTGGAAAAGGAATATCATGTATATTAGAACAAGGACTAAACACAATATCTCATTTGCTTCAGGTCAGCTAGATCAGGTATCAGTGTTTATTCAGAGGTGTAAATATATTAATATTCGTGTTTTGGGTACGTGTGTACAAACTATGTCACATTTCCCATCATCGTGTGAAAGATAAGAACTCTGAAAGGCACCTCATCCTTCTGCCCTCTCTTAATTTATGTTCTACTCAAATGCACCTCACATTGACTTAAGTGGAGAATAAGCTGTGTGCCAAAGGATGCTTGGCTGAACTTCACTGCAGTCAATCACGGCTGAGTTATCTACACTTAAATGCGGCCAAGTCTAGCAACAGTGATATAATCTAATCTAATGAGCAGCCCATAGGTGTCTATGTCCTCTGTTTGTTGTGCTGTCTAGCTGCCAGCTTGTTTGGCCACACCACACACAGGTCAGGGCCAAAATGACAATGAAGGAATGACTCAAGTATGATGATTGGAGTGGGAGTTAATCAGAGGTGGGTAGAGTAGCCAAACATTTTACTCAAATAAAAGTACTGTTACTTCACAATAATATGACTCAAGTAGAAGTAAAAGGTTGTCATCCAAATAATAAAAAATAACTATTCAACTACTGAGTAACTGTAGCAACATCTTATGTATTAGTTTTTTTCAAACAACTATTCAGTCAGATCATCAAATCATCAATACCATTCAATCAACAATACATTACATTTAATCTAATAGCAGTTTAAAATAATCAAGGAAAATTCAAGTACTTTAATAAACAATGCAATTATGATAGTTAAATCAAATAAATAAATTAAGCTCAAGTAGCACATTTAAAACCCAAGTACTATATTTAACAGGCAGAACAACAAGCTAGCCCAGGAGTCTGCGTCCTAAAATGTTGAGCCATATTGGACTAAAAAAACAAATTTGTGAGGAGCCACCAACAACTAAAAGCCTTATATAAGCCTTATACTACATGCAACACATGCTGATTGTATCTATATCAGCCAATTGTCAAAATGACTAAGTTGAATGCAGCACATCCTGTGTAGAATAACGTAACAACTGCCTGCTACAACTTATATTGACCGATTCATATTGGGATATTTATTGTGTAACATCCCTGCTATATTTGGTTTTCAATACATGAGGTATGAGTCAGTGTCTGGTTACATTTACATATAAATAAACATACATCTTATTCATCATTTGATAGCAAGAACAAAAAGCAATATGTACCGGTAAACTGTGGGTTGGCTCCCCCCACATGAAACAAAACTGGTTTCCATGGATACCAGTAGCAGGAGTAGCCTCCTTTAAAACTAGATCAGAGGGAAATGCAAGTATCGATACCAGAAATCTGTGTAGTGTTTACTCTCAATTTTAATCTACTTGTCATTTCAAATCTTTAAATGTAGTAATCACAGTTCCGCTTTGCACATCGAACTGGACATTTTAGTGGCTCACTCACCTGTAAACACATTGCCAAAACGTGTATGTCTTTTTAGATTTTCTTTATGACATTGTTTTAGAAATACAGTATATCAATACAATACAATAAAGACAATTTTGAATGTTATATATTCAAGTATGTTTTATAATATGTAGTTTAGATTTTTTTGCAGCAAAACATTGTACTTGAGTACATTTTTCAATGACTTATCTTTACTTGAACTTGAGTGAAATTATTTGGAAACAGTGATTTTCGATGTGGTTCGTGTTCTGTGAGGCACAGTCAGATTTACAAAAAAAAACAATGTGCCAAACATCATTGGATTGGCCGAGGCAGAAAACAATATATAGACTGTATCAGAGAAAATAATGTTTAATTTTTTTGTTTTAACTTAAAAATGAAGTGTTCCTATAAGTAAAAGCATGCATAGATAGAAAGTCCTCCATGATGAAAAATCGTGAAAAATGCAATGAAAAATAGATTATTGGATGACTTTAGTTGCTGTTAGCTTGCTAATACTATCACCAATTATATTGTTTGGGCCAGTGGTGTGTGGCAAATCAGAATCCTTGGTTTCACAATCACCCTCTACTATTAGGCAAGAAAATTGCGTGCCTCATTCTGCACCTGCAGACACTAAGCACAGTAATATGTGACAAACTAATTGTATTAAGAATATTTATAATACAGTGTGAAAATTACGTGATTTTGAAAAAGAAAATCCCAAAAATTAGATGTTAAATGAGAAGTAACCTTAACACTGTATAAATATGATCATTTAATACCCTCACCTGCCTCACTGATTGGACAGCTTGAGTTGGACTGAGTGTGTTTGAGCTACGCTTCGATTAAATACTAAAAAAATTGTTTTATTTTCTGATGCCATTACAGGAGTGCGGCTTCAGTCACTCGCGGTATCTCTCGGTGTTCAGTATGTTGTGCTGCCTCGGCATCATTCTGTGCCTGGCTTCCTCCGTCACTGTGGAGTGGACTGGCCTCAGTGTGGCTAAAGAATTGCACCAGAACCTCCTAAACAAGATCACCCTGGCACCCATGAGGTACATTTGGACCGAATGTAACCGATGCATGACTGTGATTAAAGATGTGTGTTCATTGTATTAAAAGCTCAAAGTCTGCTAAAAGCAAGAGTTTTCGCCCCATTACTCAGAGCACCATCTGCTTTTAGTCCACAAAGCCTGCAGATTTGTACATCAAACACATGCACTGACCTGTGTGTTGTGTGTCAACAAATTCTCTTGTAAGCATTCAACCACTGAACTCAAATTTGAATAGAAAGTAATGTCACAGAACACTTTTGATTTATTGTCTGGATCTTATACATATGAACTGTTGGGCGGGTTATTTAAACACAGTAGTTACAGTTACTAGTTACTCTATTTCAAAAGTAATTCAAGTCAAGTTATATTTATTTGTATAGCCTTAATCACAAAATGTGTCAAAGGATTGCACAGGTTACAATTACACCATCCCCTGATCTTAAGTTACCCACCAGATTATAGACAGTAGTTTGAGTTCACAATTTTTGTATATACTCTCATAGAAGACAGCCAAAAAGCAGATTTTGCAATAAAACAACTTTATAATAAAATAAATAGAAGAAAATGTGTACTGTACACCAATTTGTAAAGGCAGTGGATCCTTCATATATCTTGACTTGTGCAATCTCGAGAGCTTGCGAACAAACACATAGCTGAGACACTCTATATCCATTTTGGTTCAAGCCATTCAAATAGCTTCTTTTCCCTTTCTTTAAAAATAAATGTTCAAATAAAAAGAACAAAATTCTGCATATTTTACCCGACCTTCTGTGCTCAGGATAACCACATTGATTTTGTGGTGTTTGTTGTTCCTGTATTAGGCATGCTCCCTCCCAACACACTACCTACTGTAAGGTTCACTTCTGTCAGCTTTACCACTGTAGTTACAGAAATTTATTTATAACATTCTCACTGAGAAAAGTAATGTCACAATTTTGGTTCCATTCCAGGTTGTTTGAGACCACGCCACTCGGCAACATCCTCAATCGATTCTCAACGGACACCAACACGATCGACCAGCACATTCCGACCACGCTGGAGTGTTTGTCTCGCTCCACCTTGCTTTGCGTCTCCGCCCTGGGGGTCATTTCCTACGTCACCCCCGTCTTCCTTGTCGCCCTGCTGCCGCTGGCTATCACCTGCTACTTCATCCAGAAATATTTCCGTGTGGCCTCCAGGTGAGACGGACGTGTTTATGCAAAATGCACGATGACGCCAAAGTTTATCAGATGCGTCCCAGTGTTTCAATTTTAAAAAGGAAAGTCACTTATAGGAAATAGTTGTGGGAATGCACTCAATCTTAGGTCATAAACATGAATTAGTTATGGTCATAAACAGGGTTGGGTAGGGTAACTTTAACTTGATTACTTTCAATTACTTTTGGATTACTCCAATAACAAATATGCTAATAAAAGACAAAATAAACTAAATATGAACAAAATTACTAAAATTTGTGCAGGCTTGGGGAGTAACAGAATACATGGAACGGCAAAAATGATGTTGGCAAGCTGTTTGGATTTATTTTCATTTTGTTTCTGTCGCATTTTATGTTAGTTTTGCCGGAGATCAAAGAGATCAAAGCCAGGAGAGAAAGCTTACCACGTGTTGTGAGTCATAATTCTATTCATATTTAGTTTATTTTGTCTTTTATTAGCATATTTGGTATTGGAGTAATCCAAAAGTAATTGAAAGTAATCAAGTTAAAGTAACCCTACCCAAAATACTGATTAGTTACATTGACTATTTACTTCATTAGTAACTCAGTTACTCCCTAGATCACGGACACCAGAAAGGAGCTTGTTACTCAGAAAGCAAAAATTTACTGTAAACAAAGGATCTTCTTTGTCAATTTCGGTCCCGCCTTCAACAGCGTCATGCGCAAAAATGTTTTTAGTAATATGTTTCAGTACGTGTTACCAAGGGAAGTAATTACGTTCGGACCTGTTCCTTTGTTACTCTGGTCACAAATGATCCGATCCACTCCTTGGGTTAATTTGACCACACTTTCTGTATTATTCTGCACAAAAAAACTAATAATTGGGATGAAACAGACCGCAGTAAATCCGTCTTTTTTTTTCTTTTTTTCTTTTTAAACCCAGACTTTTTTTAACTCTAGAAGTTTTTACAACCCTTGAAACAGTATGGGTAGCTTGGTTCAAGAGAGGATTGATCCCCTTCCTGGGTTATTTTCTACCCAATTATTTTGTCACCCATATCCTGAAATATATATCAGTGTTTTTCAACGTATTTTTGAGCCAAGCACACTTGTTTTTTTCATTAAAAAATCTCACACATTCATCCGAAATGTTTGAAAATCTATTGCCTGCATAAGTTTTGTGTTTTTTTTTGACATACATAACCCACACATCAAACCAGGGATCAGTATACTGTAATCCCAAAGGTTGACACATTTCTGATTCAATGTGGATATCTTGTTGACACAATTGATTTTAGAGAAAAGGAAGACACGCAATTAACCCCAACAAAGATAATTGGGTGTTCCACTGTTTAGTACTGTTCAAACTACTTCTAACAATGAATCAACAAAACAACCAAAATGAAAATTTCATTTTCCAAGATTGTCTGGATATACCAGTCCACTTTTGCAGAACCTAGCCTTATATGTCGCTCTCTTTTGCGAAGGGACTTGCAGCTGCTGGAGGACACCACCCAACTGCCTCTGCTCTCGCACTTCTCCGAGACCGTGGAGGGGCTCACCACCATTAGGGCCCTCAGGTGAGCAACCTATGACAGGGGTTAGGAATCAATGTTACGTGAGCCATACATGGCTCTTTACATGAGTACATATGGCTCTGTGATTTAATGATTTTTGTCCAAATTCCTCTCCAGTGTTTCAAATCTGGTTCACTCAATGTCTGATTTGATGCATGATAGCTATTGTTACGATATGAACCATTCGGCCCAGTATATAAAGAGCATAGTCTTCACTACAGTTTACAGTCAAGGAGTCACACCAGCAGACTCGGTTTTGGCTGTACATCACTAAAGAATCATTGAATAATGTATGTTCACTGTTGACACATTTGATGATAAAAACCCACACAATGCTTGCAAGGCACACAGAGCAATTTTAGCGGGTGAGCGGTAGGGGTGGGTGGAGCTATGCAACACAGCAAGCTCCCCTCTCTCTCACACGCGCCCCCTGCGTTGAAAGGAAATACATCCATAAACTTTTCATTTGCAATTTTTTTTACATATCTCCCAAAAACTATGCTTGCACCTTGTTATATTTACAAAAGAAATGAAGGTCAAAATAAGCTTTAATGATCTTAAGTGGCTGTGGGAGGGAGACAAGTTTAAAGTGGTGTACTTGTTGATATGGGACACAGGCTCTGGCATTATTATTATTTCATAAATTTTATCAAATCATCTGACTTCACACGGAAAAAAAATGCCCTGAAAAATTAGCTTTTATATGGAGAGCGGTTTTGGTTAATTTTGTCTTAAAATATATAGTATGGCTCTCTTTACAACAAAAAAAACAACATATTTTTTGACATTATGGCTCTTTGAGTCAAAAAGGTTCCTGACACCTGACCTACAGTCAAGTCCTGCTATCCAAGGACCGAGAAGCAATCAAATTTGTTGATTATCCCACAGATATGAGCCCAGGTTCAGGCAGAGGTTACTCCAGTTCACAGACGCCAACAACATCGCCTCGCTTTTCCTCACGGCAGCCAATCGTTGGCTGGAGGTGCGCATGGTAATGATTTTCTCATATTTGTCCTGAACTCATTGGCCCTTGCTGTTAGCATGTACACATCTTCTTCCATTACAATATCAGGTTTACAACACACCACCTGGCTAGGATGTTTTCAAAACATTAGCTTTTATTGGGTGTCTATATTGGCAGTGTCCAAACTGTTGATCTTTCTGCTTGGCAGGAATATATCGGGACCTGTGTGGTGTTGGTAGCAGCTGTGGCTTCCATTACAAAGTCGCTGTCCGATGAGTTGTCTCCCGGACTTGTTGGGCTGGGCCTCACCTATGCACTTATGGTGAGACTGTGGGTCTGTCTAATGTACAAAGCGTTACCGATCGCAGCATGCTTTCCTAAGATGATAACGATGCTAAATACATCACAGTAATCCAGGGCTCACTTTTGTATGAAGGCTTTTTATGAGTTAATGTGTTTACTTATCATAATCATTTTTTTAAAACAGTTCTGTAACTGAAAGAAAAAAACTTGATTTGTCAACAATACTGACACAAAAACTTTCCTGTTCCCTGCAAAAAAATACTTATAAGCCTAACAATGTTTTTCCTTAATTTTAGCATTCCTTTATTTTAGTGATGTGTGGTGAGGTTTGTGTCTGATGAGACACAGATTTACAGATAAATTAACCTATATTCTATCGATCATTTGACTGGCAGAGATAGACAGTAATGTGTAAACTGCAGCATGCAAAACCCTTTGTTTTAACCTAGCTCATAAATTAAATATTTCTGTTGCTTCTTTTGAATAAAGGCATCAATAGCAGTATAAGAAAATAGATGCAACAATAAAAAAAGTACTTGCTGGCTTGACTTGCCGTTAGCTTGCTAATGAATGTTAAATGGTCAGCTAATACTATCACTTATTCTATTGTTCGGGGCTCAGGTGAGGGCCAAATTAGAATATTTTGTCTAATTTTCCCCTCTGCTACGAGGCAAGAGAATTGTATGTATGAATATATATATATATATATATATATATATATATATATATATATATATATACCGGAGCCATATCCCCCCTAGTGGGCTGTGGCAAGAGTCAAGAACACATTCGCATTTACATTGACTCTTTCTGGGAGATTGATACAGAGGAGGGAATTCCCAACCCCCTCACTCAACCCAACTGATGAATTGCAACATTTCGTTGGGAGTCATTAGGTGACCAATCCCCCCCCCCAATTCCATTTCCTTATGCTGGCGCCAAGCAGGAAGGCAATGGGTACCAATGTTAGTATGTTAGTCCGAGGCTCTAACCGTCAACCTCCCAGTCTCGGGGCCGGCACCCTACACCCAAGGCCACCAAATAATACAAAGTGAAAATACAGCGTTTTTGAATATATAAAATCCAAATTGTGAAATTAAATGATAAAGAATTTTAACACTGATTAAATATAATAATGCAATATATTTTAATGTTATCGTTCCATGATGACAGGTGAGGCACAGCCTCCCCTGACTGCACGTCACTGCTTAAATTTCAAGTTCCTGTTGGCTAAATGGCCACGGGAAGGCAGATGATACTGGTATTGCGAGTACCGATACCATAAAAAAGCGATACTTACATTCATTTTTGTTGTGATTTAAAAAAACACAATTGAATCCATCAGGTGTCCAACTACCTGAACTGGATGGTGCGTAACCTGGCAGACATGGAAGTCCAGCTGGGTTCTGTCAAAAGAATCAATGGTCTCCTCAAAACGGAACCCGAGAATTACGAGGGTCTGCTGAGTGAGTCCTACCTTTTGATGATGTGATCCCTCTCTTAACCTGGGTCAGTGGGCTGAAGGTTTCTGATGTCTCCCAGGCCTGTCTCAGGTCCCCGACGGATGGCCCCAACACGGCGAGATCCAGATCCAGAACCTCAGCGTCCGTTATGACGCCACGCTCAAACCGGTGCTCAAAAACGTCCACGCTCATATCAACCCCGGTCAAAAGGTGAGAAAACAAAAACCCGATGCAACATTGGCGATTAAACGTGGGATGTTTCCGCGTCAGGTTGGCATCTGCGGCCGGACGGGCAGCGGCAAATCTTCTTTCTCGTTGGCCTTCTTCCGCATGGTGGACATGTTTGAAGGTTGGTTTATTTGACCATTACCCGATTACAGTGTTAGGAATATAAATGTAATAGATAACAGCGTTACCTAACAACGTTATGTTTTTCAGTAACAGGATAATCTAACAATTTCTTTCCCACGTTTCAATGTCATTAACCATAACCAATGGTCAAAGCAGTGCGTTACTTTGGCTGTAGAACGTCATCAGCAGCGTGCCCCTGCAAACTTGACACCTTTTCTAGCGGTGCAGTTTCCGCTCTCTTCCAAGTTGTCACGTCTTTTGTGATCATGTGAACATTCAAAATAGCAACTACCATATAGTTAGATGGTGATTACCAATCTAGTATTTACTTAATGCTCCAAAAAAAAAGGTGAATGAGGGCTGAGTCAGAACCGACTCTTCTCTTTCACGAGCGAAATGTCTCTATGAGCAGGCTCTTGGAAGTAAACAAAAGGAGCTTGTTCCCCACCAATCAACTGCTGGTTTCCTCCGGGGCGCCTTTTTCTCTTATGATTGGTCAATATTGATTTTTGGAAGAAACGGTGTTGTTAACTTTAAAATTTGTTGCGCATAAAATAGGTTTGTTTATCTTTAATTGTAGATTCATAAATATTTGAATTGTATTTCCTGTGTTTTTAGTGCTATTGTGTTTATATAAAAATGAGAAATGTATTAAGTTGTCTTCTTTTGTCTCTCTTTTTCCTTGTTTCTTTTTTGCTTTTTTTCATTTAATTTATTATACGCACTTTATTTTGTTCACTGCCTATTTCTATTTTATCATATTGTTTACTGTTTATTTTTGTCGCACCTCAAGTAGAGGATAGATGAGGTGCAATATATATTACAAGGTTCTATAACACAACCACCTGTCCATTCTTCTTTATCCAACTGACCCTAATGCTGCTCCAAAAATATCCAAATCTTTGACATACAACTTATTTTTAAAGTAACAGAAATGGGTACCTCCTCTGGTAACTAGTTATTTTTATTATGGAATAATACCGTTACCAACTCAGTTACTTTTTGGAAGAACTAGTCAGTAACTATAACTAATTATTTAGTTGAGTAACATGCCCGACACGGCTTGAGTAACACTTGATACCAACCATTTTCTCACTCGGGCAGGGAGGATCGTGATCGACGACGTCGACATTGCCAAGCTGCCCCTACAGACGCTGAGGTCTCGTCTTTCAATCATCCTGCAAGACCCCATCCTGTTCAGTGGCACCATCCGGTACCACAGAGAACACGCCGCTGTTTTGAACGTCCTTGTCACGTTAGCTGACTATCAAAGCGAAAAGAAGAAACAAGTGCAGTTTTACATCTTGTGCGAGAGTTTGTCACGTTCTTTCAAAAGTAGTCAAGTTCTTTCTAGTCAACATCAAGGATGACTGGACAATGATTTGAGAATACAAAGTAGACCTTCTGTGATGCATCACAATCAGTTGACCATTTTGTATTTACAACATATTCACTTTTGAATTTAAAAGAATGCGACTCAAATCAGGCAGCCTCACATGTTTGAGGTTTTCTATGTCTGCCATATGTAGAAATACAGAAATACCCAAGTATATATGGCAGATACAGTAATCCCTCTCTATCATGCGGTTTGTCGTTTGCAGTTTCACCTTATTTGCATAGTACATTTTGTTCTGCATTCTAATTGGGTAAATAGTCTACCAGCTTATTATTTGACGATACAGGAGTTATTTCTAAAAATAAAATATTTAGAAAGGTTTCTACAATACTTTTATTTGTTGAACGAATGCTTAAACCTTTAGAGGGCTTTGCTCTTTGGTTTCAGTTAATAATACAGCATCTAATTGTATAGTAATTGAAAATATAATGGTTTCTATTACACAGATTTTGCCTATCATTCACTATTGTTTTTGGAACACAACACTTATGGTAAATGAGGGATTTATCTACATATATGTATGTATATATTTATGTATATATATATATATATATATATATATATATATATATATATATGTGTGTGTGTATATGTGTGTGTATATGTGTGTGTGTGTGTGTACATATGTATGTATGTATAATGTATATATAAATGATTGTCTATCATAAGTAGCTTCGATAATTATTTTTAAATTAATATAAAAAATTCAAAAAGTACTTTAATATAAGAGTATGAGTGATTGGGTGATGCTTTACATTCATCTAATGTATGTGTTTGTGATTAGATTCAACCTGGACCCAGAAATGAAAGCCACAGACGAGATGCTTTGGGAAGCTTTGGATATCGCTCAACTTAAAACGGTTGTCACGTCGCTTCCTGGCGGGTTAGGTGAGTTGACTGAATTGGAATCCAATTCATTTTAGCGTTGTAGACACCGCCACGGTTCCCCACAGTGGCACATCTGCTGTTATGTAGCATCAATATTTCAGGCGCCCTTTCAGGCTCAGCGGCAGTTCTCAGGTGACAGTCTCCAATTCAGATCACATCTAATAGCAGACGTCACCTTCAACCGACTGTTCTCAATGAATGTGACGAGTGACTGGAATGCGGGTGACTTTTTTAGCTGCAGTGTGCTTGGTCCTTATCGTTCCTGTTGGGGAATCAGTGTACTAGTGCAGGGGTTGGGAATCTATAGGGCTCTTTTCACAAGTACATATGGCTCGGAGATAAAATTCTGATACTTTCATCTGTTAGGCACGATTCGTGCTTGCAAAGCCGATGCACCACTCGTGACACAATTGTCCAATGGTCCAGTTTATAAAGAACACAGTCCCAACAACAGTTTACAGTCAACATGTCACACCAACTTACCCTATTTTGACTACATGTTGCTGCGGAATCCTATATAGAGAGCTCATAAATCAATGTATGTTCACTGTTGAGATACTTTATGATGAATACCCACACAACAAACTGTAAACACCAAAAATACCAGCCAACCACACAGAGCAATTTTATTGGGTGAGCAGTAGGGATGGGCGGAGCTATGCACACAGCGCTGCCTGCACCAAGGGTAAATACGCCAATACACTCTGTAGTATTTTTTGTAACATTTTTTTACAAAAGAACTCTGCTTGCACCTTGTTTTAAAATATTATTTATGAAAAAATGGGGATAAAAATGAGCCTTAACGTGCTTAAGTAACTGAGGGAGACAAGTTCATAGTGGTATATTTGTTTATATGGGACAACGGCTCTGGAATTGTTTTTATTTCAAAAGGTTTAGCAAATCACCTAACGTCACACAGTGAATTAAAATTTGCTTTCTGTCTGGAGAGCGAGTTTGGCGATTAGGAATGACTCTCTCTCTCCAAAAAAGAAAAATATAGATATTTTGCTATTATGGCTCTTTGGGTCGAAAAGGTTCCTGATCCCTGTACTTGTGGGTCGATAAAAACGAAGAAATCTAGAGAAGGCTAGGTGGTAGGACCTTGTTCAACCTCAAGACAACAGACAGTCATGCTTTATTTACGCATGCGGAAGTAGAGCAATTGATTCTTATACCTTCCTATCTGCTTTGCAACTCCCCCAGTATTATCGACAATATTTGCATCATATTTAAAAGTTCAACAAAATTCATGTCACCTAGCAGATGTTTAACAGGATGAAGCATTCTCTTGACAAGGACATTCAAGTGACGCTGTGAAAAAGACAATATTAGCAAAACCTACCTGCATTTTATCCGTTGTTGTACCTTAAACATGTTGCAAAGACAGGAATAGGACTAACAGAATGAGGCTACCTATCTCTCCCACCAGAGATTCAGCGGGCAAAAGGCCCAAAGTAAAAATTGAAAACATGAGAAAATGTATGATATCTAACAATAAACATGTTGTGCAATGAGAAAACACTTTGAAAAACTTGTGTATAACCAGTTGACCATAGCAGCGAGACATAAAAAGAAAAAAATAAAGTAAAGCAAGGACCAAAAAACGCTGGAAAAAAAAAATCTTTAAAAGAGTCATGGGCAACTAAGGTTGAATTGATAACATTGGCAGAGAGGCTAATATCTAATTTAGCTCCCAGTCACTTAAAGTCTGGTTATATTTGAGATAAAAAATAATGAAAATCTAATTGATATAAATCTAATTCAACTAAACTACAATATAAAACCCGGTTTGTCTGTGTGTGTCTGTTTTTATGTGATTTATAGGCTATGAAATAGCAAAATTGTTTTCTGTGTATTTTAGGCTTCCCTGATTGTCTTTATCTAGGTATTGTGTCAAGGACCCCCAATAAATGCCAACAAAATCAATAAACGTCTGCTTTTCGTGGTCTACCTTAGTTGAGTCTCTTACGCTCTCTGGCAACCAAATTAGATACAGCAGCTCCCGACCGCCGACCACTCCAGGAAGCCCAATCCAATCCAATCTTATTCCGGCAATGCTGGGTCATTTTGGTGGTACTTTTTTTGTTTTATTCGACTGATAGAAAAAACTGAATTCTTGTTCCGAGTCTTAGCAAAAACTATCGAGAATGAATCCGTGATGACTAATACATTATTAGATAAATAATAGCTAATATATGATAACTAATGAACACGTAAATGTATGATAATTAAAACCCTAAAAAAAACGCTACCTAGTATTCTTACTTGAACGCCTAAAAAGGTGCACCCAATACAAAATTAAAGCTGTTTTAGTATCGGCATAGTTTTAGTCTCTATAGTCAAAATATGTTTAGGTACTATTGCTACTAGATTGTGGAAGTTTGAATACACACACACATACACACAAACAAATATAAACATGTTTTTTCTCTAAATAATCTTTCTACAAAATGAATGTAGCAGGGTGGTGGGACAGTATTACACAACAGGATTACAGCCCAAAGCCTTCCTGAGCTCTACCTCAAATTTGACAACAATACTACCGAAAATGAGCATTTTACACAGGTCCATGTAAACCAAAAGTGCCATTTGGGCAACCCTCTGGAAAAGGTTTGCTATTCTGAAATGCTCCAACATATAAGAATGATCTCAGACTCTGAGGAAATACTTTGTATGCTAGCTATGGTTTTCCTCAAATGCTCACTGGTCCTGCAAACATGATTTTATCACATAATGTTTTGTTTGATTCGAATCTGCGGAAACCCAGCGTTCTGACAATACAGTATATAAATACGTTTTTTGTGGTTAATTGGGAAAAAGTGAAAATCTGCAAAGTAGTGTCACACCTCATAAAACCCCCAAAGGGTTAAACTTATCTTGAGATGACTTCATTACCAACTGACAGTATCTGAACATTACACAATAACAATTATTAATCTACAAATGATAACACACGACACATACAGTAAATGCAGTTGAATGAATGTTTTTATTGTCATTATACAGAAGTAAATAAAAATTGGAAGGCTTCTACTTTGAGGATAAGAAAGCAATTTAGGGAGCCTCTGGCTAGCTGTGCGCTAGTATCGGGTATCCTCGATCTCCGAAATTATTCAAATAAAACTGTTCTTGATGTAGATGTTTACCACTTTGTAGCCAGGTCATTCTTTTAATGTGCAATGGACCTGGGGTTGGAAATATACAGGGTCCGCAGCAGTGGCTTAGCAGATGTGTTAGCTTAGCCATTAGCAGTAAGCCGGACCAGCAACCAGTTTATTGCTTTCCTTTAAGACGCTGCCTCAGTCGATTCTCGGACGAGATAACAATCCACATAGCAGCCGCTGGCATTTCTTTGCGCTCTTCTGATTTTTCTTAGAGTCCGATTTTAATTGATGAATTTCTTTTAAATGTAACGAGCCGCTAGAAGTTAGCGGTTGCTATGCTTCCTAGTTCGTTTACAGAGGCAGCGCCCACCCGCTGTTTGATTACACCATACACAAGCCTTTCCCTTCGCTATGACGCCTCTGGACCACCGGTGGGCCAAAGAAATGGGAGCAGTTTAATAACATCTTTTAGAGCTCCATATTCAAGACTTTGTCGCCATCTGATATTTTGTCCGAGCCTGACAAATGAGCATGGTGTACCATTTGGGGAAATCCCTTGTACACCCAATCATGCATTGTGTTTGGTCTCAATGAAAAGTAGAACTGAACAAATGTTTCCAGATGCCAACGTTACGGAAGGAGGAGAAAACTTCAGCCAGGGACAGCGCCAGCTCTTCTGCCTGGCTCGAGCCTTCGTGAGAAAGAGCAGCATCCTGATCATGGACGAGGCCACTGCGTCCATCGACATGGCAACGGTCAGTCCAGCCCTGCTGCAACTGAATGGGTGCCTAGGGGGAGGGGTTGTTACAAAAAAGTGGAATACCTAAATCCAGGCTAATTGAATAAATGCAGCTTGATCTAGTCTTGGCTTCTTTGGTTACATGTTAGCATGAAAAGGTGCTCTGTCGAGCCAGATGTAGATAGTTAGGATAAATGCGCATTCGCGTCATCCTCAAATAGACCCCTAGGACCCATCTCAGAATCACGGATCGGAAAATGGAAAAGTCTTGCCCATTGTCTTTTACGGCCGTTGAACAACAGTGCGTTATGGAGTTTTATGGAGATGTTAGAAAAGTTTTAAGAAAAAGAAGTTTCCTCAGGCACTGTCATCAAGTAAAGGAAAAGAGCCTGTGCACCGGCTCAAAGAAAGAAGGCTACTGTACATGCTATTGTAGCTCACGCTGAAGTGCATTCAATGATTAAGAGGATTGATTTTTGCCTGCCATGCAAGAGGCCCGGGTTCGACTCCTGACTAATGCAGCAAATACAATTTATTGCCTATGTTTCATAACATAACATTCATGTTATTTTTGTCTTTAAAGTATTTTATTATATATTTATCCAGGGGTGCCATGTCTAATCTCATTGTAAACAATTTTCACTACGTTGGTATTGATGACAATGAAGACAATTCAAATTTTTTAAAAATTTTCACGTGATGAATTATTTTGATTACATTGATCCTTCAAAAAGAACAAACTTTTCTCTTTGGAGAGGGAACAAATGATGTGTATATTCCATATTACCCTTGACAAGATTTTGTTAATACCATCTTTGTAAATTTTTCCGTCACTTTTTAGTATTTCAAAAAGAGCAATCATATAATAATCACCAAAGCTTTGATGGCAATTTGAAAAGCATTCTTAATTTGTATATCGACAAAACACATGGCCTGAAAGCAATGAATCTACCTCCATAAAATGTACTGCACCAATTATATTGTCAATCCACTTTAATAAGATGACAATATAGCCCATGTGTACAATTTTAATGCAGGCTGAGTAAAATAATGTAAAATATCAAAAACTTCATCGAAATACCATAAAATAAATTTATTTTTTACGTGATTTGCAGTTGGATCATTTTAGCCTAGTTGTTAGCCTGTTCTGCAGACGGCTAGCTGTAAAGAATAAATCACCACAGTAACCAAACGAAATTTGACCTGCTTTCATGCAATCGACTTGATGCTTAATTTAGCCAAGTTTTTAAACATAATCCGGCTTATCCCTTATCTTAGTTTTGTGCAATACCCTCTGGTGACACCACAACTGTTACAAACGACAAAACACATTTAGAGGGTGATGCATAAAAACGATGCTTACTTTTGCAGGACGAAGGAATGAAACGAGTGCTCGGGGGTTCTCTGGGGGTTTCCTGCTGCTTGCTTAAGAGCATCTTCTGAAAGCTGTTTCACAAAGGGCGGCATTTGTGTGCTCACCAACGCCAAGCCGATGCCCTTGAGCAGGCAATGCTGAGCTTTTAACCACGCTTACCCACTCAGGGTTCTTAGGCAGAGTCAATTAGCCTTTGCAGAGCTCAAAGAAAATGTTAAAGTCTGCTTTCCTGCTGGGGGATAGTGCACAAAACCAAGATAAGAGATTATGCCGCAATATTTTTGTTATTTTGTCTGAAATTAGCCTTAAGTCGGTTACATGAAATCAGGTCTAATTTATCCTGGGTCAGTTACCACAGTGATTTATTCAGTGAGCCTCCTCCTGACCAGGCTAACAACCAGGCTAAGATTATCCCCATAGATACATCTGGCACTTCTACTGCCAATTGTGAAAAAAATGAATGGATTTTGTAGCATTTTCCATTGACTGTTTCATTATTTTAATCGTCCTTTATTAAAATTTTACATAAATGCTATATTGTCATTTCATTAAACTCTTGACTGTATAATTACAACAGAAATGTACGTAGAAAATATATTGCTGTCAGGCATTGTGTTTTATTGAGACACCAATTTAGAATTTAGTCAAATTGCCATCAGTTGCCTTTGACGAGGGTAATATAGTATTTACATAGGTCAAATACCCATTTTATCAGTTCCTTCATCAAAGAGAGAAACGTTTGTTCTTTATGAAGGATCAGTTAAGTAGAAAAAAAACATTAAATGGATGTGAATTAAAATTGTTTTTATTATAAGTGATAACATAGAAGGGAACATTGTTTACCTCGAGATTAGGCGTGGAACTCCAGGATAAACATGAATTAAAACACTTAAAAGAGAAAAATTATATTTTAAAAAAAGATGTCAGGATGAATTAGAAAATATTTGTCTGTTGCATTGACTGGGACTTGAACCTGGACCTCCTGCTTGGCAGGCAAAAATTTCACCACTACACTACTTTGAATTAATTATGTCATGAAAATGTTGTGACAAATCTTGGTAGGTAATTGCCATGTTTTATTCTTTAGCCTTTTTTCAGTATGTACTGTAAATTCCTGACAAGCCATTACATTTTAAACACTGGTGCTTTAGATACGGTGTGGCCATAAGAAAAATGGCAAGCCGCTCTTCTCAAAAACGCATGCCCTCTAAATTCAAAACACGGTGACATCTGGAAACATGACACCTTTTCAGAGGAGAAATTAGTTAATGTTTTCGCCAACATTGTTCATATAATACATAACAATAAATAATTAACAATACTTTATTGAATATTTACGACATACTTGCGATATTTAAACTTTTTCACCCACAAATCAAGTTCTTAATGTATACAACTGAATTGAACATCTGTGGAAGTTATCCATGAAAAACACTAAACTTCTTTTTCCGTATCATTAGCATCGATGTCAGGTCAATGAAGTTTCCTTTACTACCCAAGGAACTATGACAAGCTAATGTAATTCGGTCCATTAACACAGCAACTACCACTGACAACAGCACAAAAAGAATCATCCGTGTTGCAATCTGCCACTAATCTACACAATTTTTTGGCACTGCTGTCTTCGAGGAATATAGGGCTTACATTTTACACGACGCTGCTCTTGTTTACTTTCCGGTGCAGTGGTATCATTGTGTTTGTTTTTAAAATTGCCATTATGAATGGTCACATGATCTGAAAACATGTGACAATAACTTGAAGCAGAGCTGAAAACGAGGTGAGGTTTGCGGACGTTCGCGCTAACGGCGTTCCGCAGACAAATACTTGGACGCCAAATCCAGTTGGTGCCCAATGCGCGCCCTGCTTGAAATAAAAGAAACAGAGGTGAATTAGTTCATATTTATTGGTGTTTAACCCTGTGGCTTTAAATCTGGTGCGGCTCAAACAAAGACAAAATTGAAGTTCATTCTTAATTTTGAAGTGGCTTTTAATCAGGTGCCCTCTGAGGTCTGAAGAGTAAAATTACTGTAAACATCTAAGTGGTATGTATGAGTTACCGTGATTAAGAGAGACTTGAATAATGGGACCCGTATTGGTCTGAAATAAAATGTGTAATCAAGAGTGACGGGGTTATTTTTTTCAGTAATTGGTTAATCTAAGGCGGCACGGTGGTTGGGTGGTTAGCGCAGCCTCCCCGTGTGGAGTTTGCATGTTCTCCCCTTGCCTGCGTGGGTTTCCTCCAGGCACTCTGGTTTCCTCCTACATTCCCCAAAACATGCATGTCAGGTTGGCCAGTCCAAATTGTCCCTGGGTATGGATGAGAAAGTGTGTTGTCTGTACCTGTGTGCCCTGCGACTGGCTGGCAACCTGTTCACGGTGTCCCCTGCCCACTGCCCAAAGACAGCTGGGATAGGCTCCAGCACCCCCGCGACCCTACTGAGGATAAGCGATGGTTAATCTATTTTTTCTTTCTCCTGTGACAACGCCATTACCATTACCGATAGTCAATAGCAGTGGGTTACTTTGGCTACAGAACGCCAACTGCTCACCGACTGCGTTTTCAAGAGCAAAGCTTTCCGCTCTCCAAGTTGTTTATGTCACTTCTTTTCGGATCATGTCACCAATCAAAATAGCGAATACCTTATTCGTAGATAGAGAGCAATCAACAATATAGTATTTTTACTAAAGCGCCAAAAGAAAGTGAGAAATGAGAGCTGAGTTGCGAAAAATGTGAGCCCCATATTTGACAGCACCAGTGCCGCAGCAACCGACTCGTGTCATTCGCGAATGAAACGGCTCTGTGACGGCTATTGGGAGTGAACCAAGGGATTCGGCTCCCTACCAATCAGCTGCTGGTTCTTTTTAGAGTAACGGAAATAGTTACCTTCGCTGGAAACTAGTTACTTTTACTATGTAATAGTTATTCGGGGGCAGCACGGCAGGGCAGTGGTTAGCGCGTGTGCAGCACAGTTCCGAGGTCGTGAGATCAAACCTCCTGTGTTGAGTTTGCATGTTCTCCCCGTGCTTGCGTGGGTTTCCTCCGGGCACTCCGGTTTCCTCCCACATTCCAAAAACATGCATGTCAGGTTAATTGTCCGGTTCAAATTGTCCCTAGGTGTGAATGAGCGAGCAAATTGTCTGTCCCTGTGTGCCCCGCAACTGGCTGGCAACCAGTTCTGGGTGTCCGCTGCCCACTGCCCGAAGACAGCTGGGATGGGCTCCAGCACCCTTAGCGACCCTGCTGAGGATGCTCGGTACAGATAATGGATGGATGGATGGATAGTTATTCGGTAACTTTTTGAAAGAAGTATCGTGTAACAATAATTCTTTTTTTGAAGTAATCAACCTCCTTACTTCCCTGCCTGTTCTTCTGCCCTTGTAGGAGAGCATCCTCCAGAAAGTGGTGATGACGGCCTTTGCGGACAGAACCGTGGTTACGATAGCAGTAAGTGTTAATGGCCGCTCTCGCAAACGCAGTCGCACATTTTCCAGTTCTCCCGATATTTCCGCTTTGGCGCTCCTCAGCACCGCGTCCACACCATCCTGAATGCCGACCTGGTGATTGTGATGAAGCGGGGCATCATCCTGGAGTCGGATCGGCCCCAGGCCCTGCTGGAGAAGGAGGACAGCGTCTTCGCCTCCTTCGTGCGGGCGGACAAGTAGCACAAGAGGACGCATTCCAGGAAGACATTCAAAGTGCAATTGACTCGTGGAATACAGACCTTTATTTTTTATTCACATTGTATTATATTTGTACATAACAATGTAAGATGTTTGTTAATAAAATATATATATCACCGAAGGGTGGCGAGGTACTCTGAGCCAAATTTAGATGCCCTCGGGTGTCACGAGAACCCGCAGAAGCCGCAGCGGACTTGAGTATGTGAAGACGCTCAAAATAGAAGCATGCGCGTTCCCTGCACGAGGTCAAACTAGTACTGCTTTTATAAAGTACGACAAGGAATTGCTACCCGCAACGTTGGCGATTGATGCTTAGTCTTGATTGCCGCTTGACCAAATAAAGCACCTAAAATATTTTTAGACTTCTACAGATGGTGCTCTTCGTTTAAAGCAGCGGTTCTCAAATAGTGAGGCGCGAGGCTCCATAATATTAATGATATAATAATGTTATCAACAAGTCAAGCTTCAGGAGCAAGCAATCTAATATTTAAGAGACCAAATTTTAGCTTTTCTAAATCGTTTAACTTAGCTGAAGTTTTTTAGAGATCGTCACAAGATGTCGCCGTTCGGGCGTGTTAAGTCTCAGGCGTCGGTTGACAGGCAAGATCGATGAAGAAATATTGGTGGAATTAGGCACATCTTCGTGTCCTTCTCTGCCGTTTCGCCGATGTAGCTCCCTTAGCTTCACACACTTGCCCGTGCGACAACCCCGCTTTTGTTTACGGTCCCTACGCCGTCTCCGTAGCTTCGTAAGTGGGTTGGCCATCCACGGAGATCCCGGATCTCTTAGTATCTCGTTCGGGATATCAAAGGTGGTGTAAAAAGTGCCCGAAAAGTCTTAATTCAGACGCAGACCTAATTGTATAAGTTCCTCCCGACTATAGGTATTATCGGCCACGCATGTGTCCAGAAAAGAAAGCAAAAAAGAGAACAGTAATAAATTGAAAATTAGCTGAATAGCTGTTAGCCGCTGCGTCCTTGCTGCGCGCCGCCATCTTGCTTTTCATCAAAGGGGGCGTGAGTGCGTTTGACCTGTGTGTAAATGGGTAATTGTGAAGTACATTGTAAAGCCCCTTTGGGAGGTCTTTAGGAACTTGAAAAGCGCTATATGAATGCAGACATTTTACTATTTGCTTTCCAGAGAAGGAAGTGCAGTACATCTCCACTACACTAGGGAGCAGTGGCACTCTCATTGCCAGTAATGTTTTTTGTTTTTGGGCGGCATGGCAGCTGGGTGGTTAGTACGGTGCAGAGATTCAGGGTTCAAGTCTACCGCAGCCTTCCCATTTGGAGTTTGCATGTTCTCTCTGCCTGCGTGGGTTTCCTCCCACTTTCCAAAAACATGCATGTCAGGTCAAATGGCCAGTTATAATTGTCCTTAGGTGAGAGAGTAGTCTGTCCATGTGCCCTGCGACTGACTGGCAACCAGTTCAGGGTGTCCTCTGCCCACTGCCCGAAGATGGCTGGCACTGGCTCCAGCACCCCCGTGACCCTACTGATGATGAGCGGTGCAGATGATGGATTGTTATTTTTTTTCAGTGTTTCCTCGTTTCGGGGTTGGGGGCACACTGGTAGCGTGTGGTTTAATGGCTTAAAATGCTGAGGCCATCCCCAATAGTGTGGATAAGCATTTTGTTCTCATTGTATTTTAACCATTGTTAGTGTCTGTGTATGATGTGTTTGAGTTTATAAAGGAGGGTATTATATTGTATTTTTGTACAGTTTATTGAGTGGCAATTTATTGCTTGAAAAGTGCTTTACGAATGAATTTAATTATATTCATAGGGGAACGCACTTCTTGGGGGGCGCAAGAGGATTTCTTCTTCTGAGGGGGGTCGTAACATAAAATAATTGCGAGGCACTGGTTTAAAGTGGGGCAGTGGTTAGGCACAGTTCTGAGGTCATGGGTTCAAATCCAGCTACCAGCCTTTCTGTGTGGGGTTTGCATGTTCTCCCCGTGCTTGTGTGGGTTTCCTTCGGGCACTCCATTTTCTCCCACATTACCAAAAACATGCATGTCAGGTTAATTGGCCGGTCCAAATTGTCCCTAGGCGTGAATGAGCGAGTGTTGTCTGTCCCTGTGTGCCCTGAGACTGGCTGGCAACCAGTTCAGGGTGTCCCCTGCCCACTGCCCTGAAGATAGCCAGGTTGGGCTCCAGCGCCCCAGTGACCCTACTGAGGATAAGCCCTGAAGATAATGGATGGATGGATGGTTTAAAGTGACATTAAGTATTATTAAGCGTCTCCTGGTGGTAAAAACGTCATTCATTTAAAAAAAAAAAAGCATCTTGATTTAAAAAATAAGCAAAGATACATAAACTATGACTATGGTTCAAATTGGCGCGCGAAGTATCAGTTACTTTTGCGCCATCTCGGAGAACACCTGCAAGGGCAAAACGTTCCTTCCGGGACCCCACCCCCGACTACCGAGCTGGGAACGCGATCAGCACAAAAGGAAAGTGCACGGCGGTGACAGGGAGACGTTTTAACAAAGCCGATTGCGTGTGTTTTTGTGGTGATTTCACGCAACGCGCCGGCGTGGGGGTCTTGTCCCCGGTGCACGTTGAGTGACGGAGGCAGCTGAGGACGGCAGTGAGGATTCCCCTACCAAGACTTGGGGGCGCACTCGTGCACACCATGAAGTGGAAACGCGTACACGAGGCTGCACGATTCATATGATTATAATCACGAACATGATTCTTCATTTTTGCACGCTCTAACCCTTCATGCGTGGGAGCTATGTTATCCAGAAAAGGACTCATACCGGAGGACTACCTGCTGACGCGCTTGGCTGAGGACGTCCAGCAACCCAAGTTCAAATCCAAGGCGAGAAAGGCTCGCTTCGTGGCAAAGAACGGCGCGTGCAACGTCGCGCACACCAACATCCGCGAGCAGGGTCGATTCCTGCAAGACGTTTTCACCACCTTGGTGGACCTGAAATGGCTCCACACGCTCATTATCTTCACCATGTCGTTCCTGTGCAGTTGGCTCCTGTTCGGGATGATCTGGTGGCTCATCGCTTTCGCGCACGGCGATTTGGACCGGCGAGCGGGGGATTCGGTTCCGTGCGTAACGGACATCCATTCCTTCTCGTCCGCTTTTCTCTTCTCCATCGAGGTGCAGGTGACCATCGGCTTCGGGGCGAGGATGGTGACGGAGGAGTGCCTGTCTGCTATCGTCGTCCTCATCACGCAGAACATCGTGGGGTTGGTGATGGGCAGGGTTGGGGAGGGGGTTACTTGAAACAAATGTGATCCGAAACAGCTTAGCAGTGTATGGCGTGTTACTTTAAAAAAGACTTGCAGTTACAAGTTAGTCTATTTGTAAAGGAATTGCGTTATCCAGTTAAAGGGTAGAGAGAGAGAGAGAGAGAGACTAAAGGCAAATAGGGAGAGAGAGAGAGAAAGAGAGAGACTAAAGGCAGATAGGCAGAGAAAGAGAGAGAGGGAGAGAGAAAGAGAGATATAAAAGACAAAAAGAGAGAGAGGGAGAGAGAGAGATAGAGACAGAGAAAAAGAGAGACAAAAGACAGATAGGGAGAGAGAGAGAAAGAGAGACAAAAGACATATAGGGAGGGAGAGAGACAGAAAAGACAGATAGGAAGAGAGAAAGAGAGAAAAAGAAAGTGAGAGATAAAGATATTAAATTATAATGTACAATTGAACAACACTAAAGAAATATCTCTTTGACGCAATGAAAATAAGTCTGCGTAAAGCTTATGGAGCAGTTAATGTATTTTCCCCCTTGAAAATAACTCAAAATATAGCCATCAATAACTCAAACCCTGGCAACAAAGGTGTGTACACCCCAAAGGCACTGCACCCCAAATGGCCAAACAAAGCACTGCTTGTCATTTCCCTTCAAAATACCATGTGACTTGGTACTCCTACCAGGACTCTGGTATGAATAGGGAGCAGGTGTGTTCAGTTTGAAGTGCACTCTGTCATGCTGGTCACTGTACCTCCCAAGATGGCATACAATGGTAATTGACTCCCTGGGAAACTTAAAATGAGGTGTGGCACTACATAAGGCTGTCCAAGGCTACAAAATGATTGCCAACACCCAAAAGTTGAGCTGCAGTACAGTGGCCAAGATCCTCAAGCAATTACAAAAATCAGGATGCACTCACAACAGGGCTTGTGTTGGATGTCCAAAGAGGTGAGTGAACGTACACAGCGTCTCATCCAAATGCTATCTAAGAAAGATAGGGGCAGGAGTGCTGTCAGTATTGCTTCAGAAATTGAAGAGGTGGGGGTTCCGCCTGGTAGTACTCAGACCAGACACTTCAGGAACTTTCACTTTAGGGTGTAATCACTTTTGTTGAAAATTGGGTTTAGTTATTGACGGCTATATGTTGAGTTATTTGAGGGTTAACAGAGGGATGGAGAAATAGAGAGGCAACAAAAGAGAGGTAGAAAAAACAAGGGAGAAAGAACAAGTCAGAGAAATAATGTCAGACAAAAAGAGAGAGAGAAAAAGAGGGAGAAAGAGTGAAACAGAAAAAAGAGGTAAATCAAACGAGACAAAAAAGAGTAAAAACAGAGAGAGAAAAAGAGGGAGAAAGAGTGAAACAGAAAAAAGAGGTAAATCAAACGAGACAAAAAAGAGTAAAAACAGAGAGTAAGAGGAGGGAGAAAGAGTGAAACAGAAAAAAGAGGTAAATCAAACGAGACAAAAAAGAGTAAAAACAGAGAGTAAGAGGTAAAAAAACAGAGTAAGAAAGAGAAATAATTGCTCATTTAATACAAAGGCCTATGATTTGAGCATGTCCTTTTTTGTAACTAGCGAAACACAGTGACATTTTTTGGTATCCTTATTCCAAATCTATGTTTTGCATTTCTCCTCAAGCTTGGTGATCAACGCCATCATGCTGGGTTGCATCTTCATGAAGACGGCGCAGGCGCACCGACGGGCCGAGACCCTCATTTTTAGCAAGCACGCCGTCATCTCCGTCAGGAACAACAAACTTTGCTTCATGGTGCGGATCGGGGACCTCAGGAAGAGCATGATCATCAGCGCCACTGTGCGAATGCAAGTGGTCCGCAGAACCACCACCGACGAGGGCGAAGTGGTCCCTCTGGACCAGATCGACATCCACATGGATAACCCGGTGGGCACCAACGGGGTTTTCCTGGTGTCCCCGCTTATCATCTGTCACGTCATCGACAAGGACAGTCCCCTTTACGCCATGTCCTCGATGGATCTCCTGCACGAGGACGTGGAGGTCATCGTGGTCCTGGAAGGTGTGGTGGAGACCACCGGCATCACCACGCAAGCCAGGACCTCATATGTGTCGGAGGAGATCCTGTGGGGGCAGAGATTTGTGCCCACCGTCTCCGAGGAGGACGGCATGTACGCTGTGGACTACTCCAAGTTTGGAAATACGCAGAAGGTGCCCACCCCGACCTGCAGCGCCAAAAAACTGGACGAGTCCGGTGGCATCGCCAGGTTTAAACTGACCGAGGGTGTCACGTTGCGGCCCTCGGTGAGAAAGCGAAGGGGGTCCATGGCGGCCCGGCGCTCCAGGTTGGAGAACCGATGAAGAGACATCGATGAAAAAAGGACGAATGGAAGCAGGGCCCTTTTAATGGACATTTTGTTGTGTCATGCAGGGATTCCCAGTTAAAGTTGCATAGTATAAAAACGTTTAAACGAGTTAAAAGTTAAAACAAAAATCAATGTTATTATAATTTAGTACAAAAAGAGATTTTTTTTTTAAACTTTCATTTGTTTTGTGCAGAATATTACACTATTATTAGTAATATACTGATCAGAGGGACCCCGAAACAGGTATTTTTTCCTTCTTTTTTTCCCTCTTTCATTTCTTTTCCCTCGCTCTTTTCTTATTTTGTTGTCCATTTTTCTTTTTTCTTTTCTTTTTTCTTCTTTTGTAGCTTTTCAATTCTTTTTTTTAATTGTTTTTTCCTTATTTTTCCACGTTTGTTTTCTTTTTTTCTCCTTTTTATTTTACTCTTTGGTTTCTTTTTTCTTGCGCAATTATTTTTTTGTCTTTTTCCTTTTGTTTTATTTATTTTTCTTTTATTTATTTTATACCCAGCTTTTTCTTTTTTCTTGCTTTTTTCCATTTTTCCTTTTTTTCGTTCTTTTGTTTCTTTATTTCCCCAGATTTATACTTTTTTTTTGCCTGCTTTATTTTCCTGTCCTTCATTTTTTTATTTTTACTTTCCTTTTTTATGTTATTTCATTCATCTTTTGCCTTTTTTTCACTTTTTTTTTAGATACTCTCACAACTACATCCATTTTTGGGGGATGGGCAGGGCGTGACCATGGGTGGGCACACAAAATGGAGGCCATGGTTTTTGTTTCATTTTAGAACACATCGTGGTTATTTATAAAGCCCTTTCCAGCCAATGTCATCACTGGATCAGCACAGGTTGCGCACACATTGTTGGTCCTTTCTCAAGGTTTCTCCATTTTCCTCATGTTGAGGTTTTTGAGTTTTTCCTTGCCCTCATGCACGTTTTAGATCAAGGGTTGGTGTAATAATAGTCTGTGGTTTGCATTAATCTGTGGTTAAGTCAAGTCATATTTATTTCTATAGCCCTTTATCACAAAAAGTCTCAAAGGGCTGTACAGAGCACAACAACTACAACAATATAACTAGTAAAATATAACAGAAAACGAGGAAGAACAGAAATATGTTAAGCCAAATAAGGACAAATTAAATGTGTAACTTGGTTTACATAGAATCCAAACGCCAAATATGATTATATGAATGATATTATTGTAATGTAAAGTTCATACTCAGGTAAAAAAAACTATTTGGAGCTAGATAGCTAGCCAAAAAAAGATCAAATGTTTGCTTGATAGCATGCAAAAAAATGTAAAAAGCTAGGTAGATAGCTTGCTAAATAGCTAAAAATATACGAAGATAGCCAATACAAAGCTTAAAAAGTAGCCAGATAGATAGCTTAAAAAAACCTGCACATTTTTTGCTCTTTTGTTTTATGAAACCCAATTACTGGATTAAAGTTTTTTGTACCACTAGGAGGCAGTAAATAATACACACGGTCTCTTTAAAGACTAACACTGCTCCAAATTTGACACTTTAAGCCCTTTGAGACTCTTTGTGATTAAAGGCTATACAAATAAATATGACTTGAACCAAAACAGAGGGAGTAGCAGCACCAGTTTGAATGGAGCAAAAGAAGATTTGTATGTGGAGTTGCGTTTTTAAGAGTCGCAATTTACAAAATGCCCAGCTCTTGTGTGTACAGTGCACACATTGCTATTTCAAGAAACACCATTTTGTTGCAATACCCAGGGAAAACAGGCCTTTTCAAAAGCCCCGTAGGCCGCAAAAAGACTGACAAATAACTGACTGGACCGAGGACATCATTAGGGATATCCGCGTTTGCCGTGCCCATCTCATGTCTGGTAAGTTATCTCAGCGATCTGGTTTAGAATTACTTGAATGCCGAATGCCTTATTAAGTGTAAATAGGAGAAGTGTCGGAGAAATGTGTTTGCTAACAATGCTACCAATAAAGTCAATTCTTGTTAAGCAGGGGTCTCCAGCCTTTTTCAAGCATCAAGGTACTTCTTTTTTCTAATTAGCGCAAAGGGTAACCAGTTTGCTATGAATTTCTAAAATAGAACCTTGGCTAAATGGTTTGCTAAATAGCTGAAAAGGTAAACAACTAGAATGGAGCTAAATAGCTTGCTAAAAGAGTAAAATCTGTCTAAACAGCCAGATAGGAAGCTAAAAACATAGGTAGTTAGCTAGCTAGAAAGGAGGCCAAATTTAGCTTGATAGCTAGCAAAATGGAAAAATGTTTGTTAGATAGCATACAAAAAAAGTGAAGAGCTAGCTAGATATCTTTCCAAATAGCGAAAAAGGTAGCCAAATAGCTAGCTAAAAAAAACTGCACATTTCTGGTCAATTTGCTTTCATCCATGAATTATCTGCACCGCTTATCCTCAGTAGGATCGCGGGGTGTTGGAGCCTATCCCAGCTGTCTTCGGGCAGTGGGCAGGGGACACCCTAAACCGGTTGCCAGCCAGTCGCAGGGCACACAGAGACACACAACTCACTCGCTCATTCACACCTAGGGACAATTTGGACCGGCCGATTAATCTGACATGCATGTTTTCGGGATGCGGGAGGAAATCGGAGTGCCCAAGCACGGGGAGAACATGCAAACTCCACACAGGAGGTTGGATCTCATGACCTCAGAACAGTGCCGCACATTCGCTAACCACTGCGCCACCATGCTTCCCCCATAAAAATCATCTTGAATGATATTTGACTTTTCCTGGATTGTTCCCAACAACAACAAAAATAAAATCTTGTTTTTATTCACATTTCTTTATAAGCTGTAAAAAATACAAAAATGGTCCTTAAAATAAAAACAACATGAGGTTTAATCATATCAACATTATTTAACCTTAGGAAACAGGGTCCTCTTCTGGTGAGCTTCGTTATAGTTGCTGTCTGCTTTCAACAGTCCCAAACCGCAGTGTTTTGCGATTACACGATCGCGCAACTTCACATCGAATAAGGATTGGATTTAGGTAAATATCGTGCAGCCCTAATTCTTACCATGTTATTACCAGGTCAATTATTTAAACTAGTTTTAAATAAACTCAACTACTAAAAAAAATCATTTTACTAGAAAATCACAGTGAGCCAACACTGCTGAGCTATTTTCAAGTGCACCTCAGTTGTCTAGAGGGGGCACAACTTGGAGCCCCCTGGTCTAAAGTTTAAGTAATGTGTGAACCAAATTAATGTCTATATGAATGGTCTGCAATTATATAGCGCTTTTCAAGTCGATGAAGACATTTCGATGCGCTTTACAATGTGTTTCACACTTACTAATTCACACAGGGAGGCTGCAGTAGCTGAATTTGAACCCCGAACCTCCGCACCGTGGGGCAGCGTGCTAACCACTCTCAGCCGTACCGCCTTTGTTGACTTTGATCGCTAAAACAAAGTCATGAGTGTAATGAAAAAATATAGTTTTTATGGAGGTACAGAAAAGAACACGTCCGATTTCTTCGATTTAATCGAGGTGAGTGCAATCATAATGCCATAAACAAAGACTTTCTAGTTTAAATCAAACAACATCTGTATCTGCGTTTGCACAAATGCATGTGCAGTGGTTGGCGCATTCGCTTAAAAGTCGAAAGGTCTGCGGTGACATTTGTTCGCCTGTAGAAGGATGGGCGCCACCAGGCTGCACTTGCCCAAGACACGACGCGGGAAATAGTGCCCCTGCGACCAATGTTCCCTCTAAGCTGCGTCTGTGCGCAATTTCGCACTACCCAGAGCTTTTCCACGCACAAGAAAATCTAGCCAGCTCACAAAAATGAGGGCTCGAAATTGCTAATTAAAAAGCGAATTAAGTCAAAGTTACAGTGCATGAAAGTAAAAATACACGGGTTCCCCTGACGCTGTGTTCTAAATGCGGCATTTTGGCGTCAATGTCGAAGTAGAACGTTGAGTAAAGTCAGTAGAGTTTTTCGAGAACCGGCTTCTTCGGCTCGGCTCACTAAAAAGAACCGGCTCTTTCGGGTCCCAAACGGCTCTTCAGGTTGTTTTTGCTTCTTTAATCCCTACACGACCAAATATTATCCAAAATTATGCACAAAATGACTTAAAGGAAGGGGGGAATAGAACAAAAAAAGAAAAAATACCAAAATGAAAAAGTAGTGAAAAGCTGAGAAAATAACGAAACAAAAGGAGAGAAAAAGATTTAAAAAAGAGCAGGAAAATTTCTGAAAAAAAGATAGAAGAAAAGAAACAAGCAAATAATAGGAAAAAAGGTAATAGAGAATTAAAAAAGCAAAAAAAAGTAACGGCTAGGAAAAAATAAACACAATGAGATTCTTTTTTAAAGGACTTTTAAAAAGGAGAAAAAAACAGGGAAAAAGTTTGTGTTGCATTCAAATAATTTCCAATTACATCAAGTTAATCTTGTTGCTAACATTGTACTTCCACTAAAAAATGTAATTAAATACAGTTCTGTATCGTGCAACCCACTAAATAAGCCCCCAAAAATGTTAGTATTATGCGACAAAAGATACCAGGAATAAATGATATGGAAATCTTGTGAAAGAATTGTAAAAACAAATGACGTTTGTAGGCCGTACAACTTTTGCAATCGTACATTAGTCAATTCATTCAAAAGTGAAAAATAATTTTTCATTGCCGGAAACTCAGCAAAATGTAACGTGATGTCAAGTTTTGGACATGTTTGATAATGATTTAGTTGCCACACTTGGGGTTGCTGTTGCTCACACTTGTTTCAAGCGTTGCTCACCAACTTTGTGTGAACGCTCAGACCCGTGGAAAATTAGAGGGAACATTGCCTGCGACCCTCGTGGTTAAGGCATCCACCAATCCACCCAGTCGGCATACACAGCTACATTGGGTGGAGTGGCGTGTGGCTTTGGTGACACCCAGTGGACTGTGGACATAATATAAACTACAGGCCATCGTTTGACTGGAAGCAAAATAGCATTTACATTTGATAGTAAATACCCAATAAGAAAATGTCATACCTGTCAACCTCCACGGCTCCATGCCCTTACAAACTGTAGTATTTTCCCTTACGAAATACAAAATAATCTTACACCATATATTTTTTTTCAAACGTGTTTATTTATGTAGTTTAACATGTTATATTGTACATGTGTGTGGTTATATCATATATATTGTTAATTAACATTTTGTTGTGAGATCCTGAGTGGCTCGTTATGAATGAGGTTTATTATAAAAAAAAGTTCAAAAATGAAGTAGCTTGGACGTTCACTGTAGAAGGAAAAATACATGCAAATATAATTAAGTAGAAAAATACATTTTTTTATTCAAATTATGAATTCATTTTCTGCATTAAATTATTGTTGGTAATATACTGATTGAAGGGATAACCCCAAATCTGTCTTTTTTCATTTTTCTCCCTTTATACTTCCTTTTTTATACAACAATAATGATTCGTAATATAATGCGTCAACGCAAGTGAGCCGTTTGAGAGACGGCTCTCTTTAATGAGTTTAACCAAAAAGCCGGTTCTCTAAAAAGAGACGGACTTCCTTTCACTACATAACTACCACATGAAATCCGAGGTGGCGGATGCATGCGCATAGTAGCATCAAACCGCTCGCTTCGTTTGGAAAAAAACCAATACCAAGATAGAGGCTGCCGCTCGTTTGACTTGATTGATTTGCCGTTTCGTGATAGTCGGTGTATACCGGATGGTACCCATAATTGACAAATTTGCGTTTTTCCGTACAGATTTTCTTGTACGTCGTACACGTCTTTAAATGCATAATAAACGTATTTT
Source organism: Urocampus carinirostris (assembly GCF_059441175.1). Classification (NCBI taxonomy): domain Eukaryota; kingdom Metazoa; phylum Chordata; class Actinopteri; order Syngnathiformes; family Syngnathidae; genus Urocampus; species Urocampus carinirostris. The sequence goes on along the minus strand of NC_142355.1, from coordinate 39,664,687 downwards.
CTCTGTATCGTTTTTTTCGTTGCAAAGAAGCGAGTCACCCACCATACAGCAACTCGAACAAAAAATATATATAATTGGCATTCCCATAAATAACAAAAGAAACAATTAAATAAACTGATAATAACAGAAATAAAATTAAAAGGTCAGGTGGAGACAAGTAAAACTTGTAATAGGCTTCCATCTTTACTCAAATTGATCTAGTTTCAGTTGAAGTCTTTTTTTTTTTTGTTTCTCCCTTGATTTATCTCAGGAGGTTGTAGTTTCAGCCAGGAAACTGTGTTCATTTTCTTTGCTACCAGAACCAGACCCATTAGTACATATTTATGTTGACCAGTCAATAATTCTCCTGGCAAAATTCCTAATACATTAATCCCCGGGTGTCACATTTGACCCCAACCTGTCCTTTCAAACACACGTTAAGAATATGACTAGAACAGCTTTTTTCCATCTTTGCAACATTTCTAAAATTCGCCTTATGCTGTCTCAGTCGGATGCGGAGATTATAAACCATGCGTTTATTACCTCCCATCTTGATTACTGGAATGCACTACTCTCCGGTCTCCCGAAGTCCAAAATCAAGAGCTTTCAGCTGGTGCAAAATGCTGCAGCGGGGCTTTTACCTAACACAAGAGAGTTTTATCACATTACCCCGATTTTAGCTTACCCGCATTGGCTTTCTGTTAGTCTAAGATGTGATTTTAAGGTTCTGTTGGTAGTATACAAAATCATGCATGGACTTGCTCCCTCCTATCACCCAGATTTAATTTCCCCCTATGTTCTGGTCCAGAGCCTTCGCTCTGAAAATGCTGGTCTGCAAGTGATCCCAAGAGCCAAGAAGAGATCTGCAGGTTTCGAGAGCGTTCTCCATTCGGGCCCTGGTGTTGTGAAAGGCTCCTCACCCCTGAGATTCGATCTGTAACCTCAGTCGAACTGTTTAAATCCAAGTTTAAAACACTTCTACTCAATAGCATATGAATAACATATATTTTTTGTTGACAATATCTGTGTATTATTTGTTAATGCAACACCCATTGCAGCCTGGTCATCCTAGAGGGGGATTAACACATGTGTGGTCCCTTCTCATGGTTTCTTCATTCTCCTAATGTTGAGGTTTTTGAGTTTTTTCTTGCCCTCATATAGGTTTCAGATCAGGGGATGGTGCAATAATACTCTGTGGTTTGCAATCATCTGTGGTCTGTGCAGCCCTTTGTGACTCCTTGTGATTAAGGGCTATACAAATAAACATGACTTGACCCTTTCAAAGTTTTCTTCCAATCACCTTTTTTCACTACATTAACTTCTTGTTCCCATTTTCCTTCACCTCCATCCCATCATTACTGAGATCCCCTTGAAGAGCTTTTTACAATTTTGAGATAATCCCCTTTATTGATTGTCCTTTTGAGTATGATATCAATAATTCCTCAACTTCAGTGCCTCTTGATATGATATGCTTTGAGAACATCCAAACATAGCAAGTTAGGCAGACGCAGTTGTGTCGGGTTTTGTTGAAAACATACACCAATTTCCATTTGTTCTGGAAGCGGCGACCCTCACAGTCAATGGTCGGGAAATTTTCTATGAATTTTACATAACACGAGCTTCACATATAGGGAGGTGACATCTACCATTTTGCTGCTATGGGTCCCTGAAGAACCTAAAACCTGGTAAAAGGCAGGGCAAAAGAAAAAGGAAAGATGGCGCTTTCGGTCACTTTGAATCTCTGTTTGTAATCTTTGTGATTTTTAGCACTCGTCCGCGTTGCAAAACAGAATACAGCAACATCTTGTGGTCAAATACTAAAGAGCAGGGTCCGTAAGCTATCATCCTGAGGGCCACAATTGGCACCTGGGCTGCTGATTTGTCATTAGAAGACAGTTGCCAGGTTTCGTACACCTTTTCATGGCCAAATTCAAGCACCTTTAAGGCATTTTCAAGCTCAATTTTCCCATTACCACTACAAGAGGAAATCGGCTGTGATTCATGTATTTTGCATAACCTTATGGAGCGGCAGTAGCTCAGGAGGTAGAGCGCTCGTCTTGGGATCAAGGGATCCCAGTTCGAATCCCGGCTTGTCTGTGTTACATGTCGAAGTGTCCTTGGGTAAGACACTGAACCCCTAATACCCCCAATAAGCAGGTTAGCGCCTTACATGGCTGCAAGGCCGCTATTGGGAAATGTGGAGCACATTGTAAAGCGCTTTGGGTTTTAAGTCAAGTCAAGTCAAGTCAAGTCAAGTCATTTATTTTTGTATAGCCCTAAATCACGAAGAGTCTCAAAGGGCTTCACAGATTGTTACACTATATTACACAGACTATTGTCAACCGACAAGAGGAGTAGGTTATTCGTATGCAATAGAGTAGAGGTGAGTTTTAAGTTTAGATTTAAACATTTCCACTGAGGTTGCAGATCGGATCTCAGGGGGAAGAGCATTCCACAGCACCGGTGCCCGGATGGAGAACGCTCTCGAACCAGCAGAAGACTTCTTTGCTCTCGGGATCACCAGAAGACCGACTTCATTTTAATATCCAACAGCTGTCATTTTACACCAATCCAAATGTACAACATGGTTAAACATTTTAATCGTATAACTCAGTGTTTTTCAAGCCTTTTCGAACCAAGGTAGACTTTTATTTATAAAAAGCACAGTCTGTCGAAAATGTTTGAAAATGAAGTTATGTCAAATATTTTGCTGTACTACATTATAAGCAGATAATTACTATATAAAAAGAAGAAAATAATACTTAAAAAAAAGAATGAAGTGCTTTTTATTTTTTACAGTGCAATCTTAAACTGCGTTGTTAAACAAATTAAGTTATTAAATGTACTGTGCTACCTCAAGAGCAGATAATTAATACATAAAAAGTATATAAAAATCTACTGCCACCTACTGATATGGATGACTATTACAGTTACTAGTCTGAAGAGTGCAAAAATACTGAATAATGGCCTGATTTTTTGAGAAAGATAAAATTCCAGCGGCACACTAGTGTGCCCCGGCACACTGGTTGAAAAACACTGGTATAACTGACCGATTAATCTTCCACTATTCTTGTTCAATTAACTAAAATATGAATGTGAACATCATGTGGAAAGGGCTGTAGCCATTCTGACTTCAACTTTTTAATCACAAGAATTTACCAGAAACAAACATTCTTCATCAACTATAAACTACAATCAAAAACAAGTAATATGGTCAGCTACTATACCATTCATCAACGATATCTTGTTGCAGAAAATATAAAAACTTGAAATAACAGCAGCAATGCAGAAGGCACGCGCGCACACACACGCTTCTTTAAAATATTCGATATCAGTCAATGGGTTTCCGTGCTTTGCTATTCAGTGAGCAATTTGTTAGATAGTTTCAGTGGTGGTGTTTTTAGCAGCGACAAATGTTTATAGGGTCTGTCCCTCGAGGATCCGTCATGATTCTTCATTTATCGCGCGCGTGTGTTTTTAGCTGGGTTAAGCGCAGAGCTCTCCTTTGCGAGGCGCCGCGCAATCACGCGCTAACACACGGAATGGCGCTAACGTAAATGGTCAGCATTTATATAGCGCTTTTCAAATAAAGCTTCTAAATAACACGGTGCACAACTGAAAATGTTTAATTTTCAGGTAAATGCGCTTTGAAAAAAATCATTATTTTGCCGTTCGCTCGCGTGCCACTTCTGGCACGCGTGTCATAGGTGGCCGACCCCTGGTCTAGCGTGTGCATTAACAAATCATATGATTTTTAGATCTTGAGGACATCGCGAATACATTTGTGGATCTTAATAATACGTGTGTAAATTTTGTTGAGACAAAGCTCTCCCCATACAGGTGTCGGGTAAAAATGACGGTAATATGTACCTTACATATTCAGTTGCAGGAAGTTCTTCCTATTACAGTTTGCCACAGGTAAACGCTACCTTTTTTGGTACTCTTTGATGCACCTGTCTTAACGTACCTCTTGAAGACGATCGCGCGCCCCACGACGCTATGAAATCGCTGCTGCCGTTTTCTGCCGACTCTTCGTTTTCTTCGTTTAATGCGTGGTCCGTCGAGTCAGACTGCCGATAAACGTGGCAAGAATTCCATGCATTTTTAAGCACTTCACTTGAAATTCAAGCATTTACCTGACCTTGAAAACAAATTAAAATGTAAGCATATTCCTAGATTTCAAGAACACGTATAAACCATGAACGTGGCAAGAATTTCAAGCACTTCATCCACAATTCAAGCGTTTTCCTCACCTTGAAATCACATTAAAATTCAATTTTTTTCCCGGATTTCAAGCACCTGTACGCACCCTGCACTTTTAAGTCAAATATTTACCGATATCCCCACTAAGAACACAAGAACAAAAAAAGAAACAAGATCAGAATGGCATTTTTCTTTTATTAGAGTATAGTCAGCAGAGCTTGAAATATTAAATCGCTTTTAACTTAGTTAATAATTAAAATACATAAAAACAAGAGCCAGAACTGAAGAACCCTGCAAAAAAGGAAATGGAAATAAATTAAAAAGGGACGAATACAAACTATATACTCCTCCACACAGAATCTTTCTGACCCAACTCCAAGCAGAAGTTCATTTTTTCCTATGTGTAATAGAACTATATTTATAATCTTCAAACTAATTCTTTCTTGTATAGTCTCTTGCAACCCACATTTTAAAAAGGGAAATGGGAAACTAAACAACATAACGTTTTGCAGCCCACTCTTTCCTTATCGCGTTGGCTTTTGAGGGACTTCAAACATGACATCCAGTCTTCCTCCAGGACAGGACAGGTTCGTGTTTTTGGGGGCGGAGATTGTGTCGTGCACAAAACTACTGCAACTGAGCCACCAACCTGTAAGAAAATCTCCATCCCTCTGATCTGATTATCGTATCTTCTAAACTATAAGACGCACAAAAAAAAACAAATTGGCCAGGAATTTGATAATGCATCTTATAGTGTTACTATATTTGTGCAATGATTGATTAGTTGATCATTTATCGCTGTGCACAATTGCATAACATTGAATGGAACTGGAATCGACGAGACGAGCGCCGGATCCTATCCACTGGATGAATGGTCTTCATTTATATAGCACTTTTCAACTCAATGAAGACCTCCCATCGCGCTTTACAATGTGCCTCACACTTTTCCCTTTTACACGCTAACTGACCAATACCAGCGTCAGCCATGCAAGGCAACTACCTCCTATCGGGGGCATTAGGGATTCAGTGTCATGCCCAAAGACACTTCAACATATAACACGAAGGAGCCGGAAAACCAAACCTGCGACCTCTTGATCCAAAGACGAGCTAGTGCCGCCACCAGCATGCGGCCAACAGGCTTGATCGGCCCCTTTAGGATAATTTAGTCCAGCCCACCATACATTTCTCTGTATGTGTTATTTCTATCAAAGGTTATGTTTTGTTTTAGATAAATGCAAATGAGAGGTCGACCAATCCGCACCAATATCTGGGAATTTGATGGATATCAATATCTGCATTTTTAAAAAAAAAAATTGGACAAGCTGATTATTGCAGTAGCCTCCTCTAGGGACTGAGAGGTCGCACGTCCAATTCCTGGCTTCTCTGAGTTAAATAGCAAAGTGTTCTTGATCAAGATACTGCACCCCCATTGCCCCCGACAAGCAGGTAGGAGCCTTGCATGAGTAAAGCTACCATCGGTGTATGACGGTGCGTGTAAATGGGTAAGTGTGAAGCACATTGTGAAGCGCTTTGGGAGGTCTTCAGTGGTAGCGATTTGTGACATTGAAAACACTGAGTACTGTCGATTTTCATTTGGTCTTATTTGACTCTTTCACTGCTGCAAAATACCGTTTACCGTTTCTGACGCAGCTTGGAAACCTGGCCGTTTTTTGTCTTTGGTAGCTTTCTAGCATGGTGTTTGTTGGCTAGAGCAATCACGCAGTGTATGTATGCATGCCAACCCCGTTTCACTGGTTTTACTTGATTTTAAAGAAAACTAAATTGCTGTTAGGTCAGCCTAGGGTAAGATGTCTCGAGAGGGTAGAACGTTCCGGCAGAATACCATGACTAATAATAATGTGATGAGACTTTATGCCTTGGTCATCGGTCATCTGTATCCCTATTCGTCTAGTGCAGGGGTAGCCAAGTCGGTCCTCAAGAGACGCATGTCCTGCATGTTTTTGGGAGTTTTTCTGCTCAAATACAGGTGAGTCCAATCACCTGGATCATTATCAAGCTCCCACACAGCTTGCTAGCAAGCTTAAAATTTGCATCACCTGAGTTCGAGAAGAGAAACCTCCAAAACACGAGAGGACATGCGGCTATTGAGGACCGGGTTGGCCACCCCTGGTAGTGGATCGGCTCTGGCACACTCCACGCTACAATCTGGGTGCAATTCCCATTGCCTGCATTATTATGCAATTGTGATCAGCGATAGCACTTTTATATTTTTTATGCTACCCTTAGCCTTACAATAGTTTTCATTACAAGCACCTTGTAGTCCAGTGTGCGTTGTATATGAAAAAAATATCACTTAAAACTTTTTGGGGTCTTATAGTGCAGAAAATACCATACAAATCTAATTTGCGATTTGAATATGATCAGTTTTGCTACAGGGATGGTAAGCTCCATGAAATGATTGACGGGACACGCCATCAGCACAAAGGGGTCACGTGGAGGAGTTTAGCCAGCAAAAAGGACAGAAAATAGAGGAACAAAACTAAAATAAGCCTCTCTGGCAGCAGTGACATACTCTCTGGTCCTGAGTAAAAGGTGCCTCAAACAGCCCTCAAATAAACAACCAAAAAGCGTGATCGACTAATGTTCAAGAGACGCCTCTGGTCCGTCTAACGCAAACACGGGACAATGACCAATCGAAGCGCAGACCCGTGTCGGGGAATTACGCAAGCTAGAAGAGCGAGGCCGTGGCATCACGCTGCAAACCAACCATACCCCTTGCACAAAAACTACCCTATATTCGGACTTTAAGAAGCACCCAAATTGATAAAAAATTGAAACATGCGCCTTTTAATCCAGTGCACCTTATATGCAGACAAAATGGGTCACCAGTTATTAACCAGTCGATCAATTGTATCGCCGACTATGATTGCATAACAATAGTGGCGACGGGAATCAAACTGGGTAGCAAGGGTTAGAGCACTGAATCCTAACCACCAGGCTGCTAGTGACGGGTGGTTGTTGACAATTTCATAACAGGATGCAATGGGAATCGGTCCTGGATTACGGCGGGGAGAGCGTCGAATCCACTAGACCACTAGGAATACAGATGACGCGTTAAAACGCCTTAGTTTCCATCTTGTTATCCCACAATTTAGCCACGGTACTAGATATGTTGGAGAAATAGGAAAACAGAAAGCGATAAAAAATCGGTAAAAAAAAAAAAAAAATCATACACTTTTTCTCAGCTCAAAATAAGCGTTTTAAGTGACAGTTCAGTTCCCAACGACCAAATTACTTCATTCAAACGAGAATCTCGTGCGCATCGTGAAGTCTTTGTGAGTTGGCTCTATAATACTGTATCTCAGTGGCCCCCAAAATTTTCGTACCACAGACCAGTCTATCGTCTGACAATATTCTTGCGGCCCGGCCAAATAACAACATTAATAATTTGGCACTGTGAATAAAAATAGTGTGATGATGAGCTAAAACCTAATGCCTTTTCATGTGTCATCTGTATCCCCAGTGGTCTAGTGCAAGGGTCAGCAACAGAAAACATTTAAAGAGCCATAACAGGCTAAAACAACCCAAAAACTAAATTGTCAGGCGCCGTGGAAAAAAACAGTATATAAGACCTTTTAAAATAAAAATTGAATCCGTATTTTGAAGTTACTCATTTGAGATTTATTCCAAACCAAATTAAAAATATATTTTCTCCCTTTTTCCGTTTCCAAATATTTTTGAAAATGCACAGGCGGCATCAAAAAGTCGCAGGTTGCCGACCCCAGGTCTAGTCGTTAGAATCCGGCGCTCCCTGCTACGATCCAGGTTCGATTCTAATTGCATACAATAGTACGCAATTAGGATGCATCATATATTATGACTGATCAATCAATGCACAAATGCAGTGCGTTTACCTATTGAAGTTTTAATTCCATGCGGCTTATAGTCTGGTGCGCCTTATGTATAAAAATAAAAACATCCCAAAATGCTATTTTTGAGGGTGCGCCTTCTTATCCAGTGCGCCTTATAGTGCTGAAAATACGGTAATCAGAACCAAATAACTCTCGAACAAAAGCAAAAGTGAAACCAAATAGAACACAGCCTTAGTTTTTTGTCTTAGTCAAACGGAGGAAATAGAGGGGAGGGTATTTTCTTTCCTGGGAGGGAAGCAACGCCAATTCCTGCAGGCGTTGCTAGGCCGTTCTTCTCCTTTGTCCTTCCAAAGGGTAGGTTGGTTTCGCAGCTATATACGCAAAAATGTCCTTGGTAAGTTTGTCGAGTCCTACTGGCACACGGGCAAAAGCGGCCAGGCCGTCTTTCCTTCTCTCCTCCTTTCAGGCTCATCTCTCGGTCACGTGGTTTTGTGAGGGCGGCGACGGGGATGAGCTCGGTGAGGAGGGGGCCGGCACGGCGCAAGGGGGGGCCGGGACGCAGAGGATTTCGGACAGGTCGTCCATGATGCAAGTCTCCTTGGGGTCGACCAGGTTGAATTCCCTTACAAAGACGATGAAATGTGCGTAAAGAGTGTTTAAGTGGCCCTGCAGGTCCAACGCCACAGTCTCCTTAAAGTGCGCCCAGTAGAGGTGAGCCAGCACGTGGAACAAATACCGGCAGATCTTCTTCACTAACGTGTCAAAAGAGTTGGGGAATTCTTTCCCTGAAAAGGAAGAAAAAGGAATAACACAATTAGGATGCATCGTTGCCGTCTGACAGTGTAAGGGGGAGAAATGCATGATTCTATTACGGCCAGCAGGGGGAAGCAGACACTTTTTTCTTGCTTCATTCTTACAACAGCCACTGCGCACATTAAGGACAAATGCATATGCAAATAAACACACTTAAATGGACAGTGTGTAATATTTAGCGCCTCCAAGTGGTGAGAAAAACGTAATTCATAAAAAAAACTACATTTAACGAATGAGCAAAAATGTTCTAGCTTATACACGTGCATTTCTTAATATGCTCGTAAAGTGGAGGCATTTGCATCTAATTTTACATATCACGGCCTCACCTAGAGGGGGCTGACATAATTGTCTGCCATCTTGCTGCTACGGCTACCCAAAAATCTCAAAAAGGTTTAGCAAAAAAAGAAGTAATATGATGCATCTGGTCACTCAGAGTCTCCATAGTTTTGTTCTTCATTTGCACTTCACCTTAAAGCTACATTTAGCGGTCCAAAAATATTCAGTCACTTTTAAACAGGGGTAAGCAAATTACAGCCCGTGAGCCAGATGCAGATTTTAATTAGGCCTGCCAACAAAAATGGTAAAAATATTTGGATAATATATATAATTGAAATCTAAATTGCTACTAGTACAAGATTGTTGTTTAGGTGCCACTCTTTTCCTAGTGTCCCTGCGTGTATCGCCTGAAAAAAAAAAAAAAAAAAAAAAAAAATAATAATAATAATAACAATAATTTCCTTGTATTGTCATTCTGTGTAACAATGTACACAGAACGAAATGTCGATTGCACCTGACCCGTTGTAGCGAGCCGATGCAGCCGCAGCCAACAGAGGGCGCCGCCGACCACTTTTTAAGTCTTAGGAATGACTCGGCCGGGGCGCGAACCACCGACCTCCCAGTCTCAAAGCGGGCGCCTTACCATCTAGGCTACTGAGCTGGTAAAAAAATAAAAAAAAATAAAAAACATTAATCATTAATTCGTACTGCAATCAAGGACAACATTCTGATAGCTGGCTACATTTTTTTCTGTACTGGTATTTTTGAAAGAATTTATTAATTTTATTTATTAAGATATTTATTAAGTTTCATCAAAAAAAAGCCTGAGCTAGCCCAAGCTTTTTTTTTAAAGCATATTATCACAATTGGTGGTTCGAAAAGGGTCATACTATATTAATTTTCTTTAAATACAAGTGATTAAAAAAATCATTTCATTAAATGGTTTATTCATAGACAAACATCAAACGAAAGACAACATGTTCACGTAGTCATCTGCATGAATATGTATTAATAAATGCAAAAGAGAACTTGACTGGGTCGACTGTGGATAAAAAAAGGAAAGTAGATTGTGAGGGCTGCCGCTTCCACGTAGAAATTGGAGTACTTTTTTTCACTGGAATCCGAAACAATTGCACCTACCTAATTTGCAAAGATATTGTGGCTGTTTTCAAAGAATATAAGATCAAGAGGCACTGCCAGACAAAACATGCCAACTACAAAAACGAACGCTGTGGTAAGGTGAAGCTACTGCAAAACAAATGTTTTATGGGCACAGAAGCGCTTTTTCATGAGACCCTGCAATCCAATTGAAATGCTACAAGCTACGAGCTATGACAGACCTGGGCACTCCGGTCCTGGAGGGCCGTATGTTCTGCATGATTTTTGAGGTTTCTCTGATCCAATACAGGTGATTCCAATCACCAGTATCGTTAACGAGCACTTGCTAGCTTGCTAACGAGGTTATAATTTGTATCACCTGAGTTAAAGAAGAGCAAACTTCAAAATCTGGCAGGACGTATGGCCCTCCAGGACCGGAGTGCCCAGGTCTGAGCTATGAGGTCGTGGGGCTGATCATCAAGCACTGCAAATCTTTCACGGCGGGTAAATTCAATAAAGACAGTTCAAAGAATGCCAGGCTGAATAGTCAACCCTTCACATTTTTAGCTTAACAAATCTGGACCACTTTCTGAAAAGTTTGCACATCCCAGTATTAGTGTATTTTTGCTTCTTAATAAAATCAAAATATTTTGTTTAATGAGCAATGAATAATACACAATGATCCTTCAAGATCATTTATTAAGATATATCAAAAACTTTTTCAAAAAAACCCAATTTGTCTTTATTGCTTGTGTGATGCAGCTGTGTTTTGGCTGGGTACCCTTTGGGAAAGTGGTTATAATCTCAACTGATTTTTCAGGTAGTCAAAATAAAAAAAGATCACATGAACGTATACTGACCATATTTTGTAGGAAATACTTCCTCATCTGTGACCAGTTTCTGGCAAAGACTCATAACAAGGTCAACATATTGCGGCGCAGTACATTTTGTCTTCTTCCCCTTCTCGTCCTGCCAGTAGTAGACTCTGGACAACAATAACGAGAGAAGAATGAGTGAGGTCAAATAAAAAAAATAGATAAACAAAGTGCAAATGAAGTCATAATGAATCATGACAATGTTTTTTTAAGAACGTTTGTATGAGTCGCTGAAACACGCAAATGTCTCTGGCAAACACACTCTGCAAAGATCAGAAGAAGCGGCAGGTAGGTGATCTCAAAGAATTCATTCATCCGCTGCTCACAGTGACCTCATTTGGGGAAAACCCGGTACCTGCCGTCATGTATCAAACTGTCACGTTATCACAATAGCTGACAGGAACTTAGTCACTACATGACACAATCATATTTAGATTGTTTGATTTATTCATATTTTTGTTTATTTGACCCAAATTTGATCAAATGTAAACAATCTTGCCATGGGCACTGCCTTGGTTCTTTGGCCCAAATCAGTCACACTTAAATAATCAAATCTTCTAAATAGGTATTTTCATTACAGAAATGAAACCATCACATACGTTGCCAAAACTACTTTACAAATTATTTACTGGCATTTTGAATTCAGAAATTTTACTTTTGCTTACTTAAAAACCTCAATCCAAGACGTATCCAAGTAAATTGAAAGCAGTCCTTGAATCATTTAGAGGATATGGGCGGTTTGGGTCTCTTTTGAAAGGTAATATGTTTTGTCCAAATCTAAAATAATCACTTAAAGTTCTACTAACATTGACTAATCTGAGATAGAACACACAGAAATAGGTTTTTATTCTCACATAATTTTTTTTTCTTGTAATTACATGCCTGAAGATGAGTGTAGCATGGGCTGATTAGTTGGAAAACAGGTGAGATAATAGCTTGAAGCCTTACCTGGTACCTTGTCAAATTTGATCACCATCTAAAAAACTAAACATTGTATTTTACACATTTTTCTAAGGGTAAGTTAAGGCTTTTCCAAAAGCGGCCATTTGGAGACGACCAGTTTACAACACAAAATGATTTGCAAATGTGTATTTTATTTTGGCAATTCTTTTAGAAATCGTGAAAGAGTTGTAAACATTTGAATTTGCCTCTATCACTATTGTGCACGTAAAAATGGTGCGTAAATATGAATCATTAATGGCGTATCCAGCTAAAATCATGGCAAAGAAACACACCAAGTAAACAAATACTTGTACACTTTTACTACTTGAACATTACTTTTTATTTGTATTTCAGTGTCTTTTTTTTAGATTTTCCAAATAGCGTAGCTTCAGATTTTAATATGTTGAATAAAAGTTTGTTTTAATCACACAATTCAATGACTTTGTCAAGTTGTACAAATATTTCTGCCTGATATTCCTGTAAATGTGTCCCCCAGCCCAATGGTGTGGTGTCGTCAACAAATAGAGTAAATTTTAAAACAAAATGATACGTGATTAGGGGCAGCACGGCGGCGCAGTGGCTAGCGCGTGTGCGGCACAATTCTAAGGTCTTGGGAACCTCCTGTGTGGGTTCAAATCCAGCCAGACTTACTGTGCGGAGTTTGTATGTTCTCCCTGTGCTTGCGTGGGTTTCCTCCGGGCACTCCGGTTTCCTCCCACATTCCAAAGACCTGCATTTCAGGTGGATTGGCCGGTCCAAATTGTCCCTAGGTGTGAATGAGCGAGTTGTCAGTCCCTGTGTGCCCTGCGATTGGCTGACAACCAGTTCAGGGTGTCCCCTGCCCACTGCACGATGATTGCTGGGATGGGCTCCAGCACCCCCGCAACCTTACTGAGGATAAGCGGTGCAGCTAATGAGATGAGACGTGATTACTCAAGTCATTCATTTATATAAAATAAAAACAGTAAAGTTCCTAACACAGACCCTTGAGGGACTCCACAGCTAATACTCATAAGACTTAAATTGATATCACCCATCTCTATGTAAAACAGCTACTTCTCATTTCATTGTAGCATTATTGAAAATATCAGTTTAGCATTTTGAGCACTATAAAAGCGCACCGGATTTTAAGGCGCACGCCCCCGAAATAGTCTGTCATACACTTTTCATAAATAAGGTGCTCTGGACAAGGCACATTGAATTAAAGCTACATTAAGAGCTACAGTGTTTGTTTGTGTATAACTGTTGAACTTACTGTATACGTTGATCAGACGAAATATGTCGCTGACAAAAATCTCAAAACATTGTATGCAACGGCAATCGAACCTGGGTCGCGGCGCTGAGAACGCCAACATCTAATTAATAGACCACTAATGAAACAGATGACATACGAAAAGACATTTGATTTGATCTCATTTGCACACTATTTTATACTCACAGTGCCAGAAACGAGTGTTAGAATATTGAGAAAATGGAAAGTTGTCCTGAAAGATATGAACGCACTTTGCGTTCATTTATGCCTTTTCATATGTAATCTAAAACACTGGTGGTGTGGTGTTTAAGTGACGGCGCTCTTTCCACAGTGACCCAGGTTCGATTCCCGTTGCACATGATGTTTCGCAATTATGGTCAGGGATGTTTTCCGACTGACAAATACAAACACGGGAGTATACTGTAAAACTTCGAGTTAAGACACGCATAAAAACTGTATGCATTTACAAATGTATCTACCGCGGTATAAAAGGCACGCTTTCAAATTTCTGGCAAAGTAAGGGTTTTTGTGCGGCTTTTAATCTGGAAAATATGGTAATTTCTAATTTTAAAAAAAGATCACATGGATCTTTTCCATACACATTGAATATTGTAACCCACACATTTATGAATGACAGGGTTTCCCAACGTACTTAAAAGCCTAGCAAGGCACCAGACTTTTGTTGCCCCTCAACCACGAGCTCAATGAACAATAAGAAGCGACCACTGTGCACTGCACAAAAAAAGTCAAGTCAAGTCAAATTTATTTATGTTGCCCTTAATCACAAAAATGTCTCCAAGGACTGCACAGAATTACAATGACACAATTACCTGATCTTAAACCAAAAACTGTTTTTCTAAAACCTAAATGGTGGCACTTGCGCAACAAATGGGAACACTTTCTTCCTAAAATAGTACTGAGCAGTCTTTGGGCAGGGGCACTAAAGCCAAAAAAAAAAACAGGAAAGGATGGGTGGGTCCACTTCAACGTGACGAAAAACATGGAACAATATAGTCACCCTCCACAAATTGTGTTTTTCTTTCATTTAAGAAACCGACAACACAAGAAACAGAAACTAACAAATGCCTGATATTGTAGTCCAGGTGTGGAAAAAAATACCGCCAGCAAGCCAGATCAGGCCCACCAGGGGATTGAATCTGGCCTGCGAGACAACACAGAGCAGCACAGAAAGTGTGTAATGTTTGGCCACTAGATGGCACTGTATTGTCTAATTAAGGGGCCTCAAACCTTTTTGAAGCCGAGACCTACTTTTTTGTTCCCAATTAGCGCAAAGCATTTCTGAAAAACAACTTATCACATTATCACTATGTCGTTACTATGTTTTTCACGGTTCACGGATCCCTTAACCATCAGGGTCATTGGGGCACCACTTCCTGAAGTGCGTCTTGGGCAGGTAAAGCCTGGTGGCACCGATCCCTCTCCTGGCCATTTTTTTGGGGTAGAGATTAGCAGGAGAAGCCCCCTGACTCAGATACAGCACTTTCATTGTTTGGTCGCCGTTGTTTTTCTGAGTGAAGCAACATCACGCTCTTTTGAGATGAGCCGGATCTCAGCATTGACGGACAGTGACGTTTGTCAATACTGGTACTGGGGGAAAGCTATGATTTTCTTTTGAAATAATGAGTATCACACCTTATAAAAAATTTTGGTTTTTAAAACATTGCTAGCCAAGTTCTCGTTCTAAGGAAAAAAATATTACAGAAGAACACAATCAAATAGTAACTGAACATTTATTTTGTCATGATTCCTTTTTTTAACTTTGAATAACAACCATTCACATATGAAAGCTTTTGAAAGAGATGCCATCACGTAAGACAAAACTACCTCAACAAGAAAAATGAGTTATGTAAGAAGTTATTACCAAGTTAATTATTGTAAGTAGTAGGGTTGGACTCAGGGCAGCAACTAACAATTATTTTCGTAATAAATGAATTGTTTAATTATTTTTTTCAATGAATAGATTAATCAGATATCTTAATGACGTTTTTAATTATTCAAATACTGAAGTTTTGGACTGAAACAATATTACACAACAACAGAATATTCTATAATATTAAACAATAGAGAGATACAAGTGTCAAATAACTTCAAATCAATGTTTTTTTTCCTGAATGAATGTTTTTTACTACTGGAAGAATTTAAATATTACACACTGTCCCTTTGAATATGTCCATCAGATATCACAAGTCTTCAAACCCTCAATTCAGAGGCTTTCTAGTATTTTTTGCTAATTTTTGTCATTTTTGCTGCTTTACGTATATTTTATACGTTCCTTTTTATACTATTGTACGTTTTGTATATTATTGGTTGTGAACACCTGTGCGTAAAAATTAATCACCAATTGTGTTACACATGTTTAATTTTGGCCCCGATTTGAATACACATTGAAAAATTTTATACATTTATGTTGGAAATTTCATTGCCTAACCAATGTGTCAATCATCATGCGAATCTGTTACTACTGGCTGAAGATATTCGGACATACTGGAGGTGATCTCCCTTTTATCAAACAGGCCTACCTACATAGGCTAATGATGACTGTGGATACTGGTGTCAATTGAAAGGTCAGAGGCAAACTACCATATTAGGAATAATTTTACGAGTCCGTTTATTTTCAATGGCCAGTTTTGGAGCGAAAAGAACAAATTGCAAGAAGGAATGTCAAATTAAGGAAACATGCTTTTAGGCAGATTTTCTTTAATCTGTCCCCATTGTTGTGTGTTTTGGGGCAAATATTTTACAAGGTTGGATTCTATGGATTGTCCTGGATGTAATAAAGCCATTTTTGCGTACATTCAACGAATTTGATGACGGCCAGTCGGCGTAATTGGTGAGCTATGGTGGCTTTATAGTTTTAGGGCATCTTCTTTCAGACTGATCGTATTTCTGTGATAAGTATATTCTAAATGGCATATCTTAAATCATAAAGGTTTAAGCTTTCCAATGATATGTGGCATGACATATTTCAGTGAGTGATGACATCGTACAGACAGATATTTGTTTATCATAAGTCCGGCAGCCTGATGGAACGTTATGGGGTTAACAGCACTTTTGTAAATTTAAATACCGTATTTTCCACACTATAAGGCGCACCTAAAAGTCTTAATTTTTTTCAAAAGCTGACCATGCGCCTTATAATACAGTGCGCCTTATTTATGGATCAATATTAAATCGTAAAGTCTTCCAACTAACTTGCAGCCGCCGACTAGATTTTCCCCCGAACGCCAAGTAGTCCGCGGTGTATGCTGGGATTTATTTACCGGCGTTTCATTGGCTAACCAATGTGTCAATCATCATTTGAATCGATCACTATTGGCTAAAGTTATTCGGAGGTCAAGGGGCGGATCCTTTTTATCATTTACAGGCTGGCATAGGCTTAAGCTGTAAAACAAAGCCTGCATTTGGCCGAAAAAGATGTGTCAATCATCAGTTGAATCGATCACTATTGGCTAAAGTTATCCGGAGGTCAAGGGGCGGATCCTTTTTATCATTTACAGGCTGGCATTGGCTGAAGCGGCAAAACAAAGCCTGCAATTGGCCGAAAAAGATGAATGCGTATAGCACATGGTTGACGGCATACAGAAAGCATTTTTTTACTATTCTGTATTTGTAAATATTTTATTCTCCTGGATTTACTAAACTCACGGATATAAGAGGACCATGGCTGCACATTATTATTGAACACGACTTTGGTGAGCTACTTCGGCTATATATTTTTCCTGTATCTTGTTTCAGACTGAACTCGATGTTTCTGTGATAAGCGGTGCAGATAATGGATGGAATGGAGTGACTATTTTTAAATCAAACTCAATTCCAAGTGTTTATTGTCATATGCACAGTAAAGTTGCGAGCGAAAATAGAAACTAAGGAATGGTTGGCATTTCTTGAATCCCAAGACTTTAACCTTCCGAATGATGGAACAATGCATTTGAGTGACATCGTACGGACACCGCATCCGCACGTGTTCTCGACACGTATTTGCGTCTTTGCAAGCTTTGGGAATGTTAAGGGGGTAATAAGTTTGACTGAACTATCTGACCGTTTTGTCGACGTTCCCATTGTAGCGCCTTATAATCCTGTGCATCTTATGTATGTCAAATATAGGACCAAAAACTATTTTTTCGGGGTGCGCCCTATAAGCCGTGTGTCTTATAGTGCGGAAAATACGGTACTTATACTTTTCAATACGTTTTCATACTTTTAAGTATTATTTTCTCTTTTACATTTCAGTTTTTTAACTTCTTTTAAGTACTTTTTGATTCTTTTTAATATTTTTCAGCAGTTTTTTCACGATTTACATTTATATCTGCTTTCATTTTATGTTTGGCCAAGCTGTTCAGGGCAGAACACATTAGGGGGAGTGTTGGACACAGATGTCATGCAAGCCCCCGCGGTTTCTTGCTTTGTTTTTATTTGTAAGTATAGCATGAAAAGGATGAAATTAATAAGAGAGGTTCTTTAAGTAAAGTCCAAACACCAATTCACACCCCAAGAAAGAGAAAAACAGAATAGTTTATTCAAGCGTGTTTAGGGTATGCACATACTTGCAACATCTGTGTACATTGTTACAAAGAACGACAATACAAAGGAAATTATTATTATTATTATTATCAAGGATGCACCGACTATGGCTGCAATCACGGCTTTAAGCCAGGAGATGGTGGGAGAGAGTAACACATTTTCAAATTCCGTAAAGCTCCTTTAAAGGCCTTTCCAAAATATGATTCTTACGTTCCAGTAGTTTGCAATTCATTTTAATACTTTTTCTTACCTTTAAGTACATAAAAAAAAAATCAGTTTTTAACTTCGTTTGAGTACTTTTTCACTAAGCTTCAATACTTTTTTCACTTATTACATTTCAGTTTTAGTACACTTTCACATTTTAACAACGGACAAGTACTTTGTCACACCCAACAACACTTTTGTATATTTGTATACGTTTCAGTACTTTTCAATATATTTTCAGTTTGTAGATCAAAGCGGCGCTGCCACGAGCGGCTGCCTTTTCCAGCAGCTGCCCAATTGTTTTATTGTCTGCTCCTATCTTCGGTGTTTTTTCTTCCCGTTTTGACAACTACACTATGGATTACTTCTATCCTATGGACATGGGTTTTAACGCACAAGAAATGCGTGTATTTCAACTCCTTGCCCTGAGGAATTCTCGTGCCGGCGTGATGAAGGGGCCCATGGTGGAAGAAAAGCCGAAGCTAGCGAAGCGGCTAGCGGCGTTATAAGTCTTCGGTACCATCCGTAATCATGGTAAATGCGAACTCACGACCAAATAAGATCATCGAGTGCTTTTTGAAAACATCGAAGCGCACAGGGAGCGCAGTTGCTGTGTTTTGCGGAAACGTGGCTCACGTTTAGCATTCCGGAGGCTAACGTGTAGCCACCCGGAGCCACCTGGAGAAATCCGGCTTCAACGTCGCTAAACAGAGACATGAAAGCCGGGGGGAATCGGAGAGGAGGCGGACTTGCACGAGGTGGTGTATCCCTGGATTTTCACAAAGAAAAGATTTCCATCTGCCGCAGGAATGTCGAACTTTTGGACTGGCGTGACGTCATCCACTCCGCTACAAGCACCCTCGGGCATCATGTTAATCTGTTAATAAACAACGGGGTAGACTGCTGGAAGTGTGAATTTCCCTACGGGGATGAATAAAGTATATATCTATCTATCTATCTATCTATCTCATTTTTCTTTTATTTAGATTTCGGTTTTTCAACTTCTTTTGACTACTTTTTCCATACGGTTAACAACTTATCAGTACTTTTTCATACTTGACACTAGTTTAGACGAAGGAAATCTGAGGTGAAATATTTTATGAAATGAATCTTATAATGTCAACATTTTCACAGTGTGTTAAAACTTCTTTACACCACAACAAAGGAAAAACGTCATATTTTGGTTATTTATAGCTAGTAGGGTATCATAATTAGTTGTCCGGTCTACTTGATATCTACCGATGGTGGCTGTGGCACAGTGTGAAATGAGTTTGAAACTTGTGTAGTCTTTAATATTTGACATTTTAAACGTTTTCAAAAATCTCTCTTGACTGAGAGGTAGAGTCATGACAAGCTCACCTTTCACAATAAACAGGCGCCTCAACTTGGCTTGCTTGAGTCTTGTGGGACTGAGTACAAGGCGTGGAAATTCATATTCAGATTGTCCGGTTTTTCCAGTGTGCAGAATACACAGGAAGGACAAATAACCGCTCTTTAAGACAAGCACGTGCATGCTAAGTTCGTTCCCCACCCTGACAGGGTAAACTAGTTGGATAAATGCTTAGAATTAGCTGTTGCCCCACTGTTAGACGCGATAAACTGTCGTCCAGGGGACAATGACCTTTGAGAGGCGCCAACCGCCGCGCAGTTATCATCAGACATTTAACGGCAAACACTCTTCTTCCTTGGTGGGAAATCAAGGTTGTCAAAAATATTTTACGGTCGCAGTTAAATAAAACAATGTGTACTTGTAAAAATAAAACGTTTGCCCACCTATCAAGAAAGAAAGAATGGGGGATTTTCTTCTATATTACTGACTCCTAAAAAGACGGCAGACTTTAGACCCAGAACCACCATTGTTGCCTTCCTGCAACGCGATTCCAAGGTTTTATTTTGTAAAACTGACCAAAGAAATTGCGTAGTCTCACTTAATTTCAGGTGCGTTAATATTGGGGCCAAATAGTTTGAGGCTCCCACCTTAATATGAAAGTTTATTGTTAGTGCAGCCCTTGAGAGTTTGATATGGATCCGTCTTTTGTGCTAATTAGGTAGGCAATACTCAAAATTGGGAAAAGTTCGATCACAAAAAAGCCAAAAATATACAGTGCAAGCGGTGTAAAAAAACAAAAAAGAATCAGCCCGCAAAAAGTTCTGTCTGTAGTGTGCTTTAAAAGCGGTATTTAAAAGTCAGTTTGCTTGACTGGACGTTTGTTCCTATTAAAAGCTTGAGATGGAGAAAAATAGAGAAAGAGAGACTGAGAAAAAAAAGGAAGTGCATGTAACTTATAACAGGTTTGATTTTTTTCTAATTAACTCCAAATAAGTACTTTTTTATCTTTAAAACAAATTTTGTGCAGAACAAAAAAAGATATCTGAAAATACCAGAATGTTTTTATCTTGTCGAAAACCTGATCCGGCCCTACTTTAGCTGGACCCTAATTTTGGTAGCCCCCAGGTAAATTGTATTTATGATACATGTGCTATGCACAGCAGTGCTGTCAAACATTGAAAATCATTTTTAGAATAGATAGTTTAAAAATTCAAGTCATGTCATGTTTATTTGTATAATCATAAGGAGTCTCAAAATGTATTTTAGTAGCATTTCAGAGCGCCATTTTGAAGTCGAAAGTGGTTCTTAGAAAAAGTAAGAAATCACACACAATACCCGTTACTGCTGCAAAACTCCAAAAGATGCCAGTAATGCACCATGAATAACCAAGGATCAATTGTCAATAGAATGAGCATTGCTTGGTTTTAACACTATAACTTACACTAGAAGTAATTTGTTTTTTTTGTGCTGTATGTCGTTAACTGTTGCATTTTTGCATTATTTCATTTATATATATTTGTAAGTTTTTATGTGTGAAGAGTGCAACTCCAAAATGGTATTGCTATTTTTTGCGGACACTAGATTTATAATAATAATAATAATTTCCTTTGTATTGTCATTCTTTGTAACAATGTACACAGAACGAAATGTCGATACACCTGACCCGTTGTAGCGAGCCGATGCAGCCGCAGCCAACAGAGGGCGCCGCCATTTCACCAATGTTATAAGTCTTAGGTATGACTCGGCCGAGGCGCGAACCAGCGACCTCCCAGTCTCAAAGCGGGCGCCCTACCATCTTTTAAGGCTTCACTTTTTATCCTATTACTCACGTGTTGCATGCTGTCATGGCTTGACAGCTGTCGCCAGTGCAGAACTCTGAGATGGTGCTGTACTGCAAGTTGATAAGATTGAAGAATGTAGTCGCTGCAGGAAGAACAAAAAACATAAACAAAAAAAAAAAAGATCAGTTAATGCCAGCGTGAAGTAATTTGCTGTAAATAATTATCTTTTAATAATACTTATTGACGTCAAAACAGGGAAGAGGCAGATTAGGTAATGACATGTTGGTCCAAGTATGTGTAAATGGCATTTGTGAGTCACAGTCACAAGAAGCACAAAGCTAAGAACTAAATACAGCCACAAGCCTTCAAGTTTTATGAAAAAAAAAAAAAAAAATTTAGTGGTCAGCGTAGGCAAGCACGGTATGTCAAAATAATAAAACATGTGAACTGAAGTAAAATGCCCAAATCAGCCTTATGGTGGTTTTATTTTAGTTGCAAAAAAAGAAAGAGAAAAAACACAGTGTTTATACTGATGCCAAGTAAAAGGCAATATACGCCGAAAGCTTAATTATTTGCTAAATTTACAGTGCCATGAAAAAGAATTTGGCCCCTTCTTGATGTCTCTGTTTTTTGAATATTTATCACTCGTAAAAGTTTAAGATCATCAAACCAACTCTGACATCACAGAGAAACAACCCAAGGAAATAAACAAGCAGTTTTGAAATGTTGATTCATGTTGAAGGCCAAAAAAGTAAAAACCTATCTGGCCAAATGTGAAAAGGTGATTGCCTCCTGAACCTAATTGCTAGTTGGGCCACCTTTGGCTGCCATCAAATGTTTACAATAATTGGAATTAGTCAACCTTGTGGAGGAATTTTTTCCCTCTCTTCTTGGCAAAATTTTTTCAAATCTGCCATATTGGATGGGTTTTCTCGCATGAACTTCCCTGTTTAAGGCCACACCACAGCATCTTAATTGGATTTAAATCCGGACTTTGACTAAGCCACTCCAAAACCTTCATTGTTTTATTTTTTGCATTTCAGAGGTGGATTTGCTGGTGTGTGTTAGACCGTTGTCCTCGAGTTTTAGGGCATGAACTGATGTCCAAATGTTCTCGTACAGGATCTTCAGGTAAACACCAGAACTCTATTCTGTCAACCACAGCCGATTGTCCTGGCCCTGAAGCAGCAAAGCAGTCCCAGACCATCACAATGCCACTACCATGCTTTACTGATGGCATCATGTTCTTTTTGTCAAATGCTGTGCCATTATTTTGCCAGATGTAACGGGCTACACACCTTCAAAAAAGTTTTATTTTCGACTCATCAGTCCACAGAGTGTATCTTCAAAAGTCCTGAGGTTAATCAAGATGTGTTTAGGCATATGTGAGACAACTCTTTTTTCCTTTGTGACAGCAGTGGTTTTCCTTTAGGAACTCTCAATTGTTGGCCAGTGTCTTTCTTATAATGGAGCCATTAACACTGACCTTAACTGAGGCCAGTGAGGCCCATATTTCCTTGGTTGTTTTTTGAGGTTCTTTTGTAACCTTCCGGATGAGCCATTGTCGCACTCTTGGATAATATATTTGGCCGAACACTCCTGGGAAGGTTGGCCACCGTTTACAGTTCCCTCCATTTTTGGATAATGGCTCTGAAAGTAGTTTGCTAGAGCCCTACAACCTTGGAA
This sequence comes from Urocampus carinirostris, assembly GCF_059441175.1. Taxonomy (NCBI): domain Eukaryota; kingdom Metazoa; phylum Chordata; class Actinopteri; order Syngnathiformes; family Syngnathidae; genus Urocampus; species Urocampus carinirostris. The sequence goes on along the minus strand of NC_142355.1, from coordinate 39,641,873 downwards.
ATGGCTTTGATACCTTTTCTAGACTAATAGATTTTAATCAGTTTGGTTCTCATTTGTTCCGGAATCTCTTTGGATCGTGGCATGTAAATTTTGTAGCCCATTCACCTTGTTTCACAGCTTCAATTTAAGTAATTTCTTATATCAACACAGGTACTGACAATCACTTTCTGGTAAGGCCTGTGAAATTGAACTCAGCTTTCCCAAAACTGTGGTTAGTTAGAGTTACTTTGTGATTTGACTAGGGGTTATTACTTTTTCACATAGGGCCCAGTACGTCTGGATTTTTTTTGGGCCTTAATAAATGGAATCAACATTTTAAAACATCCTTTTGTATGTCCTTGGGTTTTTGTGTGATATTAAAATTGGTTTGATTATCTGAAACATACCTGAGTTAAAAATATGCAAAAAATAAAAAATAAATTAAAAAGAAACCCAGGAGAGCAGGAAATATGGCACTGTATGCTAATCACGGGTAAGCCAGCATTATAACATCCCATGTCAGGTTTTACCTGCAGGGCTTCCAGACAAAAAGTGTTTCTTAGTAAAACCTACATATCTTACTTGAACGTGGCAAACTGTCCAACCTTGCCATGTGACTTTTGTGCGTTGTGACTCAATCTTATCTTGCCGCTGAGTGTTACTGACCGACACACGGCTATCAAAACTGCGTCAAGGTTGTTAAAAACTTTAACAGAAAAAGTGGCTAAGAGAAAAAGAAAAAACGAAATATCTTTGACAAGTCCAAACGTGTGACCTTTCAAACTTCCCACAGAGAGAATGTTAACACTTGGAAACAAGTTTTAACACGTTTTCCCCCGTTTCCCCTTCAAACAGCACCATATTAAATGGCTGAGGAAAACAAGAGGCAGGAAGATGAACACAATAAATAAGAGGATCAATTCAACAGCCTGTTGTACTTTCTTAAACAATTGCAGAAACAATGTCAATGAGGGCAAATGCGAGGTAAAAAATTTACCAAAACGTACACAAGAACGACAAGCAAGTGACGGTAATGAAACTGTGAATGATGTTGCTAGGAAAGTGCTAAATACAGCAACGTCTGGATCATTTTAAAGGCTTGGCTACGCTCTGCGGTTGCTGCACCTCCAACGTCTTCTGTTGGCTGGCATTATCCCGTTCTACTGTTTTGCATTTCCACAAAACCATCTGTCTTGTCTATTTCTAACCAATATGAACATAATGTAGCACTTTCTTACAACATTGAACTAAGCCTAGCAGAAATTGCTACACATTATTGATCCTCGACCATAAATGACTGTAAAAACCTATAAGAGCAGCTTACATTTGAGAGCTGAATAGCAGCAGGAACCACGAGTTCCACCATACTATCTAGAACACCTAGTCGGTCTATCCCAATTCTAACACAGTGTTGTGATTTGATGAACAAATCAGGAAGTAGAGGAGGTAGAAAATTGTCCATTTTCGTTTATAGCCAACAGTGATCTTTTAGCGTTGGCTGAAGAAGTTATAAAAAGTTCTGATTTGTTTCACGTTAATGTCACCAAATTATGAGTTCAGCACAGGTCAATTTCCTTTTCAATGGGCAGTTAAGAAACATTATAATAATTTGATTGTCTTTGAGTTTCTTGAAAATATGTAACTGAAGGTTGCAGAGATGGCTTGGGACACAATTAAAAATAACTTGATTTGCTTGAAACAGAAACTGTCAAATAATTCCACAAAAATCTACTATGAGCACAGATGTAGAAAATCATTTTCCCAAATGATTCATTTTCTGAAAGCTTTATTGTCATCATATAAAAAGTAACTGATTAATTAGGAGGCTAGAACATACTATTTAAAAAAGAATCACTATCACTTACTGTTGCTGGCCAGCCATTCGTGGAGGTCTATCTCTCGGGGTAGAACCACAAGCTCCTTGAGGTCGAAATCCACCACTCTGATCTTTGTAAACTCTGGCTCTAGGTATTGCTTCTTCTCTTCTGCTGGAGGCTTCTTTCCATTTGGTTTTGTCTTTGACTTCCTGTCAAAACAGAAGACGAAGAAAAGGTCATTAAGATTTTACACTGCATGTTCATGGGGTTCTACATTTTTGCGGTATTCAATACTTGCACCGATTCCAATGATTTAACAAAGACTTCAAGAAAAAGAAAGAAAATACAATATTTGGGAAAATTGGCAGGTATTGAAATGAATTGGTTTTAAACTGCGCAATCAACATGATTCTCATTCACAAATTTGTAATTAGTTAGAATGCAACTTGATCATAGGTGAATTCAATGGAAATGTAAAAACATCTAGATCTAGATTATTTTAGGGATTTTACAAGCACTTAAGAATTTCTTATGGCAGTCAAAGGAAAGTTCGTTCCTTAGTACAAAGTGAGTGATGAAATTTTACAACAGTGGATTCACACCTAAGCAGAGACTAAACAAAGAGCCCTGTGTGTATGTACACGGCCTTTCACTCCAACCTCCAACCTGATGCCACCTCTGAAGCCGCAGAGGGCCATCCCCAGTGCTTTGTACTCCCATTGCTAGTTTTAGCATGGCTGCGTCACATCACACATTCTGTGGGCTACAACACACCTTAGTGCTGTGCAGACAGTACAATCTGAGGTCTAAGCTTGATGATATAATGGGACAAACAGAAGCCGACTGTAGCTGCAAACAAACAAACCCTATTACGTCCAGCAAATTCGAATTAAATACAGTGTAGGAACCAAAATAAAAGCTTTTCTTTTTCACTGCTAACACTTTGCTTGACCTTAAGGGCCACGAAGACTAGGCCAACAGTACAAACTTTAAGAGTGTGACTGTTCTTACCATTGTGTCCTCTAATAGTTCACAGATGTTGCAGAAAATAGCTTAAGTAATTATTTTTGCAGAAATCTAAACCCAATTGTTCCCCAATAGTACAGTTCTAATAAGAGCACTAATACAGGAATTTCATTTTTTTCTGTAACACTCAAACTTCCACTTATGGACTGTATTTGGATATTGTACTGCAGTGTTTACAGAGGCAAGAGAAGGGGTCCTTAAACCCAAAATAGAGACATATTTAGTAATAAGGAAGGATAAAACAGAGTCAGGATCTAAGGCAGATGGAGTGAGACTAATAAGGTGGGGGACTTATATCCATGGGAACTGATAAACAGTAAGAAAACATGACAGGACTGCAGAGTTTGAGGTCTCTTGGCAAAAAGTTATTTGTAACATGAAGCAATGCTCTGCTTTACATTTCATTAAACATTTGTAAAATTAAAAACATTTTCTGCTTAAAACATATTTAATCTTGATGTTACAGATTCATTTTCTACATACTTTCCCTCTATGAATCAAAGGACATGAGTGTATTTTACTGTGAATATTATTTTCTAGTTTTTAAGCATTTCTTCTCCCTTCTTTTCTTCATTGCCTTGGCGCTAATATTCTAAACACAAAGTGACATTCTAAAATTCTCTTTCACTTGTGATCACACTGCATTTCAAATAATTCCCTGAACTGCTAACTGCCTAACTTCTCGTTAAAGCTTAAACTATTAAATATACAAAGTCAGAATGAGGAGATCCATAGGACCTTTGGGTTTTGGGCTTCATGTTTCATCTTGTGAATGTGCTTAAGATAGCAATGACTTTATAAGAATGACACTAAGTCCCCTACTTAGCTTCAGCTCCTGAGAAAATTTCATTTTTGTTCATTTGCTGTTCCCCTTTTCCGTTTTCCTTTCAGAAATGTTTTCACAGCTATTCTGTGCGTCATATTTCAATATTTTCCATGCAAACACACTCTCCCCATTTAGCAAGTTTATTTCTGTGAAAGGGGGGAAGTGAATTTCAGGAGCTGTTTGTTTTTTTGGGGATAAATAGAACCTCTTCAATGCCAAAATTCCCCCTTCATACGTGTATGTTTGCCCTTACTACACGCACAGCCTGTCTTCGGTAAGGCCACTCTTTGCCATAAAAGGCAGTTTATGCCCGTTTAGTCTCACCAGATCAGGGCAGACCTCATGACCAAGACCAGGCACAGGGAACAGACGTCCGCAGCCTTTCTGGCACCATAAGGGACAGGTCAAATCTTACAAGTCAAGAAAACCTGGTTTGACCTGTATGGGAATGCAATGCAGGAACATAAAGATTCTTCCCACGAGAGAAGAAAAGCTCTTGTTTTTTGTAAAGACTGTGAAAAGGAAGCAGAAACCAGGAATGGCAATGATATGCGGCAATAGGGTTTGTACCATCAGGTGATATGCAGGTCATTGCAGACACCGCTATGCAATGACTGACCTGGCAGCTGTTCAACTCCATCTGTTATGCTCTAACGTACCCCCTTTCACTTTTGCAAGCAGCAACAGGACACATTGTGAAGAATCTCTCTGCAGCTCTTGCTTGGTCAACAAATAGAATAAATGAATATAGATTTTGGCAATGCATCTCAGCTTTACACATAAGCATGTTAATAAATATACACTGGAGAAAGGTTTTAATATTCTTCGTAGTCCAAATACAGTATAGAGTATTTTCACTGAAAATGTCAAATGTTTTATATCAGCCAGTACAACAGTTTATTGAGCACATAAAGCCTTTCAAATCGAACTGGTTCAATTAATATCAAAGAACCGATGATGATATAGGAAAACCATTGGCCATATTAGTATTAGCGCCACAAGCTCAAACAATTGATTTAATTACAATAGACATACTGTGTCAAAAAATATACACTTGCATTTTGAAGTCCACACACTGAAACAAGCACCAAGTTATTGGTTCAATATCCCTGGCAATTCACACAATTTAACACACAATATACCCACAAGCACCTCTCACAGCAAAACCAGCCGTTCATGACAGCTGTGTCCTGCACATTATAATCTATGTCAGAGGAGTCCTCAAGAAATGTCCCCAGCAACCAAGTACTGAAGGGTCAGAATGAGTTTGTTTGCTCCCAGCAAACATGCACAGAAACGTCTGTGTGCAAAACCAAATATGTGGACAATTAAACTACTATTCATCCGAAGCTGTAACAAACTACAGACGGTGCCCTACATGCAAACTAGGTTCCGGACCATCGTAAGTTTAATTTGTTGGTAAGTTGCTTCAGTTCTATATTTTGTATGTTCATATAAGTCCGTTTAAGGCTCGTATAAGTAACCTGTATTGTTTTATACTGAACAATAAACATTTAATCAAATAATATAGCCTTTAAAGATAAATAAAGTTGAGTTTAACTTACTTGTGGAAGATGGGCTTCAAAAGTTAGGCTACTTCCTCCCCCGTGGTACTAAGTGGGATAAAAAAAGTGATCCAACAATTTTCTCAACTGCATCAATCTTTCTTATTCCACTTTCATTTCAAAAGAAACTGCTCGCCTCTTCCTTTCACTTTACAACAGCCATATTGATGGATTTTCGAGATATTAAACAATAAAAACGTCAAAGTTCTTAGCGCGCTAGAGATTCAATACACGTAGTATGTTTACAAACGAACTAGGAGGTAGCAAATGGATTTCTTCTTCGGGGTGGATGCTGGGAGACCTCTCACAGCGCCACACAGCAGAAATAAGCACTACAGTACTGTCCCGTCTAATCAGAAAAAGGTGCACACAATACAAAATCTAACAGCAATGTCTGGATATTTTTCGACATCACGAAAAAAATGTATCTACGGCTTTTTGTAAGTCGACTGGTTGTAAGTAGGGGAGTGTCTGTACATTCAAATCACGCAGGGTGACTGTATACTTAAAGTTTCTTGCATAGATCGAATGGTTCAAACGCAAATATGTGCAGACAGCATACACTGATATGGATGCTATCCATAGGTTTACCCCCTCCGTTTCATATGGTTGGATTGTAGCCCATTTCTCTCACACACTATCTAACTCGCCTACCAAAGCACTCAGTTTCAAGTGGTAATCACATTAAATTCAATTGTATATAATTCTAAATTCACTGTATCGAGATATGCACCAAATAGTTCTCTATTGAACAGTTAAAGAATGACCCCGACTGGGTGCCACAATAATTATACAGTTTTAGTCTCATTACAAATGCTACTGCAATATTCAAGGACTGACAAACAAATCTATAGTAAGGTTCACACTGCAGATTTGTGTGAGAGCGTTCACATTTCCATCTTAATGTTACATGTATGCGACTTCATCTGCCCATGTGAATGTGACAACTTATACTCATGGGCACAATAGGACACGTGACGACACACGCAATGCACTGATGTTTGTGGAAGGACTCATCGACGTTAACAACAGAGCAGTCCCCCCCAAACATTAATTAAATCCAAAACCTCGCTTTACCCAATAGAGTGCTATCTCCGTGGTGGTATTTGAATTTAAATATGGTTACCTAACACTAGGATACTATCGCTTTAAGCATGAACTCGAGCGACAAGTGATTCCGCGATGCATGTTGGCCGATCCGTTACGGAAACAAATAAGTGTTCATCTTCCATAAATGTGTCATTTAATGACACACGGTGTTTTCGTCCACTGTGGTTGTTGAGTTATAAGCTTCCTCCCACCTGGTTGAAGGCAGAACAGTGCCGCCTATTGATAAAGTGCAGGTCGCATAAATGCGTCTTGACTGTTCACACAGCAGTTGCATTCCAAAATATGTGATATGGATGAGATTTAGAACCTCAAAAGAAAATGGCCTGGATTTGGTGTGAAAACAGCAGATATGTACCGTTCATACGGACTTTAACAGATCAGATACAGTTTGCGTCCATGCAATAAAGTTGAATTTCCCTGCAGTGTGAACATAGCCTATGTGACCCACAAGTGAACTGCCACAACAAGCTTTGTCTTTTACAAAAGGTAAATATAAACCAATGCACTTTGCAGTGCTTTACAGATCTTATTTTACCACCCGTTCTAAGCAAGTACAGTATTTGTTAGAAAAAAAAAAAGTTATTCTGCACTCCAAAATTAACAGTAGGCCCGGTCACACAGCCTTTCACGGGCGTATCGAGGCTAAATCACGGCCAGAAATTTCTGTCCGTGAAGCAGACGCTGTTGGACGCTTTTGAGATCGCGATACAGACGAGATACAGCCATGCTTTACACGCGGTAAGAAATTCACACGCGGCTGGCCGCGTGAAAAAGTTTTGCGCTGCTCAAAACTTTAGACCACGGGTAACCGCGGGCGGCACAGCGATGCAGCCGCGGTTACCAGCGGTAAGGACGCGGAACAGTCGCCGGCCAATTTTGCACATTTTCTACCGCGGGCAAAAAAAATTAATAAAAAAAAATAAAAATCGCAAAATTTTACCCGCGATACAGACGCAAAAGGCTGTGTGACTGGGCCTTAATGGGGCAAAAAGACAGCAAAGCTCCTGCTAAAGTTTCAAAAGCATCTTCTTCAAAATGAACTCATCACTTAAATTTCTGTGTGGACTAGATAAGCAGCAAGAACAAACAGAAAGCACAGCTGCCACCACTTCATCAGGACCATCGCCGTGGGGGTCAGCAGCACTGTAAATTACTACATGATAATAGTAGCCAGGGAAGGAGCCTAAATGTGCACACATTGTTTCAATTTAACTTCTACTGTCCTGGCTCCCATCTGGGGAAAGGCTCTTAGCCTGTGTTAAATCCCAGCTAGTGTCTGATTGGCCTACCCTGAACAGTATGCCATTACTATAATGCAGCCTCATCAACATTACAACACCTCAGTGTGACAGGAAACTGTGTTCTCAGTGCGTTAAAACTGGAATTGCTTAGCATCTGGAACAGCGAAGTTGTTGGGACAAGGTTTAGTTTGGACCCTGACTAATGCTGTGGTCGGACCGACAGTGAGCTGGGCGTTTCTGGTGTTTCCATATATAGGCAGCGCTTTTCACGCAAGACCACATGCTGATTTGAAGAGAAAACTTAAGTCTTTTGCCCATTTTGGTGTTGTGAACTTTGGGGTCTCGCGTCCCAAACGAATTCGCATTGACAATCTACTAATTATGTCATGTACGGGAAGAACACAAGTTTACATCCTGATAAAAATTTTTACTGAGAAAATTTTAAAAAGAAGATTAAATTATTAAGTATTTTGACAAAAATATAATACAAATGATAATTACAAATATAAGTGGTTAAACTAAACTTAATTGTCTTCATAATAACCCATCAGTTTTCAATACGCAGCAAAACACAAAAACCCTTTATTGTATGTTTATTAAATGTGTACTTTTTGTATACTCGCAAGAAAAGGTTTTCAAATCATGCGAAACATTAACAGACTATCACCACACTAGCATAATACCCCAAAGTTGTAACTGTGATTATCTGTCTTAGTTTAGGCTTCTCCGGTGATTGTATATCAGTTCACAAAACGCAAAAGTTTTAAAGCCGCAACCAAATATTCTCTATTAACGTTTTTGGGTAGATTATTTGGTATATTCACAGTGAGGTTCTTCCAGCTTGTAGGGAATTAAATTCAATACTTTTTAGGACTTTTTTATTGCCTTTGAAATAAAATGTAAAACCAAGTGAACAATAATAATTTAAAAAAAAAACACACACCAAATTGAAACAAAACCCCAAAATATTTCTCACACACACAATACAACGTGCTTCCTACACATTACCTGGCACAGCGTTTAGCCATGTTGACAAATGTTTGTCAGAAAACCAATTGATTAAATTTACACTTTCCCATGTTCGAAAGTAAACATCTGTGTTCAAAATTAGAATGTGTATTGTGGGCTAATAATGCAAGACATACGTCTGCTCTAAAAGGTCAGAGTGAAACCAAATCCCCGTTTTGATAGTTCCATTATTGAGATCACGCAATGTCACCAATAAATTAAATTGGTGAATTATTAAAAAAAGACAATTGAAAAATGTTACTAGATCTTTTTAGTTTAAACACATATAAATCTTATGTGTTCCCATTTTTAAGACTTTCGAAAAGACATTTTCAGCCAACTAAGGCCTTACTTTTTAGAATAATGAATAAAATGCTTTTTAAGGCTTTTCAACCCTGATATCAAAAAGACGTACATTAAAGCTCAATCCCCTGCATTATTTCAACATAATGAGTTGTAAAAGGAATGGAAAATTCCACTTAATTACTGGCTACATTCTCACAGTCAAACAGGTTTACATAGTATGTTGCCTTTTGTTTTGTTTGCCCCATGCGTTCAAAATAATCAATATTTCTTACTGTGTAACATCTTTACATGACACAACCAGGCTAAATACACAAGGAGAAAACCAGGTTAAAAGTCTCTATTAGCTTTACAGTATTTGATTAGAGATTCACCTTGCTGGTTTGCTGTGTGTCTCGTGTAACCATGACATGCAATGACAAATGAGATCCCATCTGTGGTATTCATGGTCAGAAGTCTGATTTAAGGTGATAAAAATATAGTCTCCATCAATTGTCACACATAAAATGTGGGTCAAGTGGAGAAATGTGACTTGGGGCGCGTAACACGTTGGCTGAAACGGGGACGTTGTTTTCCTCAAGGTAGCAAAAACAACTTTCATGCAAGAAAGGTTATTTACACGGATAGCTTTGAAAGTCAAAGTTTAAAAAGTTAAACGCTTACGTTGCAATGCTTGACCAAGGCCTATAAAGGTAAACTTTTTTAACATAAAATTTTACTACGTGTGCAGAAGTTTGTCGTATTTAATCGCAAGGAAACTTTTGCTATCTAAAGATATAACGTTGTTTTTATTTGGGTTGTCTACAGGAAACTTGGGCATTGTGGAGGACACATCAAATTGCTTCTGGGTGTAACGCACTAATTATTACTTGTGTATATACTCAGACGCGGACAATATTTCCCAGGCTGCAGCGGTATTCGGATAACGTAAAAAAGGCTAATCCTACAGAATTCAACTAAGCAAGAAATTCCACACGTAATAAGTGAAGTGCCAATGAATGCAGCGATTTTCACAAGAAAAGCGATTTTTTTTGTTTTACCTTAGAACTTTCCCGACCGCTTGAAGCACCATTTTGCAACTTAATCCGTTTTTAGAGTTTCTCTGGGCGTGCATCTCGGTCTTATCCCCGGAGAAAGAGCAATAGTCGCCGACCATGGCTCATATCGGGGAAGATATTTGGCACTTTCGGTGCGTTAACGCAACGAGTCTGGAGTTCACTAAAACTCACTGAATGCAACTCTAAACTTTGTCGCCATTGCCCGCCTCCTCGTATGATCTTCGACCAATCACAAAAACCCTAGTGCTCTGTGGGCGTGTAGTGGTGATACGGAGCCCTTCCCACGTGGACGTTGCTTATGCTTCAATCTTTTGTTTGAAATGACGATGCTGGATGCAACAGGTGGCGATGCAGTGAAATAGTATTGCTGTTAATTAAATTAATTCCAAGAGCGTGCAAATATATTTAATACACAACTATGTTTACATGCATGCTTGTCATTTGTCACACTAAAGGCATCACAAATATCATCAGACAACATGTTTGTTTGTGGCGTTTTATGGCGGAACAGCTCAACAAAACAACATCAATAATTTATTAACTCATGGGCCTACCCAGCCCGTCTTAAAATTCAACTCAAGAACCCCTAAAAATATAGCATTTTAAAAACTCATAATAAAGAACAGGTTAGGCTTGAATGAGAAAAAGCTTGATTAAAAAAGGAAAACGAGAACAACGCAGCGTTGGAAATACTCCACTGCCTTAAAAGGGTTCAGTCCATTTCATCCTTCCCCCTTCCACTTAGCCAAGTGGCTGAAGTTAAAAACATCCAATCCAGAATATAATTTAAGATGTTTTATGTATTATCTCCACATCAGTTAACACAATTTACATTTTAATGGTTTATTTATACACCATTTACTATTAAAAATCAAAGTTATAAATTGATTCTGATTTCTAATCTTCTTGATAATAAAATAGCTTATGTTTAAGAACACCGGGGACTGATTCTGTATTACTTAATAAAATGACTGATTTCATATGTTCAATTACTGAAACATGTTTGGATGAGGTTGTTTGTGGAAAGGGAGAGCGATAAGACCCTCAGGGGGCTCAGCACCCCCCTAAGCACTTAAGCTAAAATTGCCCTGAATTAACTAAAGGAAAAAGGAAAGTATTTGCACAAAAAAAAATGAAATATAGTAATACAAGACATAAACATGTGCCCAAAGCTTTTAATCACGCTTTTAAAGGGACATATTGTAATATTTAGTGCCTCCTACTAGTTAAAAAAAAAAAAAAAAAAAAAAACTTTTCAGTAAGAAAAAAAATGATTTGCATACTAGGCAAAAAATACAAAAACTATCATACCAATGATAATTTCTTTTACATAAAGGAATCATTACCTCGTAGTCGCCGTCATGTTATCTGCTACACAATGATTATTTGGCACCGATTTCCCTTTGAATAAGACAACAGGGCCCTCTAGTGGTCAAATTTTACTCACTGGGGCTTTAAGCTATTTCATTTTTGTCCTTGCAGGGAAGACCTATTCAAAATCAAAACAAGAAAACAGCACCTTACCCTACAAAGAAAATTTAGAAAACAAATGACATTTCAAACCTATATTAGTATTTATAGTATTTTTAATCGTGACCCCTATAACATACAGAGTTTGGATACCTTTTTCACGGCCAAATTCAAGCACTTATTATGGACTTTCAAAGCCACATTTCCAATTTGTCCAGTACCATAAAAAGAAGAAATACGGTGAGAAACATTGCAGACATAGATATACAGTGTATGCGTTTTACATATACACTTTTTAATCTTGCATTTATCCAGACGTAGTATTTTTAGATTTTGAGTAATAAGCAAATACTGGACTGTCTCAGAAAATTTGAATATTGTGATAAAGTTCTTTATTTTCTGTAATGCAATTAAAAAAACAAAAATGTCATACATTCTGGATTCATTACACATCAACTGAACTATTTCAAGCCTTTTATTATTTTAATATTGCTGAATTTGGCTTACAGCTTAAGAAAACTCAAAAATCCTATCTCAAAATATTAGAATATCATGAAAAAGTATACAAGTAGGCTATTCAACTAATCACTGGAATCATCTAATTAACTCGAAACACCTTGCGAGGGTTTCCTGAGCCTTAAAAACACTCAGCTTGGTTCAGTAAACTAAATCACTGCTGATCTGACTGCTGTCCAGAGGACCATCATTGATACCCTCCATCAGGAGGGTAAGACACAAAAAGAAATTTCTCAAAGAGCAGGCTGTTCATAGAGTGCAGTTTCAAAGCATATCCACAAAAAGTCTGTTGGAAGGGAAAAATGTGGCCGGAAACGCTGCACAACCAAGAGAGATGACCGCAGCCTTAACAAAATTGTGAAGAAGAGCCGCTTCCAGAATTTGAGGGAGCTTCAAAGACAGTGGGCTGAAGCTGGAGTCCAGGTATCAAAAGCCACAGTTCACAGACGTGTCCGGGAAATGGGCTACAATAGCCGTATTCCCATGGTCAAGCCACTTCTGAACTCAAGACAACGGAAGAAGCGTCTGACTTGGGCTATGGAGAAGAAGCACTGGACAGTTGCAGAGTGGTCCAAAGTCCTCTTTTCAGACGAAAGCAAGTTTTGCATTTCATTTGGAAGTCAAGGCGCCAGAGTCTGGAGAAAGGCTGGAGAAGAGCAAAATCCAAGTTGCTTGAAATCCAGTGTGAAGTTCCCACAGTCAGCAATGGTTTGGGGAGCCATGTCAGCTGCTGGTGTTGGTCCACTGTGTTTCATCAAGTCCAGAGTAAATGCAACTGTGTACCAAGAGATTTTAGAGCACTACATGCTTCCATCTGCTGAAAAGCTCTATGGAGATGAGTATTTCATTTTCCAGCATGATCTGGCACCTGCCCACAGTGCCAAAACCACCAGTAACTGGTGCACTGACCATGGCATCACTGTCCTTGATTGGCCTGCTAATTCCCCTGACCTGAACCCCATCGAAAATTTGTGGGGTATAGTTAAGAAGAAGATGAAAGACACCAGACCTACAAATGCAAATGAGCTGAAGGCCGCTATCGAAGCATCCTGGGCATCAATAACACCTCAGCAATGCCACAGGCTGATTGCCTCCATGCCACGCCGGATTGATGCAGTAATCCGTGCAAAAGGATTCCCAACCAAGTACTGAGTGCATCAATGGACATTTTCAAATGTTTGATTTAGTTTTGCTGTTATAAAATTATTTTTTTTACTTGGTCTGAGGAAGTATTCTAATATTTTGAGATAGGATTTTTGAGTTTTTTTCAGCTGTAAGCCAAAATCAGCAATATTCAAATAATAAAAGGCTTGAAATAGTTCAGTTGATGTGTAATGAATCCAGAATGTATGACATTTTTGTTTTTTTAATTGCATTACAGAAAATAAAGAACTTTATCACAATATTCTAATTTTCTGAGACAGTCCAGTACATTTCTGGATCTGAACAATACAAGTGTAAATATCTTTTAGACATATCTCTCCCCACAATAAATATCCATAATTGATACATAATTCTTGCACAAACACACATTTCAAAGTGCCATATTTAGGTGTCGCATGCACCTGTCCTCAGGTGAGAACCGTCGGGGGTAATGATGTTTTATTGGACCCAAAGACAGCGAGTAGAACGTTTCCAAAATCTGAAAAGCTAATTTAAATAAGGCAAAATTGATGAGCTGCACTTTATAAGAAGTTTTTTTGGGGTCAAATATATGCCTGTATTCACTCATAACAGCAATATTATTTTCCATTTTGGATTCTGTAACTATCATATGGGGTCTCCAGCTAATATAATTGTAAGTAATCACTCTGAGAAACTTAAACTCTATATAATTTGAACGTTGCCTGTCTTTCTTTGTATTTCAATGTCCTTTTTGGATTTCTGATATACCGTAACCTTTGTTTTTGATACATTTAAAGATAGTTGGTTTTTAACATACCATTTTTTTAACCTTGCTTCTTCACTTCAACAACTTATATTTAGATATTGCAAGAAAATAAATGTGTGTGACTGGTCTAAACATGTTATAATTACACATCCTACTCTTGATTCTAGCTACCAGTGACATTCAAAAGGCTAATGTACCACTTAGCTCCTTGAAAACTCAGTAAGACAACCCTGCAATGAAAAGGGTGTACATACGGGGAAAAAGCAAATAAATTGGCTATTTCAAGTATGTTAATAGTGGTGGTGTGAAAATTAAAGCTAACTCAAATCCCTGAGTGCACTACTGTTATATTCTTGTTGTGCGTTAAGTTCACCTGGATAGAAGATAATAACAGCAGTCAGGCATGTTTGCGCATGTCTACAATGAGGAAGCGATAACATAATTAATCAGAGCCTCAATGAGTGTAAATTGATGAAACCAAATAATAATAATAATTCTATTTATTTGGTCCCTTTAGGAAAATTAATTTTCACTGACTGTACCGGGGAGGTACAGTCAGTACTGTCTCAGCAGAGTGTGTACCAAATGACCTGATCTATAGCACCTGGTATTCACTTAGCTTCCCAAAGTCGGGCCTTCTCATGGTGGTATGGCCGTAAATAAAGAATTAAAGATTACAGTGCATGTTACAGTGGGACTTCGGTTATCGTGGTTAATGGGGACCAAAACCACCCGCGATAAGTGAAAATCCGCGAAGTAGCGGCGCACCTAAAAACTAGATATATATATATATATATATATATATATCCTTTTTTTTTTTTTTTTTTTTTTTTTTTAAGACACGGTTAATGGGGACCAAAACCACCCGCAAAAAGTGAAAATCTGCGAAGTAGCTATGCCCCTTCAAAAATGCTTGAAAAATAAATAAAAAATATTATTATTTTTTTACTTATTTTATTCTATTATTTTTTTTTAAGCTCCGAACCCGCGAACGTGGAACCACGGAGTAGCGACGCCCCTTCAAAAATCCAAAAAATATATATATATATATATATATATATATATATATATATATATATATATATTTTATTTATTTATTTTTTTTCAGGCCCGCGAAGCTCTGAATCCGCGAACGTCGAAGCGCGAAGTAGCGAGGTCCCACTGTATATGTATACAAAAATATACGAAATAATATAATAAGCATTGACGAAGGTCAATCATATTGAAAAAGAGGTGCACTCAGTGCCCAATTAAGAAAGTCACTTGGTATGTGCACAAATAAAGTACTTTAAATTAACTGTGTCAGTTCCCTTTTTGACAAGTATTTGAAATAGTTTGTATTGTACTAGGCATTTTTACTAGAAAACAGATACAGTACAGAACTATTTTGTACAGAAAAAGGTGGTTTAAAGCCACAAAAGGTTCCAGAGGTTCAGGAAATGACACACTGTTAAAGTTATTTCATTGCAAATAATACAATATCTTTATCGTGTAAGTCAACAAAATTTCAACTACAAATGTGAAATAAAAGAGTGACGTACATATTTGTCAATGAACAAGAGTACGCTCAATATAGCATGAGTGATTCCTGATTCTGGCAGTGTGTGTGTGTGTGTGTGTGTGTGTGTGTGTCTATGTGTAAATCATATTTTAAAAAATTATTTGGCAAACACCAATCTCAGAAAAAGATTGACCATATTTTCTGCACTATATGGCAGACTAGATTATAAGGCGCGAACCCAAAGAATTCATATATTTTTCATACATAAAGTGCTCCGGACTATTTGGTGCATTAAATTGCGACCAGAGTAGAAGCTACTAGTCGAATCAAACAGCAAAATTTTGTTTGCAACAGGAATCGAACCTAGATAGTGGTGGTGATGGCACAGACACTTAACCTGTGCACCAAATAGCTCTCTGTTGAATATGTATAACATACACTCAAGAGCTTGTCTGATATTTTGTTGAAAGACTTTCTGTTTCTGTCTTTTGCAATGTTTTGACGCTCAGTCCAAAAAACCGAGAGACTGTTTAACCTATCAGAATTCACTATGCAAATCGATGTTTCTGGCATCGAGAGTAAAAATTGTCTAATCATAAAATAAAGTTGAATGCCTTTTTGTATGTCATCTGTAACACTGAGGGCCCAGTGATAAATTGTCAGCGTCCCCACCGCCATGACCCATTGAACACAACGTATTGTTATTTGGGCCAGGATGATTATCAATTAATTAATCATTGCTCACATACAGAAGTATACAATAAAACCTTGTATAGTATAGCACACTTATAAATACTGTATGCATTTTCAATCTTAAATGGCATATGTTGCGGTATACTGGACTGTCTCAGAAAATTAGAATATTGTGATAAAGTTCTTTATTTTCTGTAATGCAATTAAAAAAACAAAAATGTCATACATTCTGGATTCATTACACATCAACTGAACTATTTCAAGCCTTTTATTATTTGAATATTGCTGATTTTGGCTTACAGCTGAAAAAAACTCAAAAATCCTATCTCAAAATATTAGAATACTTCCTCAGACCAAGTAAAAAAAATTATTTTATAACAGCAAAACTAAATCAAACATTTGAAAATGTCCATTGATGCACTCAGTACTTGGTTGGGAATCCTTTTGCACAGATTACTGCATCAATCCGGCGTGGCATGGAGGCAATCAGCCCGTGGCATTGCTGAGGTGTTATTGATGCCCAGGATGCTTCGATAGCCGCCTTCAGCTCATTTGCATTTGTAGGTCTGGTGTCTTTCATCTTCTTCTTAACTATACCCCACAAATTCTCGATGGGGTTCAGGTCAGGGGAATTAGCAGGCCAATCAAGGACAGTGATGCCATGGTCAGTGCACCAGTTACTGGTGGTTTTGGCACTGTGGGCAGGTGCCAGATCATGCTGGTAAATGAAATACTCATCTCCGTAGAGCTTTTCAGCAGATGGAAGCATGTAGTGCTCTAAAATCTCTTGGTACACAGTTGCATTTACTCTGGACTTGATGAAACACAGTGGACCAACACCAGCAGCTGACATGGCTCCCCAAACCATTGCTGACTGTGGGAACTTCACACTGGATTTCAAGCAACTTAGATTTTGCTCTTCTCCAGCCTTTCTCCAGACTCTGGCGCCTTGACTTCCAAATGAAATGCAAAACTTGCTTTCGTCTGAAAAGAGGACTTTGGACCACTCTGCAACTGTCCAGTGCTTCTTCTCCATAGCCCAAGTCAGACGCTTCTTCCGTTGTCTTGAGTTCAGAAGTGGCTTGACCATGGGAATACGGCTATTGTAGCCCATTTCCCGGACACGTCTGTGAACTGTGGCTTTTGATACCTGGACTCCAGCTTCAGCCCACTGTCTTTGAAGCTCCCTCAAATTCTGGAAGAGGCTCTTCTTCACAATTTTGTTAAGGCTGCGGTCATCTCTCTTGGTTGTGCAGCGTTTCCGGCCACATTTTTCCCTTCCAACAGACTTTTTGTGGATATGCTTTGAAACTGCACTCTGTGAACAGCCTGCTCTTTTGCTCTTTGAGAAATTTCTTTTTGTGTCTTACCCTCCTGATGGAGGGTATCAATGATGGTCCTCTGGACAGCAGTCAGATCAGCAGTGATTTAGTTTACTGAACCATGCTGAGTGTTTTTAAGGCTCAGGAAACCCTCGCAAGGTGTTTCGAGTTAATTAGATGATTCAGGTGATTAGTTGAATAGCCTACTTGTATACTTTTTCATGATATTCTAATATTTTGAGATAGGATTTTTGAGTTTTCTTAAGCTGTAAGCCAAAATCAGCAATATTCAAATAATAAAAGGCTTGAAATAGTTCAGTTGATGTGTAATGAATCCAGAATGTATGACATTTTTGTTTTTTTAATTGCATTACAGAAAATAAAGAACTTTATCACAATATTCTAATTTTCTGAGACAGTCCAGTATATGGTGCACCGGGTTATATAAATTTCTGTCCAATTTGGGGTTTTTAGGTATGTCTTATAGTCCGGAAAGTACAATACTTAAACTATCTGTCATAAAGCCAAAGTTTGCCCACACTTTTAAAATCAGACATAAAAATTGGACCTGCTTCTTAGCTTTGTACTATGAAAACAACAAATTACCTGGTGGGGAAGTCATGTGAGTGCATGGCAAGGAATCTTAACATGAGAAAAAGAGGGCAGCATGTTGTATGAAATAAAGTTGTGTATGCTTAGTAGCCTGTATTTTTTTAGACAATAAATAAAATAAAATACAATTTAGACAATTTTTTAGACAACAAATAACAAACATGATTTAAAAAAAAGTTGAGTAATAAGTCATTTGTGACTATTTGGAAAATCTCTAATAATATCGTGTTCACATCAAGATGGTTTGTCTTTAGCTCATCCAAAATATTCTGATCCAATGCAAGTGTGTAAGACAGAAAAAAGGCCATAGACAAAGACACACTGATCTGTGTGATCCTACAAGCTAGGAACACTCCCATGTCTTTGGGTGGTACAAGAAGTTCCAAGGGGAGATGTGAGAAGGATGCGACATATTTGCGTACGGTTTGCAGCCATGTCAGTTGAGCAATAATTGTTGTCGCTACCTCGGGAGGCGCCACTTATGTGGATTTTAAAGCCGCATGTGATCCAATGAAATTGGGTGAAGGAAAATCAAAAGGACAGTGGGAGTGACAGGCTTTACCGTCATCCCGCATAACTGGCTCCCTTCTGATTTCCAGACCAAGAAGAGAAGGCAGGGGGCAATGCTGGTTGTAGCTGAAAAATCTTTCTCTTTTGCTGTGATAACAGCGGTGAGAAGCAAAAGTGGGATGTGAAACCCTAGAGCAAGGTCCTGTGCATGGTTAAAGGTTAAACGCATGGAATTCAAAAAAAGCAATTAAACCACAGACCCACTTGAAAAAATGTTTAGAATACAGAGCATCTTGCTTGACACAAATATTTACTGCTGAATTATATTTATTAACGCCAACTCAACCAAGTACTTGAAAGAGGATACTCAGAAAAATAAGTTTGAAACTGCAGAATTGGCCCTGTGACAGTGTTAATGTTTGCACTTATTCTAAACAGAGTGAGACGCACGCACGCACGCTCACTGCTTTTAAAACGGATGGTCTTATATAGGGCTGCTACTAACGACTTTTAATTGTCGACTAGTAATCAATGATTGAAACCATTAATTGAATAATCACATAATGATTAGTTTCTTCTTGATTAAAGCATGACGTGGATTTGATTATGTTGAAAATGATATTAAACACAAGAAAAATGGGTACAATGAAAATACTTTTTTAAATTGAAAATAGTATGGATTCGAACAAAAGTTAAATAAAAATGCTTGATCTAGAACCATTGCGACACAGTTCTCGGTCAAAATTTTAATAACTGACATTTGGACATTTGGCGTTTTTAAAGTTTTAACAACTGACATTTGTTCTTCTTACTACATGCATTTGATTTGATTTGATTGTCACAGTCTGGCATAACACTAAAGTTCCGTTTTAAAGCAAAGTATATCCCTAAAGAATTTACAATGCATGTCATCAAACCTGCATTTGCTAGAACTTTACAGACTCAGTTTTGTTCAATTGTCTGACGTGCTGCTGCAATGATACGTAAGGTCTGCTTTGCAAACTTTACAAACAAGTTACCTTTTTATACGCCGTATCCATGCTGAAATGCTCCCAAACTCTAGAAGTTTTAGGACGTGAACTCGAAGCTGACGCAGCTGTTTCTGTAAGTTTATGTGTATGTTACCGCTCAAGACAGAGACGCTATTGCGCAAGAAAAACTCTCAGCAGAGATCATATTCATAAAGAGATGCCTAACTCTGTTGGAAAAATGTGTCTTGACAACAATAGTCAACAATGGAATTTATTGTTAACTATTTAGGTTATTGATTTTTGTCGAGTAATCACTACACCCCTAGTCTCGTAAAATAACGCAGGGGAAAAAGTCATCTTACATCAATTGAATTGACTCAAATTACAGGTTTTTTGAAAATAGTTTCGTTGACATTTGGCCCAAACAACATTTTACACCTAAGGTTAGGGAATTACTCAGTCTTCATTAACTTCATATGTAAGTTCGTGAAGAACCCACCTTGCTTATTGTGTACATTTATAGAAATGGCTAAATGTTAAATACAGGTTTACAATAAAATAAAACAAAACAAATGATTCTGTTCAATGCAAGTTCAGGAACTGAAACAAGAAGACCCTTTATTACGATCCGTAACCTCCTTTCTTCCAGATCTAGCTCTTAAAAAAAGTATTACGTATATAACACCTGGTTGGGTGCAGGCTATAAATGGCAGTGCACACATGAATGGTGCTACACAAGTTGGATCCATAAGCCAAATTTTACGTAACATCTGACGTGGATGGAAAACCGGCACATTCCATAGCCCGGCAAAGACTTATCTTTGTTGCCCAGCTGTGTCACACAATTACCTTCCTTTCTCCAGTCCAGACGAGACATGGCATCACTTACTACCTTCTCTAACCAGACCAGATGTTATTGCATTTGGTATGACGTATATTTGCTTCCTCGCATGCGTCCCGAAATAGAGCCTGTGCGCTTATAAGGAAAGCCGGGAAAAAGCAGACATTGAAAAAAACATGTAATGGGTGGTGGGGTGGGGAGACGTTGTCAGAGCGGTTAAAACTAAAATTGTAGCCTGAACATTACAAGACCGATATTACATTAAGTACATTAAAAATGTCAGTGTCAAATGTCTAACTCCAACCAAAGAGTTCCGAGAGAAACCTTTTGCTGTGAGGGCCACATAACTTCTCCCCTTCTGATGAGGAGCTGGGCTCAGTTTGTAACAGAAAAAGTGTGACAATCGCAGGGGTGTTTAAATGTAAAATGAAATGAAATGATCTGCATTTATATATACATATGTAAAAAATGTATTGCTTCCCAGAAAGTCACAATTAAGTAACCCATCTGGATTCTTTACAGAACGAGTCAAAAAATAAATTGTAAACCTGTATTTAACAGTATAATAACAGTATTAATGAAATAAATAATAACCCTCTCTAGTTCCCTCACAGAACAAGTCAGAAAAAAACTACTATCATCATTATTATTATCATTATTTATTATTACAAAGACTATTTATGAAGTAAAACCCCAAATATCGCTCAGTGGTTCTTCACAGAAAAAGTCCGGTTGAACATTAGCTTTCTGTTGTGCCGTGCACAGTCTTTTCGGGTCCAACTTCAGCTTAGTTGTCAGACCACTGGAACACCAGTGGTATAGAGGTCTTGTGAAAATACAGTAGATTTTATCTCACTATTTTTAGTCATGGTACCATCTAAGCATTGCAAGTGACAAAGGTATTGTCAGACTTTAAGTTCCTCTTAAGATTGAAAAGAAAAGGCGTCAAAAGACTGTGGTATTGTTCAGGGGGGCAGACCAAATGTGAAAGTGGGCAATAGTTTGGCGACCATTGTTTTAAAAGAAGTAGTAAAATCTAACAGAAAACCTTGACTTGATTTTCCTGACAAAGATTATAATTTGAAACAATTTCATAAATAAAGTTATGCAAGTATTGAAATGTCAGTCTTTGATGACAAATAGAGAATGAGACAGAAGCAATAACACATGCAAAACAGCAAGCATTAACGATAATTACCCTGCCTGATTGATTAGAGTAAAAGCAAAACAGGCTGCTGTGTAAAGCAATGTGAGCAATTCAATTCCTGACAGCATTGACGTCAAAACATCAGAGTTTAGGGGTGTGAGTTGAAATGAATTCATAATCTTGGAATGCAACTCAAGTAAACATCTAGTGAGACAGGATAAAAAGATTGACACGTGACACTCAGTAGCTAAAAAGCTTAAGATGTGTTTTTTCCCCCAAAAAAGTAACAGCAGCACTACTTTGAATGAGCAAGTTATTGGTTGCCTCAAATAGTCTATTCTCTGCTAGAGATGATTGGCCGGCTTGACAGGTTGTGTAAAAAAGTGGTCAATCCACCTAATGGAAACAATCACAAGTGCCTTGCGATATGACATCCTAGTACCTGCCGTCTCTGGCCAATGATAAAATCATTTGATCTAACAAATATTGAAATAAAACTCATCAACTTGTCAATTGTACTATAAGACACTATTGTTTTAGAGTTATAGAGGTTATGTTCACATTTTTCAACAGAACAAGTGGTCACATAGTTGTATCATTAGCTCTCAATCCAAATACAGCTAATCGGTACTGTTTTGCTTTACTGTGGAATTGCCTGGCTGAAAAAAAATGTTTGGAAAAGAAAACAGCCATATTATGTAATCAGCATGCTAATTGTATTTTCAATCATCATATAAATCTAATTTGACAGATTTAAAAAACATTTATTTCCTGGGATTGTTGATCGTCAAGAATTGCGAGAGTGTAGAATTTTTAGGGCATGTAAAATGGGGCGGAGAATGATGGTCAAACTTGTTTTGTCAGACGCTGCTTGTTGAAGACAAATGTCATGTTGCACTAATATTTTTCAAGTGGTTAGCACATTCGCTTAACTCAAGATAGGTCCTTGGTTCGAGACCGGGTTGAAACATATGTTGGCCTGGATAGGGATGGGCGCCACCAGGCTGTACTTGCCCAAGACACACCACAGGAAATTGTGAAGTGGTGAAGGGATCCAACCAACCAACCAACCAACATCAGGAGCAACCGCCAACCCTCCATCATCTACTATTCATTAAAATCATAATGATGTTTATTCCGTTTCAAACATTTGGCACCTGCAAAGGAGATAGGAAATGATGCCAGCTCATTATTCTGATTATTATTGGGTATTGTTGTTCATTGTTTTGAACTGTTTACATCATTGTCACTATCGGCCAATAATGCCAAATATTATTTAAATATTGCTGATTATGTCTTAAAACCTACTAATAATTATTTAATAGACTATCATAAAAAAGTTTAAGTTGTTGATAAAATTGGCAATATCAAAACAATAAAAGATTTGCAATATTTCAGTTGATTTGTAATGAACCCAGAACATCTGACTTTTTTTTGTCGCAATACAGAAAATAAAGAACTTCATGACGATTTTTAAATTTTTTGAACCAACCCTGTATTTTTAAGTTCAAAATATAAACATGACATCACAAATGTTTGTAGCATTGTGTCATGTTGTAGATCAATTGACCTAGATAAGATAATTTTGTATTTTCTGTAGTTTAATTTAAAGTGTTACATACGAGTTTATGGTTCTTCTTCAATTATTCTAAAAATTGCTTCCAATCTTTTTTCTAAAGAAAGTAATCTAAATGTTACAGTAAATCTATCCTCAAATCGTGCTAATACACATGGGCATGTTGTGACGACATATAATTTTGCATTTAACATTGCACTGCGTAATCGGCAAAATATAGGCATCTTGTATCAAAATTTGAGATCCGTAGCACAAAGTGTCAACTAGTTACACACGCTCAAACAAAAAGTGAAACTACTATCCCCGGTGTCCCTTACATTTGGAAAATATTTTTAGGCTCCAACCTATAAATCAAGATCTTACTTTTTGTACTGAAAGAGGAAGACAAATATTTAATCCATCAATGGCAAAGATGCACATTTATTCTACTAATGAATGATTAAAATATAAGGTACTTATAGAAAGTCCAATGGACAAGATGTCAGGCGATGTATTTTTTACAGTGGCAGTGACAGATTCTATCAATACAAATATTTGCATTTTTATTTTAGATTACTACATCAAACTCGTTAGTAAATTAATCTAATTGTAATGACTAATTTTGGTTAATACTGTATCAATGTATGAAATTTATGGAGAAAACAAAAATAATAATAATTAATAAAAAACAAGATTGGAAAGGTTACTGTACTTCATAGTAATTAGTAAGAATAAAATGAATTCCCTTTCACCCAAAGCATGTTTTCCCCCCAATATGGGTGTGTCCAGTCTATTTGGACAAGTTCTGAGCCAGGGAAAACAGTGCACACAAAAAGTCCTTAGAGGCCCCTGGATTTTCTAAGGGGGCTGTGGAAAGGTCAATAAGTGCATAAAATAATTTATTTCCCAGTGGACCTAAACACTTAGACTTTGAAACTAAGTTTAAAATGTAAACTGAAGTTACCAAAAATGTACTGTTGCAACACCCAAAAGTAAATGGTGAACGTCACTTTTTATGTAATTAGATTATCTTGGGTAAAATGTGTGTAACAGTGCTGCTAAACCAAAAATGTATTTCAAAAAGCAATTTGGAGAGAACTATTCAATAAAAAGCAGTATGTCATCCTACCATTGAATTACTGCAAATCAATCATACCAACACATCTTCACACCTTCGCCCCAGGAACTGAACTGTAAACAGAACTGAGTATTAATTCCACATTACTTAGAAATAATTTTTGACTGTCTATTTTTTTCTTTCACCAAATCACAGCAAAACTCTATTTCAATCTTCAATGTATGTCTTTGCAAGTACATTCACTGTTTTGCCCATGGCCTAATTTGCTTTCTCTGCATTCCTGTAGGCAGGGAAGGATTGCATGCTGTGACATGTCTTGTTTCTTGAACATACAGCTCAAGTACAGGGAATGCAGAGCCCATTCAAGAAATGATTATCTTGTTTTACAGATAAACAAGATAACTGTTGAACTCAAAGCAACAATTACAATTTATTTCATTTTAATCATAAGAAGCTACTTTATCAACATTTTTTGCATTAGCTTTAGTTAAACATCACACTTGTTTATGGGCTAAAGTAAAAAAAAAGATGTTTCAAAGGCAGGAGATGAGAAATGCCAAACTTGATACCGCAAGTCCAACATTTAGAACTCCTCAAGGACCTTAAACAGATAAAACACCAATATTAGCAGAAATGGCCAGGGTGAAAAAAAAGGTCTAAGGTTGAGATGTCTGTAATGTTAACTGTGGTTGAAGAAAAAATGTTTGCTACAAAACTTGACTGTAAAGTCAGAGGGCAGGTGAGAAATGTAGTAGTCACATGTGTAAAATAGCCCGATTGCAAAGTGCGTTACAGGAGAGTTGTTTCAGCATGTCCAAAAACACACTCATCCTTCCCTTCTACATTCCAGAATCGGGAAGTGCCTGAGCATATTTTGCAATTCCCAACCAGGGCAGTTAAACATCTACTTTGAGTATGAAACTGTTATACAACAATTAACGGTCAGGGTGGAGACCAGTAGAATACAAATTGGTATTCTCTTGTTTACCAAATGTTTACAGGTTTTCTCTCCTCTAGCAGTTTGTGTGTAGCATGGTACATGACAAGGCAGGAAAAAGCCTGACATTAAGTTGAATGGTTGTTATTCAGTAGGTACAATAGTACTGCATTTTGTTCCAAACCAAACGTATTCAGGTGTTTTAGAAAGGATTAGGTAGGTACATTTCTATGGGAAGACTCAATGACCTGAAATGTTTTTAGCCATCCAGATTTCCCAGTTGTTGATCAATTTTAGAACATTTCTAAATCCAAACCAAAGAAGAACGTTAATTACATTCCTTCTCTAACCATATACAGTAAATGTGGCTTAGTGTCATGGTGTAAGGAATTCAAGGTGATGAACACTAAACATGATTGCAGCCAGTGAAAACTGGACCAATGCTATCACCTGCTGTCACACAAGGGAAATGTTCACAGTTCTTCAGATAAAGAAAGGACAGGTGGTATTAGCATGTTTAACAGCTGACAACAAAAGAAGATATCAGAGTGAGCGTGATTTCAAAATGTATTGTTTCTCTAGTCATTAAAATTATGCAAACATTTGTGTCTCTGAAAAAAACTTTGTGCGAATCTTAAAATTGGGAAGAAAAACATATCCAGTTTGTCATATCCACATCATCATGGCGGCGCCCTGTTCGGCTGCGGCTGCATCGGCTTGCAACGGTTTTTTTACACGTCGGCCATAAGATCCAGTCTTCGACTCAGTTTTGATGGCGCACAAAGTCGGCTCGAACTGCAGATTAAGATACGATCGCAGTTTTTTTTGCTGGATATGCGATCATCCAGACATCAAGCACTCGGTGTTTATTAGCCACGGACTGCTATGTCAACAAGACCCAGCGGCCTACAAAGCAGCAAAGCAGAGTGGCAAGACAGCGGCGTGAACGCTGAACGAGGACATCAAGCGCTCGGTGCTACGACCACTCGACATCAAGCGCTCGGTGCTACGACCACTCGGGAGTGTTTATTAGCCACGGACTGCTATGTCAACAAGACCCAGCGGCCTACAAAGCAGCGAAGCAGAGTGGCAAGACAGCGGCGTGACGAGGAAGCGGGCCGGGCTAACAGCTAGGCTAAAGGCTAACCCCTCTAACATCCATTTTGCTCTCCAACGTTCGCTCTCTGGACAATAAACTGGAACCGCGAGATGACGAACTGCTGCGCTAAAATTCTGACGAAGACATGGTTAATCTTATCTATCCCGGCTGACGTTCAAAGAACCTGTGCGGGTCAGATGTATCGACATTTCGTTCTGTATACACGTGTACACGAATGACAATAAAGTAAATCTGAATCTGAATCATATCCCGAGGAGGAAATACTACTCCTAAACTGGGCAACACACACTGAAAGCCTGTGAAAACATTCACCTAAAACAGTGCCAATGTCGATGGGGCAGTGATGGAAATATCGAATTTTTCCAAAGTTTAAATACAAGTAATGTGCTGGTCATACCACAGGAGGCAAAACTTAAACCACTAATATCAATCAAATCCAAAGAGATTTTTGTAAAGTACCAGCATATATAACAAAGGTTTTATAGGCTGATGAGAAGATTATAAACGGACAAGTGATCTCGAAGCCAAGGAATTAAAACAAAAAAATCGGACACACAAGCTAATACGTATGTTAAAAACTTGCAAATTATATGCAGTTCCTGGAAAGATTGGATAATGGTTGCAGCAATATACATTATGAAGTCTACAAAAGCAATTTACAGAAAATGCATCCAAACTAGATAAGAACAAAGACCAATTGCAAATGCTTACCGAATAGGAAATGTGTTTACTTTGCAATCTAACAAACTTAAGAATTGAATGTGCAAAAGCAATTGCTCTGCGTATGTTAATCAGGGTTCCTACAGTTTAAGGCAAGTTAAATTAAAGACTTTTTCCAATGCCTTTTGGTAAGAAATTTAAGAACAAGTCAACAACAAAATCCCACAATTGAAACAAACAAAACAAAAAACAAAAACGCTCATATTTCTTGCACACAATAGGTTGTGCCCCGTACACATTACCTGGCATAGCATTTAGCCATGGTGAAAAATGTTTCTCGGTCAGCCAATTTTCATTAAATCTACACTTTTTTTACACATGGTCCAAAGTAATCGTCTCTGTCCGAAGTTGCTATGTGCATAGTCGGTAGACCTAAGACATGTGTCTGGTCTGAAATGCCCGACTGAAACCACATCACCATTTGGATAATTCCGTTATTGTGGTCACGCTATGTTGCCATGAAAGTAAATCTGTGAATGGTTTAAAAAAGACAATTTAGAAATGTTACTAAATCTTTTAAGTTAAAACAAAAATTATTAATTATTAATGTTTTTACATTTTTAAGACTTTTTAAAATTTGATTCAAGATATTTTAATGCCAATAAGGCCTTGTTTTTAGAACAATGAATTCAATGCCTTTTAGGACTTTTCAAGGATCCGCGGGAACCCTGGTTCATCGAGAAATAAATACTTTCCAGAAATAGATGATGAAGTCAGGAAGCAAAGAGAAGGTGGTGGAGAAAATGATCGGGGTCACACCCATGTTTGCACAGGAAGTATGTGCAATGTGTGAGGTGGAGCATGATGGTACATAGGATACAGTCTTGCAAATGAAAAGAGGTTTCTTGTCAGACCCCTTAAAAAGGTACTAATTTTAAAAAAACATTAAGAAAGGGCCATTCTGTAATAGAGGAGGATAAAGGTCACTAAACAATCTGCAAAATTAGGGAAAGTTGATCATACAGGGTTTGTGGATAATTTTGTGTTTACAGCTGTTAAGCTGTGCCAGGATCTAAAGCATGGTTCATTAACTCCCAAGTGCTGGCATTTATGCAAGGAACTACACTGGAAGGGAATGTTAATAGTTGTAATTTATTCTCAGACGCAACTTGGGGCCGGCACAACAATCACGATGTTACTAAAATTGACAAAATTTCCCTTTACCAATGGAAAAATACCTTATGAGTGACTGTTAGAGAGAGGCATTTCACTCAAGCCGTTAACGAACATGTGAGGCAGGCCAAGATTAGGTTCACATATGTAAAGACAGACAATTGAAAGTGAAAGAAATGAGAAAAAGCGTGTATATAACAAGCCTGGGAGTTATGACAAAGCCAAGTCAGCAGACATTAATATGATTTAAAAAGCACTGACAGGATCCACATGTCACATCACATTAGAGTGCTTATTGTGTTTCGTGGGATATTACATAACTAGGGGCTGCCGTTTTTCCAGGAGTCAAATTGTCGGAACAGAGATAATTAAGGGTGAAATAAGAGTTCTCCTTTCAAGGAATGTTATTTCTGACTGAGGCAAATAAGAGATATAAAACAACAATAATTCAACCCAGACCAAGGACATATTTTTTTTGCCCAAGTTTATTATGAATGTGCTCCCTCGCTTTTAGTAAAAATTGAGACGTAATGCTCATTACGGAATACACTCTGTAGAACCGAATTTACAAAGTGAATGTGTAAAATGAAAACCTGTCTAACATTTATTTAATATCTTTATGTCAGAAATTTTAGCTGAGTTTTAGTACACTCTCACTGTTTACGCATAAAGTAAAGTAAAACCAACGATGACTAGACGAGATATAACCACCTGGAAGTAGAGGAAACTGCACCATTGTCTGGTATTTCCCTGAGACTAAAAGCGATTTGAAGGCGAGGAAATGGTCACACCCAAGAACATTTGAATCAAGAGGTGAAATGCAAGCATGCGACTAAAAGTTTGCCAATAGATTACAAATCCAAAAACCAGATTAGAGGGGGAAAAAAAAAAGAGTACAAATCTAGAAAGTACTCAAGGTGAGCAATTGTTTGCATACATATATGTATGAGTGCAACACAGTTTTTCATATCCAGCCAAAGCAATCGTGTTGAATCTTTTGGTACATCTTGGTGCTACAAAAACGTTTTTAAAGGGACAGTGCACATTATTTAGTGACTCTTAGTGATTAAAAAAAGCTTCAATCATTAAATAAAACCGATATTGATTTAAATAATGAGCAGAAATGCATATATCAAATATACTTAAAAGAAAAACAAAACAAAACCAAAAAACCTTTAAAGATAAGAATTAATTTCACAAAACATGAACGTCAACTAAAGGAAGCTGTCATATTTGTAAAAGTAGTCACTTTGAGTCTACATAGTTTGTATTCTCTCTATGTGCATTTTCGCACTCATTTTTCGTTGCACTAAACCAGAAAGCAACATCTAGTGGTTAAATAATACATACTGTCCCTTTAAGTAAGTTGAGGAGCTTTATTTAGTCAGAAGCATTTCTTTCTAACCACCTTGTGACAACTTAACTCAAATATAGGTGTATAGGGTTTCGAAATCCAAGATAAAAGGGGTAAAATATTGTACTCAGGATAAATGAGAAAAAACAATTCATTTGGGCACCAGTTGTACTGATTAATGGTTTTAAGTGTTTTACTTAATATATAAACATCCATCAATCCATCTATTATCGTCCGCTTATCCGAGGTCGGGTCGCGGGGGCAGCAGCCTTAAAAGGGAAGCCCAGACGTCCCTATCCCCAGCCACCTCCTCCAGCTCTTCCGACGGGATGCCAAGGCGTTCCCAAGCCAGCCGAGAGACATAGTCTCTCCAGCGTGTCCAGGAGGCATCCTTATCAGATGCCCGAGCCACCTCAACTGGCTCCTCTCAATGCGGAGGAGCAGTGGCTCTACACAGAGTCCCTCTCGGATGACTGAGCTTCTCAGTCATCCGGGTGTCTGGGTTTTCCCTTATCTCTAAGGGAAAACCCAGACACCCTGCGGAGGAAACTCATTTCGACCACTTGCATCCGGGATCGTGTTCTTTCGGTCATAACCCAAAGTTCATAACCATAGGTGAGGGTAGGAACGTAGATCGACCGGTAGATCAAGAGCTTTGCCTTTTGGCTCAGCTCCCTGTTCACCAGGACGGACCAGTACAGGGTCCGAATGACAACAGACGTTGCACCGACCCGTCTGTCGATCTCCCGTTCCATCCTACCCTCACTCGTGAACAAGACTCCAAGATACTTGAACTCCTCCACTTGGGGCAAGATCTCCTCCCCAACCCGGAGGGAGCATGCCACCCTTTTCCGACTGAGTGCCATGGTCTCGGACTTGGAGGTGGTGATTCTCATCCCGGCCGCTTCACACTCGGCTGCGAATCGCTCCAGCGAGAGCTGAAGATCGCGGCCTGAGGAAGCCAACAGCACCACTTCATCTGCAAAAAGCAGTGAAGCAATGCTGAGGCCCCCAAACCAGACACCATCCCCACCAAGGCTACGCCTAGAAATTCTGTCCATAAAAGTTATGAACAGAATCGGTGACAAAGGGCAGCCCTGGCGGAGTCCAGCCCTCACCGGGAATGAATCTGACTTACTGCCGGCAATGCGGACCAGACTCTGGCACCGGGCATACAGGGACCGCAGTCTGTGCAGTACCCCATACTCCGGAAGCACCCCCCACAGGGCTTCACGAGGAACACGGTCGAATGCCTTCTCCAAGTCCACAAAACACATGTAGACCGAACAGGCAAACTCCCATGCACCCTCAAGGACCCTGCAGAGTGTGTAGAGCTGATCCAGTGTTCCACGGCCAGGACGAAAACCCAAATTGTTCCTCCTAAATCCGAGATTCGACCTCCTGGCGGACCCTCCTCTCCAGTAGCCCTGAATAGACCTTAACAGGGAGGCTGAGAAGTGTGATTCCCCTGTAGTTGGAACACACTCTCCCCCCCGGCCCATGACACGCCCACAACATCCAGAGCCTTAATGAACCCCGGGCGGATCTCATCGACACCCGGGGCCCTGCCACCGAGGACCTTTTTGACCACCTCGGTGACTTTAACCCCAGAGATGCGAGAGTCAAACTCAGAGGAAGACGTGTCGGTGGGATTGAGGAGGTCTTCGAAGTATTCCGCCCACCGATTCACAACGTCCCGGGTCGAGGTCAGCAGCGCCCCACCGGTACCATACACAATGTCGATGGCACACCGCTTCCCCCGTCGGATGGTGGACCAGAATTTCCTCGAAGCCGTTTGGAAGTCGGCTTCCATGGCCTCGCCAAACTTCTCCCATGCCTCGGCAACCGCCAAAGCCGCATTCCGCTTGGCCAGCCGATACCTGCCAGCTGCTTCCAAAGTCCCACAGGCCAGGAGGGCCCGATGAGACTCTTTCTTTAGCCTGACGGCATCCCTCACCACGGGTGACCACCAACGTGTCTGAGGGTTGCCGCCGCGGCAGGCACCGACTACCTTACGGCCACAGCTCTGATCAGCCGCTTCGACAATGGAGGTGCGGAACATGGTCCACCCGGACTCAATGTCCCCAGTCTCCCTCGGGACATGGGCGAAGTTCTTCCAGAGGTGTGAATTGAAACTTTTTCTGACAGGAGATTCTGCTAGCCGTTCCCAACAGACCCTCACGCTTGGGTCTGCCGAGTCGGACCAGCATCTTCCCCCACCATCGGAGCAAACTCAACACCAGGTTGTGATCAGTTGACAGCTCTCCCTCTCTCTTCACCCGAATGTCCAGAACATGCGGCCGCAGGTCCTACAAAACGACGACAAAGTCAATCATTGAACTACGGCCTAGTGTATCCTGGTGCCAAGTGCACATATGGACACCCTTATGTCTGAACATGGTGTTCGTTATAGACAAACCATGCCACGCCTCCAGACCTAGCTCCAGAAGGGGGCCCAGGTAACCCCCGTCCGGGCGAAGGAAATTGAGGACCAATGTTCTTTCTCGTCATAAGGGGTCTTCTGATCTGCGTTTTGTCTGGACACTCACCTAGAACCCATTTGCCAGGGGTGACCCTACCAGGGGCTTAAAGGCCCTGACAACATAGCTCCTAGGATCATTGGGACACACAAACTTCTCCACCACGATAAGGTAGCAGATCAATATAAACATTCAAAGTAAAAAAAAGACGAAAAAGGGTGTGAGTGAATGTTTGGATAAAAATTATTGATTGTTAAAAATTATTGTCGGGAAGACTAGGCAATCTAAATTTTAAAAGGTTTCAAATGCATCCAACCTTGTCACGAGAATCAATGAAGACCTAAAGAAAGAAGCGTGTCATGAAGAGCCTACATGAACAAATGAACACTGCAACTGAAAAAAAAAGTATTCGCTCACAAATCAGAGTAGGCAAGAAGGCGTTTGCAAATCAGTTTTTGAGACACCTACTGTGTTTCCTCTGTTGCAAATGTAATTAAAAGGGGAGACATCAGAAACAATTGCTGAATAAAGGACTGGAAAAATATCGGAACATATTCAAAGGAAATCCATGCCTTATAATAAGAAAAGCAAGTCAAAATAATGAGCGTGGAAATGCGGGGCCTCAATAAGAGAATAAAACATGTGGATGGAGAGATAATGTTCAGATCATACCAGGACACAGAGAAACGGACACAAAGGACAGGAAACACTTTAAAGGTCAAATCAATATCTGCACTTGAAGAAACAGCAGACGACAGAACCTTTTACACTGTAGTGACTCATTAAGAGCTTTCCATTTATTTTCATTTTGTACAAGATCCTAATTTAAAACAAAATCGTTACCTAGAGTTCTATAAATAATTACCGGGAGTCATTTATTTTAATAATTTTAAAAGAGACTATGTACCAGTTATCAAGTTAAATTCACCCTGAAAAAAAACAATTATTTTTCAAAATGCATTTACTTATAATTATATCTATTCATTTTGTGCAAATGTCTAAGCAATATACTATGATACAGGGTCGGGAACCTATGGCTCGCGACCCATTTATGGCTCTTTTCATGAGTATCTGGCTTTGAAAAAAGGCGGGAATACATTGTATCAATGAATGGTTTGGTGCAGTGTATATATAGGGCACAGTCTCAACTACAGTTTAACAGTTAAGGTTTCACACCAACAGACCCTGTTTTGACTGGGTGTTGCTAAATAATCCTTTATATGAAAGCTCATTATACAGTATATGTTCACTGTTAAAAATCCTTTATGATGCAAACGCACAGTAAACACCCCAAAACTCCAGCAAAGCTCCAAAAGCAATTTTCATTGGGTCAGCGTTATGAAGGGGCAGTGCCATACACAGAGCTCACGTAATTTTTGGACATTTAAAAAAAATACTTGAAACCATTAATCAGGACAAAAATGACTGTCAAAATGAGCCTAAACACTCTTAAATTACTTTGGAAGAGAGACAAATTGTAAGTCAAGTCATGTCCACTTGTATAGCCCTTATTCACAAAGAGTTTCAAAGGGCTGCACAGACCAAAGATTATTGCAAACCACAGACTATTATTACGCCATCCCCTGATCTAAAACCTACAAGTGGGCAAGGAAAAACTCAAAAACCTCAAAATGGGGAAAATGAAGAAACCTTGAGAAGGGACCGCACATGATATAATCCCCCTTCCAGGATGACCAGGCTGCAATGGATGTTGCAATAATAAATAATAATATCGATATGGCATTATTATTATTTTCATAGATTTTATCAAATCTTCAATCCGGGTGAAACACATACATTGTAACATCTCCCCCCCCCCCCCCCCTTTTTTTTTTTTCCCCCCCACATAGTGCTAAACAAAGTCCCGGAGGTGTGCAGGCCTCCTAACAATCCTGCCGCATCTGGTGGTGGTGACAACAGTCTGGGCCATCTGAGGATCCGGCACAGCAGCTGTTGAGCAGGGTTGAGGTGTGTCTGTGACGTAATCACCACCACTAGGGGCTGAGGTGGGCAGCGCCCCGCTGACCGTCTCTGCTGCTGATGAGACCCCTGGTGCTGGCCTCAGGTGTCTACGGTTGCGTCTCAGCACAGTCCCGTTATCCAGCTCCACCGAATAGGACCTTCTCCGGTCCTGTCGTACCACCGCTGCAGGTGTCCAGACAGTGCGTCCGGCCACATGTGACTGTACTCGCACCTGTTCTCCATTCTGCAGAGGCCGTAGTCCTCTAGCCCCCCTATTGTAATAACGAGCTTGTTTTCCTGCACAGCGCTACCAGTGTCCACAATCACAGGTTTAAGCAGACTTTCACACATGGGCAGTAGCGTCTTTGTCCGTCGGCTCATCAGTCTTTGTGCAGGACTGGCCTGGAAACCCTGCGCGGGAGTGTTCCTGTGAGCTAGTATGGCTAGATATGCGTCCGACTTTGCCCGCAGGGCTTTCCCCATTAATCTTTTAGCCGTCTTGACGGCAGACTCTGCCTTTCCATTGCTTTGGGGATATGTGGGCGACGATGTTATGTGTTCAAATTCCCAAGACTGGCTGAATCTCGTAAACTCCTGTGAGCTATATTGTGGGCCATTGTCCAAAAACACCACATCAGGCACACCATGGCGAGCGAAATGTGCCTTTAACTTGTGGATGACTGTGGTGGACTTGGTATCAGGCAGATAATCAACTTCCCAAAAATTTGAGAAATAGTCCACAGTCACTACGTAGTCTTTATTATTAAAGGTGAAAATATCTGTACCCACTTTTGCCCATGGCCTCAATGGGAAGTCATGGCTCAGTAATGGTTCTTTCTGTTGTCGAGTGTCTACTTCCCTACACACTTGGCACTTCCCTATATATGTCTTAAGATGTTCATGCATACCCGGCCAATACACACATTCTCTTGCTCTTCTGATGCAGTTTTCAATCCCTAAATGTGAGGCATGAATCTTCTCCATAATTTCTTGTCTTTGAGCTGTTGGGATGACAGCCCTTTCTCCCCGAAAGATTACATTATTCTGTACAGCTAGCTCATCTCGCATAAAAAAATATGGCCTCACCTCCAGCTCAACCTGTCCTTTCTCTTCCGGCCATCCTTGCAGTATTTTCTGTTTCAGCACCTGGAGGGCCTGGTCCTGTTCAGTCTCACTTTGGATTTTTTTTCGTCTCTCCCCTGAAATGGGTAAGTAATTAATCATATTCACCGTTTCAACTTCAGCTTCAACTGAACCCTCAACTGCACATTCTGGTAGGTATGCCCTGCTCAGCGTATCTGCAACAAGCATCAGCCTGCCTGGAACAAACACTATATCCACGTCATATTTCTGAAGCCTTAATAGCATTCTTTGTAGCCTCTTTGGGGCACTAAGCAGAGGCTTCCGTGTGATGGTTTCGAGTGGTTTATGGTCAGACTGCACCACTACCTTTCTGCCATAGGTGTATTGGTGAAATTTTTCGACTCCAAATAGAATGGCAAAACACTCCTTTTCTATTTGTGCATATCCTCTTTCTGTAGAGGTTAGTGCCCTACTGGCGTACGCTATAGGTTGGCCCCCCTGCAAAAGTGCTGCACCCAGCCCAGTTTCGGATGAATCACATTGGAGAGTGAGTTCCTCCCTTGGATTGTAATATTTCAATACTGGTGCTGTGGCTATCATACCTTTTATTGTCCCAAAGGCAGAGTCCTGTATGTCAGTCCATTCCCAGATCACATCCTTGTGTGTCAGTTGCCTTAGGACCTCACAGCTATCCGATAGGTGTGGGCAGAATTTTGCGAGATAGTTCACCATTCCGAGCAATCTCTGTAGGCCCTTAATGTTGGTGGGTCTAGGCATTTCTTGTACGGCGCGTACCTTCTCCGGGTCAATTTTCAAGCCCTCCGATGTCAGCCTGTGACCTATGTACGGAACCTCCTTCTGTCTCAACTTCAGTTTGTCAAAATTCAGTTTGATGTTGCATGACCTGCATCGCTCAAGGAGTCTTTTCAGTTTCTCGTCATGGTCCCTTACTGCCCTGTCCTGACATTCCCCTTCTCCAATAATCAGGATATCATCAGCAATAATGCGTACGCCTGGTAACCCCTCAAGTGCCTGTGTCAGCCTGTGCTGAAACACCTCAGGAGCTGGGCTGATCCCCATCGGCATCCTCCTCCACCTGAACCTTCCGAATGGCGTCGCAAATGTTGTCAAGTAACTGGAGTGCTCAGTCAGTTTCACATGCCAGAATCCATTTTTTACATCACACACCGTGAAAACCCTGGCATTCGCCAGGTCTGGCAGGACATCTTCAATCGTTGGTAACGGAAAATGCTGTCTCTTCAGTGCTCTGTTTAGAGGTTTGGGATCAATACAGATCCTCAGCTTTCCCGATGGTTTCCTAACCAGGACCATGTTACTGATCCAATCTGTGCTCCTTTCAACTGGCGTTATTATTTCTCTTTCCACCAGGCTTGTCAGTTCTTGCTTCAGCGGATTCATCAGAGCCACTGGAACTCTCCGCTTTGGTAGTTTCACTGGTGCTATGCTTAGATCCACTTCCAGCTCATATGTGCCCGATAAACAGCCATCACCCTCAAACACCTGTGGGTATTGCTCCCTGATCTGCTCCTTCTCCAGTGTTTGTCCTTTGCCGTCTGCTTGTTGAACTATGTCATCAATGGCCATGATATTTTCTCTCTGTATTCTGACTAGATCCATGCCCTGCACTGCTCTGTTCCCCAGCAAGGGCATAGATGCCTGCCCGTCAACCACCATGAATTCAAGTCTGTACAGCTTCCTGTTTCTCGGATTTCTTATTTTAATCTTGCATTTGCCCAAAGGCTTCAGAGTGCTTTTATTGTACATGACAAGAACCTGTTGCGTCTGCTCCAATTTTTTGTCGGGATTCAGCAGATGTAACGGAAGAATATTGCAACTTGCCCCACAGTCCAATTGAAACCTCACTGACTTATCCCCCAGCAGCATGGTCGCAAACAGTTGTCTCCCCTGCGCATTCTCCTGTCCTTCTGCACGAAGGCTCATAATTTCCTCATAGTCCTCCTCAGTTTCTGCCACACAGTGTATTCGCTTAGATTGTGCATCTGACGTTCTACATCTTGAAGCAAAGTGGTTTTGTTTCTTGCATTTACTGCAGACTTTCCCATAAGCAGGACAGCTCTCTTTTTTCCACTCATGTTGTTTCCCACAGTACCTACAGTTCCTAATCGTCTTTGGCCTCGCCCCCTGCGTCCCAGTAATCTTCTTTACTGCATGCACCTCTTCGCCTACTCCTCCCTCGATTGTCATCACATTTTCCTTCGATAGATCCGCTGCTCTGCATATTTCGACGCTTCTCTCTAACGTTAGGTCTGCCTCGCGCAGCAAGCGCTCTCTCACGTGCGAGTCCCGGATTCCGCACACTATCTTATCCCTAATCAACGAGTCTTTTGCAGTTCCGAAGTTGCACGTGTCCGCAAGAACTCTTAATTCAGTCACGTACTTATCAATCGATTCACCCGCGTTCTGGTTTCTGGAGAAAAACCTGTATCTCTCAACCGTTTCATTTGGTTTAGGATTACAGTGTTTGTCGAACACCGCTATTAGCTTGTCCAAAGTTTCCTCCCTCTGCTCTTCCGGTCCGAGTGTTGCCCACAACGTTCTTCCCAGTTCCCTGCCGGTTTCTCCAATCAAGTATTTGAACACTTTTACCTTTGTCTTGTCGTCTGACGCAGCCAAAGTTATGTCCACATACAATGAAAACTCATCTTTCCACGTCTTCCAAGTCTTCGCCAGGCAGCTGGAATGCC
This sequence comes from Urocampus carinirostris, assembly GCF_059441175.1. NCBI lineage: Eukaryota > Metazoa > Chordata > Actinopteri > Syngnathiformes > Syngnathidae > Urocampus > Urocampus carinirostris. The sequence goes on along the minus strand of NC_142355.1, from coordinate 39,604,338 downwards.
AATCCAATGTGGCGGGAGGTTTCAAACCGAGTACATCCATTGTCTTTTCACGTTCGTTGATGCTGTCCTCCGCTTCTTCTTTCACTTCCCTTTCGTCACTCGACATCCGTTAGCGTCTATGAGTTCGACAATACTTCTGACACCATGTTTTATGTTAGATTTTCCATAAATTAATGACGACTAGCACACAGATGTATGTCACTCAGCTTTACCGGATACTTCAGTGTTTACATTGACAGTTGGTGCCCCTTTATAACCGCACCGGGTGAAACACATACATTGTAACAATGTCACACAATGACATAAAATGTGCTGAAAAATTACCTTTTGTCTGAACAACGGGTTTGGCAGTTTTGTTGAATTTGGTCTCAAAATATTTGGTGTGGCTCTCTTTGGGTCAAAAATTTTACCAACCCCTGCTAAGGTATATCTCTGGATAACTTCACCGCAACTCAATGGGAAAGCCTCAAAATATGCTATGACCGGTAAATGTTGTATCTATGACAAGTTAATGATTTATCTACTTGAGTAATGTATTATTGGACACTTAAAGTTTCCTCGAGAATTAGAAAATAATCAGCCAAGAGCTGAAATGGTGTTTAAAATTCTTTACCTGCATCCTGAAACAGTGTACATTGAGTTTCTTATGTCCATCAAAGTTTCTTCTTATAATTGTACATCCCAAAGACACTTGTTCACCCATTGAGCAACATTTGCTCCGGTGACTGCAGAATCTTTGCAAGTCGCATTAGTATCACTGGCGGTACATAACGACTCAAGTAGTAACAATGTAGCTTATTTGTCTAAAAATGGCAGAACCGAATGGCATTTTGTAATGTGTTCTGAGGTGTGTTTTCAAAGCTAGTAATTCCAAACACAGCACCAAAATAAAATATGTGAAAACCGTATGAGGACATGGCACATAGGAATTAGTGCAAAAGGAAAATTATACTGGTCATTGTACAAGTAAACATGTAGCGGACACACCTATTCAACACCGCTTTTTTAGGCCTCACCACACCACCCTTTTCCTTTCACACTCCTGGGACAACCTTAATAAAAACAAAGTGAGGCACCTAATCATTTTCTGCATCCCTTGAAATGGCTCCCTTGTTCAGAGAAGGAGCAGCGAGGCTGCAGGCTGCTGCAGTCGATCTGACACTCACTTTACTTGCCACATACATACTTTCTGTTATACAGACGCCTCCCGACTTACGTACATTGGACATACGGATTCCGGCAAATATCCGGACAATGCTGTAAGTTAGATTTTGTATTGTGTGCACCTTTTTCCCAGTACAGGACATTACTGTAGTGCTTTTTTCCGCCGCTACCGGCGCGTGGCGTTGTTGTCTGCTTCCTCTTCCTAATTCGTATGTAACAACTCTCCTTCACCTGCTCGCAATCCCACCACTGCCACCAATATCTCTCTCTCCTCTGTGCTTCACCTGAGCCTGACACATCTAGAGGAGAAGAACACCCATGTGCGGATGCTGTTCCTGGACTTCAGTTCAGCATTCAACACCATCATCCCACAACATCTGGTAGACAAAATGAGACTCCTGGGTTTCAACACCCCCCTGCGGAACTGGCTGCTGGACTTCCTCTGTGACAGACCCCAATCAGTGCGGATAGGTCAGAACAGTTCAGATGTCATCTACCTCAGCACGGGCTCCCCCCAAGGCTGCGTCCTAAGCCCCTTGCTGTTCACCTTGATGACACACGACTGCGTCCCTAGGTCCGCCACAAACCACATCGTGAAGTATGCTGACGACACAACAGTGGTGGGCCTCATCAGGGATGACAACGACCTGGCCTACAGAGAGGAGGTGGAGCAGTTGGTGGGCTGGTGCAGGGACAACAGCCTGGTCCTGAATGTCGACAAAACTAAAGAGATCATTGTCGACTTTAGGAAAAACCAGCCCAACCATGCCCCACTTTGCATCAACAACAAGGCTGTGGAGGTTGTCAGCAGTATCAAGTTCCTAGGGGTGCACATTACAAACAAACTCACCTGGTCCGTGAACACTGCATCACTGGTTAAGAGGGCACAGCAGCGCCTGTACTTCCTGCGGAGGATGAGGAGAGCCCACCTGCCCCCACCCTCCCTCATTACATTCTACAGGGGCACCATAGAGAGTATCCTGACCAGCTGTATCTCTGTGTGGCGTGGAGGCTGCAGCGCTACCGACTGGGGTAGTGTGAGGAGGGTAACGAGGACAGCAGAGAAAATAATCGGGACTACACTTCCCTCCATTCAGGACATTGGCCAGAAGCACTGCCTATCCCATGCTAAAAACATTACCGGGGACCCCTCTCACCCCCATCATGGACTGTTCACTCTGCTAGCCTCTGGGAAGAGGTACTGCAGTGTGCGGTGCAGGACCACCAGGCTCCGCAATAGTCTAGTCCCCCTGGCCATTAGACTGTTAAATGGTCAATCTAACATATAGTTAACTTAAATCTAAACGGCTGCTAATCTGACTTTTTGCACTACTGGCAGTTTTTTTTTAATAGCTTGCCACTCCTTGCACATTGCTCTCTGCACTATTGTAATTACAGCGTTATTGTTACAGTGTTAATGTTACTGTGTACCTGACTTGTTAACCTGACTGCCCATTTTGCACATCTGGTTAGCTACTCTTCTTGCACTATCGGCACTATGGTAAAATACTATACGTAGCCAAAATACAATACAACATTATTTATATCTGTACATTCAAGGAAACTGTGGGGGTCAGATGCATCGACATTTCGTTCTGTATACACGTGTACTAGAATGACAATAAAGTAGATCTGAATCTGAATCTGAATCTGAATATAGCGTGTCGTTTTGTGTGGGTAGTGGACTCACAACACATGGTAAGCTTTCTCTCCTGGCTTTGATCTCTTTGATCTCCGGCAAAACTAACATAAAATGCGACAGAAACAAAATGAAAATAAATCCAAACAGCTTGCTAACATAATTTTTGCCGTTCCATGCATTCCGTTACTCTCCAAGCCTGCACAAAATCTAGTAATTTTATTCATATTTAGTTTCTTTTGTATTTTATTAGCATATTTGGTATTGGAGTAACCCAAGAGTAATTGAAAGTAATCAAGTTAAAGTAACCCTACCCAACCCTGGAAATGGATATCTCCTCCTTCATGAAAAAATATTTACAAACACTTACAATCTATTTGTAAACTCACCGAACTCTCTCCAAAACTTAACTATCGCGCTCGCCTACACTCTCGCACCAACTCTCGCGACAATTGTCGCCCTACTGACATCATTCATCGGCGACTCACATTCTACGCCTAGACTATCTCCAGCGCGCTAAGAACTTTGACATTTTTATTGTTTAATATCTCGTGCATCCATTCAATATGGTTGATGTTAATTGTAAGAGGCGAGACGATTCTTTTGAAATTAAAGTGGAACAAGAAAGCTTGATGCATTTGAGAAAAAGGTCAGGCCGCTTTTTTTCGGCCACTTTTTACCACAGAAGAGGACCTCTTGAAGAGCAAGTAAAAAAGTAAAACCTTACTTTATTTATCTTTATAGAGCATATTCTTCTATTAAATGTTATTTATAATATATATAACACGCTACAGTAGGCATTTGCACGTCACACTGGGTATTTGTATATTGTATTCTTTTTGCTTTATTATTGTATTGTTCTCAGCTCAGGGATGCTGCTGGAAATGTGAATTTCCCTCCGGGGATGAATAAAGTATCTATCTATCTATCTTTTTTAGTACAAAACACTACAGGTTACTTATACAAGCCTTAAACATACTTATATAAACCATTAACATACAAAATATAGGACCGAAGGAACTTATGAACAAAATTCAAGTTACAAACGATCGTCCGGAACCCAACTCGTTCGTAGGTCGGGCAGCGTCTGTACTCGCATATACCCTTTTAAAAAGCACAAATAGGCCTGTCACTATAAGAAAATATCAATACTGCTTATTATAGTATCTTGCATTTTAGTTGCCCTATCTCTCGGACCACAAACATTATAACCAGTGTTTGAAATAACGTCTGCCCGGATGCCTGGGTCGTGGACCTTTTATGTCGGGCGTACAACTTACAAAACGTCTCCGCCCGGGTGGCCGACAACTTTTTCAAGGGAAGGGAAAAAAAAATCTTCCTCAAATCAAACCTTTGCTTTACTCAGATTTCAAAATCTTCCTTGGGTTTGGAAATTTTGGAATTTCGATTTGTTTAGGAATTTGCATACTCGGCAGCCGATCAGAAGCCTGCGTCAAATAACTTTGTGCTTCCGGACTTTCCTGAGCATTATAAGGTCGCACATTTGCATATCATTTTCCAAAGTAGATGCACAGAGAACACAAGAAAAATGGAGAAGTGATAAGGAATCTAGCCAAAACCTCAGCCCCAAAAGAAAGATTCAAAATCAGCAAAATTTATGACGCTACAAAAGGTAAACGTACATTAAAAGCATAGGAGAAAGAGGAGTTCACGTGGCTTGTAGCAGACGACGCAATGCAAACATTGCATGAATGAAGATGAGTAAATACAGGTACATACTGATGGCAGATGGAAAACAGCGATGTCATATACATGCAAATAATGTTATAAGTAAATTTATAATAAACTTAATTTTAAAGTGTTGTTCTGTTATATATTCTGATTATCAACCCTTAATATTTTGCAAATATGTTTTTTTTTTGCGATTAGTTATCTTATTGTGTTTCAAGTTGTGAAAAATGGGGCAGGCAACTTTATGGCAGGGTAGGCAACTTTTCAAAGTTGTCTGCCCTGGTGTCTGGTAACTTTTTGTCGCGAGTTTCAGACACTGATTATAACCCGTTACTTATAATCTGGGGCGCCTTATACTCTGAAAAATATGGTATATCCTTTGAAAGAGTAATTATTATTACATGACTAATAGAGTTGACATTTTGCAATATAACATTTTACAGACATTTTAAAGACTTTCTACCACCGATGTGTGTGTGTGTGTGTGTGTGTGTGTGTGTGTGTGTGAGGGTGTGCATGTGCTTGAGTATGTGCGTACCAATTGTCAGTGGCAAGCAAGGTAAAATGAAGGAAGGCAGGGCAACCAAACACTGATGACGGACGATAAAAGACTGACATGTACATAACAATGTATCAGGTCCTGGGAAATGTTTTTTAGTCCATTTCATTAATTTAAACTATTGAGAGTTGCATTAGCATAAGCCATTCATCAATACAAATGCTTTTGTGGATGAAAATACAATATGGTTAGTATCTAAATGGAAGCTGGGTTTAGTGCATAGTCATCACTGTCTCCTTATCGTGAGACAGCAAGATGAAGCTGCAACTGAATGCAAGCGAACACAGAGTGTTATGCAACTGTCCTTGTGAGGTCGGAACTTTTCTGCGACAGCTGGTGAAAGTAGAGGACATTCATTGAACACTTGGTAACCTTTTTATAAGCACTATTAGGTTAATGATGTAGGATTTGAGTTAGGTCAATTTTATTAGTTTCGTTCAGTAAAGTACACCCAAATATTGGATAGGTAACACGCTTTTATACATTTAGATTTGTAACAAATGCTGGAAAATGGCACAGCAAACATTTTGTTCGATTCTTATAATCATTGGAGGTAAATGCTTGTAATTTCTTAATTCACCCAAAAAAAACTTTAAATATAAGCTCATCTAATCCTTATTATGATAGTGTCAGTGTGGGAGCATTCATATCAATTTGTGCCACAGGCCCCAATTTTTCGGGCGTCATTGTTAGTCGCAAAAATCAAAATACAGGACTCACCATAATACAGTCAGCTTAGGAAAATGAAAATGAAACTGTTACAAAATAGAAAGAAACATACATTTTTGCATCATACTTTAGTAGATGAACAATGTTAATCCTAACTAAATGCCTTGAGACTTTTTAGTTGAAGAGCTAGCCAGTGAGATTGACAAGGGATTGCAGGCCCATATTAACCTTGAATATTCACCTTAGCTTAAACTTAGACAGGAAAAATTCACTTCGGCTTCACTTTTTTTATACGGAATCTAATCAGCAGCTAAAAACTACCTTCTGCTTATCATAACTCTCGTCGGCTTTGCATCCATTTTTAGATGGGTCCTAGTTTAAGCTACCATGTGACATAACATATCAAAATTATACAATTTTGTATCACTAGTCTAAAGGGCATTATTGAACTGAAACTTAACACATAACAAAACAGCTGGTACTGTGTGCCGAAACACAAACACATTAGGTATCAATAACATTTATAATACATAAAATGTTCCCATCATAACTCTTAATTCTGGCTGAATTTGACTTGCTGTCAAACACTAGCTTTGCAAAAGATTTGCTATGGCAGAAGATGTTTGCAATATGTAATAAGTTAGACAGAAAATATAGTTGGAGAGTATTGCTTCCTGTAATGTTGGCTTCGGTGCTTTATTGTACAGATGAAAACAAGAGGTGAGAGTCAGGTTTTAACAATCCTTCATCGCCATGCCAAAGTTTCATTTTTTATACCCATCTCTGAAAACTCAATTCTAGGTGGTTAGCTCCACTCATTCTGCCCACGACATAATGGTCTTCTTTACTAAGAAGATCCAAAGCATAAAGGAAGAAATCGCTAAAGACAGTATTAATTCAACACATACTAAAGCACTCAAATCTATAGATGCATGACATGGTGGCTGTCCAGGGATTTTGTCCCGTTTTAGTGAACCGTCACTCGATAATCTTAAACAGATGGTGAATTCGGCCAAACAGACGACTTGCCAGTTCGACCCGCTTCCAGGTTCACTTATTAAAGGTCTCTTGCACCTTCAGTTCTAAATATTTTAAACATATCACTCTCCTCAGGTGTAGTTCCAGCGGCTTTTAAGTCCGCTGTCATTAAACCCACACTGAAACGACCCAACCTTGATCCAGAAAACTTATGTAATTATAGACCTGTGTCAAACCTACCGTTTCTTTCTAAAATACTTGAAAAAGTAGTGGCACAGCAGCTGAATGATTTCATGTCCGAGAACAATCTCTTTGAATCAATGCAATCAGGATTCAGGGCTAACCACTCTACTGAGACAGCTCTGATTAAGGTGACCAATGATCTCCTACGGGCAATGGACTCTGGTGCATCATCACTTTTGCTGCTGCTGGACCTTAGTGCTGCATTTGACCCAGTGGACCATAATATCTTGCTAGAACGGTTGGAAAAATGGATTGGTCTCTCAGGAAACGGCCTCTTATGGTTCAGATCCTACCTCTCAGATGGGACACACTGCGTTAAATATGGCAAATTGACATCTGAGCCATTTAGTGTTACCTGTGGTGTTCCGCAGGGTTCAGTGCTTGGCCCCCTTCTCTTCAGCATTTATATGCTTCCACTAGGTAATATTATTCGCAAGTATAATATCAGTTTCCATTGCTACGCAGATGACACTCAACTCTATCTCCCGATGGAGGAATCTGCCACACTAAACTGTGGAAATTTGGAGGCCTGCCTCACTGAGATAAAAGAGTGGAAGTCACTCAATTTCCTGCGTCTTAACTCTGAAAAGACTGAAATGTTAGTTATTGGTCCATCTAAGTCCCGTGACTTATTCTCTAAAACCGCTGTGAACATCGACAATTGCCAGATCACACAGAGCGACTCACTTGAAAATTTACAGTGCATCCGGAAAGTATTCACAGCGCTTAACTTTTTCAACATTTGGTAATGTTACAGCCTCATTCCAAATTGTATTAATTTAATCTCTTATCTCAAAATTCTACACAAAATACTCCATTATGACAATGTGAAAAAGTTTTTTTTTTTACTTTTTTAATTTATTAAAAATAGAGAACTAAGAAATCACATTTACATAAGTATTCACAGCCTTTGCTTAATACTTTGTTGATCCACCTTTGGCAGCAAATACAGCCTTAAGTCTTTTTGAATATGATCCCACAAGTTTAGCACACCTATCTTTAGGCAGTTTTGCCCATTCTTCTTTGCAATAAGTCCCAAGCTCAATCAGGTTGGATGGGAGACGTTTGTGCACAGCCATTTTCAGATCTCTCCAGATATGTTCGATCGGATTCAAGTCTGGACTCTGGCTGGGCCACTCCAGGACATTAACGGAGTGGTTCTGAAGCCAATCTTTTGAGATCTTGGCTGTGTGCTTTGGGCCGTTGTCCTGCTGAAAAATGAACCTTCGCCGCAGCCTGAGGTCAAGAGCGCTCTGGAGCAGGTTTTCATCCAGGATATCTCTATATATTGCTGCATTCATTTTCCTTCTATCCTGACTAGTCTGCCAGTTCCTGCTGCTGAAAAACATTCCCACAGCATGATGCTGTCACCACCATGCTTCACTGTAGGGATGGTATTGGCATGGTGATGAGAGGTGCCTGGTTTCCTCCAAACAAGGCGCCTGGCATTCACACCTTTGTCTCATCAGACCAGAGAATTTTGTTTCTCATGGTCTGAGAGTCATTCAGGTGCTTTTTGGAAAATTCCAGACGGGCTTCCATGTTCCTTTTACTAAGTAGTGGCTTTCGTCTGGCCACTCTACCATACAGGCCTGATTGGTGGATTGCTGCAGAGATGGTTGTCCTTCTGGAAGGCTCTCCTCTCTCCACAGAGGAACGCTGGAGCCCTGACAGAGTGACCATCGGGTTCTTGGTCACCTCCCTGACTAGGGCCCTTCTTCCCCGATCGCTCAGTTTAGAAGGCCGGCCAGCTCTAGGAAGAGTCCTAGTGGTTCCAAATGTCTTCCATTTACGAATAATGGAGGCCACTGTGCTCATTGGGACCCTCAAAGCAGCAGAAAGTTTTCTGTATCCTTCCCCAGATTTGTGCCTCAAGACAATCCTGTCTCGCAGGTCTACAGACAGTTCTTTTGACTTCATGCTTGGTGTTTGTGCTCCGACATGCACACTCAACTGTGGGACCTTATATAGACAGGTGTGTGCCTTTCCAAATCATGTCCAATCAACTGAATTTACTGCAGGTGGACTCCAATTAAGCTGTAGAAAGATCTCAAGGATGATCAGTGGAAAAAAGATGCACCTGAGCTCAAATTTGAGCTTCATGGCAAAGGCTGTGAATACTTATGTAAATGTGATTTCTTAGTTTTCTATTTTTAATAAATTGAAAAAAAAGTAAAAAAAAAAAACTTTTTCACATTGTCATAATGGAGTATTTTGTGTAGAACTTTGAGATAAGAGATTAAATTATTACAATTTGGAATGAGGCTGTAACATAACAAAATGTGGAAAAAGTGAAGCGCTGTGAATACTTTCCGGATGCACTGTAGGTGTCATTTTCGACCCCGATCTGTCCTTTCAAACACATGTGAAGAAAATTACTAGAACCGCTTTCTTCCATCTCCGTAACATTGCTCAAATTCGTCCTATACTTTCTCAGTCGGATACGGAAATCATTATTCACGCGTTTGTTACCTCCCGTCTCGATTACTGTAATGCACTACTTTCCGGTCTTCCGATGACCAGACTCAAGAGTCTTCAGCTGGTACAAAATGCTGCAGCGAGGCTTTTAACTAGGACAAAAAAGTACGATCGCATCCCCAATTTTGCCTAACCTGCATTGGCTCCCTGTTAGCCTAAGATGCGATTTTAAGGTTCTCCTATTACTATACAAAATCATACATGGACTTTCCCCCTCATATCTTTCAGAACTGATTTCCCCCTATGTCCCGGCCCGAAGCCTTCGTTCCGAGAGCGCCGGTCTCCTGGTGATCCCAAGAGCCAAGAAGTGTTCCGCTGGTTCGAGAGCGTTCTCCATCCGGGCACCGGTGTTGTGGAATGCTCTTCCCCCTGAGATCTGATCTGCAACCTAAGTGGAAATGTTTAAATCTAAGCTTAAAACTCACTTCTACTCTATAGCATACGAATAACCTAAACTTCTTATATGTAATAACTTGTGAAGCCCTTTGAGACTATTTGTGATTAAGGGCTATACAAATAAAAATGACTTGACTTGACTTGACTTTCTTAAGGCAAAGTAGAATCTGCAAATCTGTTTAACTCGCTAAAGAACGGAAAGTCTCCAGGAATCTACAACATCCCATCAATACTCATACAAAAGGGTGGTGAGCAAACTATAGACAGACATTTTGACAAAAGTTTGCAAAAAACTGGCCAACCGCACAGTGGCCATCTGCGGGGACAAACATCACTAGTAATCATACCCTTAAAGAAAGGGAACCTTCAACAATGCTCCAACTATAGAACCATCAGTCTCATCAGCCATGCAAGTAAAGTTATGCATAAGGTCTTACTGAACAGCCTGAAACCACAAGCTGAAAACATCCTAATTGAGGAAAAGGAGGAAGAGAGGGAAGCAGCACCACAGAAGAATCCGCGCATCCTATGTTAAGTTTCAACAATGCCAGAGAAACTTCTATAACGTTTTTGTTGATTTCAAGAACTGGCCAAGATAATTCTCTAGGGCACAGTAAAAGGGGTCAGAAGGAGAGGAAGACAGAGAAAAAAAAAACTGATCCGACAACATGAAGGAATGGACTGGTGCAAACTTTACCACGACCCAAAAACAGGCCAGGAACAGTCAACAGTGGAGAAAGCTGTCCAGAGTTGCGCTTAAGGGATCCGTGACCCGTGAGTGCATTATTGCAAGATTAACCGAGGAGTACTGTTATTCTAAAGGAATACAAAAGGTAGACAAAACAAATATGTAATTAAATAAAATCTGACTCATAATGTTGTTACAGACATTGTTGATGTGTAGTGGTATTTATCTTCTTTAATTCTATCTGCAACTTCAGTGGAAATGTTTAAATCTAAGCTTAAAACACACTTCTATTCAATGGCATATGAATAACCTCTTTCTTTTGTTGACAATATCTGTGTCTTATTTGTTATTGCAACATCCATTGCAGCCTGGTCCTCCTAGAAGGGGATTACCTCATGTGCAGTCCCTTCTCAAGTTTTCTTCAATTATCGGTGGATTAAAAAAATCCCTGCTATGATGTGACAAAATTTAGGTTTTGCTGACACAACTCTTGCAAACTACACATATTGCAGTAGAAGGTCAGAAGACTTGCAACTTTGAAGATTCTTGGCAAGTAGGACCAAACCTGACTTGGTGGATATCAGGGCCAAAAATGAACTTGAATCAATGTTCAACCAACCGTTGAAAAGTTGGATAGGCCACCTTCCTGCTGAGATTACACATATTCTGATTGGCGGCTAAAAATAAAGGTCAGTGTTTGTTTATTATTTATAATTGTAAATCATTTCACTTGGAAGGCTGTTGTTTGACAGAACCACACAATGTCACTGTTGAAACAATGTCAAGGACAACCAGTTTTAGCAACAGTGCATCAGGAAACAAACAAACAAAGACAAATTATGTCAGTGACACCCTTTTATTAGAAATGGACATAAAGTTTGGAGACAACATTCTAACGTTAAAAACAAATATGACAGCCCAATTTGTCTTAATGAGGCATTGCCACATCAGCAAATAAGTTTCAAGTTCCTCCCACACAGGAACAACCCCCCCTTTACTAGAGATCTGTGTGCTTCTTTCATTGCCCATTACAGTACAGGGAAAAACATTGACTCATACTTCTTTTAAGAGTTGTACTAGGTGAAATGAAACAACACAACAAATAACTATGAAATCTACTTGAATCCAGCTTTGGCATTTGTATGCTACAATTTACATTCATTTCTTTATCGTCAAAAAGATCCTACCGGAACGAGCAGGTTATATTTAGACACTTTATAGCAGTTATGTACTGTGACTGGCTAACCCCACAACCACATGTGAATGGAACCAGATGCACTGACCGGCAACAAGATAAACCAAAAGCTTTAACACCAACAAGTTAGTCTAGCGGTCCTGCGAGTGTACCAGCATGAAGAGTTGTTTAAAAAACAAATATAACTACCTCCCAAATACGACAGTAGGATGTACCTTAGCACCCGATACAGTCAACAAGCTAGGATTAAAACAAGAATTGGAGCAAATTTTAATCATGTTCAATGCCCCTCAAACGACAGGAAAACTGAAAACTCATCCTTGTTCCTCCTAACCCGGTGCGGGGACACTGTGTCCAAACAAACATTGATTTGCAGCCAAGAGGCCCCGAGGGAAGCAAAGTTTTGAAACATGGAAGGCTAACATGTCATTACATACTAGCCAAAAATAAGGGAAACCAAAACTGGTTGACTATAGTAGGCATAGTTTGAGGACTGATGGCTGCATCATAGTCTTCCTCCATATCACAATAGCCTGTCTGACTGGCGTCAACCAAATTTCAGCTTAAGACAGCAGCACTGAACGAAAATGTCACCTCCGAATAACAGCACGGCAGTTAATCATTGAATTAGGGGGAGGTAATCAAAAATTTTGGAAAGCACTGAAACATTGGGAATCGTACAAAGTCAACATTTCGACCTGTAACTGAACTGAAGGGACAGGAAAAGTAGCTAATTACCTATAGAAGAAGCAGTCGCAGCACATCAAAACACCCATCCAGGCAGCGGTGAAGCAGAACCGGACGCTTTGTAAATCTCACCCCTAGTCTGACTTGTAATTACAAGTGCAGCAGGAGTGAAAATGTCCTGCCTAGCATCGCTTGTAATCATAAGGTTAGTCGTTAACGACCTTTGACCTTCGCATAGACAGTGGATACAGTGTCCACAAAACAGAACAGGAAGAAAAGCCACGTTTGTCAAACTCCATACACAAAAATCTGACAAATTTCATAATGCATGTTTTTCATTCTCAATCGACATCCATCGTCTGCAAGTGGTTGCCTCTCTCTCGCACTCTTGTACGCTCTCCTTAGCAAACATTTCTCTCTAACTCTCTCTCTCTCCCCCTCTCCCTCCCCCTTACCAGCACCCACCTAAATACGGGTTGATAAGTTTGGCAAACACAATTATTATTTTATAAATGGACGCAGTCCTGCAACAGTAAAATAAAAAGAAAGAAAGAAAAGAAGGGTGACAGACACAGTTAGAGGCTCATAATATCTGAAGTAAATTATTGGCAGCAACTTTAGTGATCAGTTTACATATATACTGCACATGTAAATACTGTATGTCCAAAACAACCTCCTAACACTGCCAAAACAAAGCACCCAACTCTTGATTTTTTTTTTACAAAACAGTAATGCACACATACAATCAAGCTGACCTTTCATTCTGACAAATGATGCAGTGAAACCGATTGGGAAGGGCTAGCGCTGTGACGAGCCCCCAGGAATCCAGCCAATCCATGCAGAGTACATTGAGACGAATAAAATGAAGGGCAAAATGCCTGCACAGCTCTCCTTTTTTATGCCCTTGCTGAAAAATAACAACCAAGCAAAATAAACGTAACTAAAATATGACGTCAGAAGCGTGTGTCAACGTAAGTGTTGATAGAGCGTGCTGAAAACATAGTAGTAACATGGAAGTGACAAAGACGTAAAATTGACACTCAATGTCAGAGCATCACTGTCAAAAGTCTTTGTCAAGGAAATATAATTGCAGCCGGCCTAGGATAAGATAAGTGTAAGAAAAGACCAATCCTAACACAGGTAAAGATTTACAGTCTGAAAGCAAGAAAAAAAAATATATATATTCCGCTAATTATACTTTGGCAACTAAATAAAAACCGCAGCAGCCCAGCAAAGCAGTTTTACAATCTGATGACATCATCGCTCCACCACCTCCTCCTTCGAGCCCTGTCGCCAGAAGCTGCGGTTAAAGAGACCTTCTCTTTTGCGGTGCAATTACATCATCAGTCTCACATACAGAAAAAAAAAATGTAAGCTTATGTGTTATTGCGCGTGCCCGAAAAAAAAAACACTTACAAAGAAAATAAATTGGGACAGTTAAAAGTGTAAATATTTATAGATTCAACAAGAGGGGAGGGAAAACAATCCAAGACCAAATATTCAATGGTAGAATGCATTTTTCATTTTTGTGTTATTAGAATGACTATTGTGTAGTTCATGTGTGGAATTCATTCAATAAGTGGATCTAAAATGCTGGATGTGGGTTTTGATTGCACAATGCCCAACAAAAGGCTAGAAGCCCAATAACAAGGGAAAGGCATAAGAGCTTCGAGGTGAAATTGCCATCACGTCAAATGCCCCTTTAAACTGTCCTTCCCCAAACATGTGGATCCAATCACATAATTAAAACAATAAAAGCACACCATTGAACATTTTAAGCAAAGATAAAAACTTAAGAAGAAAAACCCATCCTGTGAGTGACGTTTAGCAGAGACGACAATAAACACGTGTATGTAGCCCATTATTGTCATGGCAAAGAAAAGAGGAGCGAGGTGGAGGAAAGACCTAGCACACCAAACACAATGTTGCTAGGTGATTGGTCCACAAGATGGAGAATCTCCCAGTAGGAAAAAGGGGAGGAGGGATGGTGTGTTTTTTGCTACTTTTTCCCTTTTTTATTTTCTTTGTTTTTATATGTGTTTGTCTTGCCGTCGGCCACCCCTCTCGAGGGATATAACAATGGTAGATAGATGGTTAAGATAGCAACTATATGTAATAAAGTCTATGGGCCAATCACTGATTTGCAGTTAAAACTCAAAGTTTCAAAATCAGTATACAGTCCTGGCTGCAACCACTATTTAATTCTTCACAAAAAAAAAAGCCAATAGAAAAGTAGATTGCAGGGTTGAGAGCATGAATCGCCCGGTTTTAAATTAATTGAATTGGAAATACTTAGTTTTTTTCTGCAATTAGACGGAAGAAAGGGGGCTGGAGCAATGTCAGATGCTCATTAACAGTAAGGGTCAAAATATTCTGTTTTGTTATTGTGCATTGTATGTACTAGTGAGCTCAGAGAAATGCTAAACCCATAAAATGTTAAAAATAAAGTATGTGAGACTGACTTATGGAACTATTGTTAAAGGGACAGTGTGTAATATTTAGTGCCTCCTAATGGTACAAAAAACTTTCATTCAGTAAAAAAACCTTGATTTGAATACTGGGCAAAAAAAACGAACCATCATACCAATATTAACGTTTAGAAAAAAAATCTTAAGTTTAGAAATTTGCATTTCTTTATTTACCGTGAAATCCCTTCTTGGACCTGCGCCATATTCTACCGGCAGGATGCCGCCACACTCTTCGGTGTACCAGCTCAGTAGCCTAGATGGTAGTGTGCCCGCTTTGAGACTGGGAGGTCGCTGGTTCGCGCCTCGGCCGAGACATACCTAATTGGTATAATGGCGGCGCCCTCTGTTGGCTGCGGCTGCATCGACTCGCTACAACGGGTTAGGTGTATCGACATTTCGTTCTGTGTACATTGTTACAAAGAATGACAATACAAAGGAAATTATTATTATTATTATTATTAATATCACTGGCCCTCACTCGTCCCAGACAACAACAGTGTCATCTTGTGGTCAAATATATCACATTCGAACTGTAAAAGGAAGGTTACCCTTTATAAATGTACTTTAAGGGAGCTGTAGGAAATTTGGAACTTACTCTCTGCCACCATATCATGACTTAGTCATGATCGCAGCTTTTGTCAGCTAGTTCAGGATTTGTGTGCAAATACTTGCATTTTTGGACGCGCTTGAATTAACTCTTCTTTTTGTTAATCTGTTTGGTGGTTTGGGTTGGCATTTGCGATCACTAGAATCAGGCCTTTCTTTACAGTCACCAATTTCATGCTAAAATGGCAAATATAAATAAATACAAAAACTGAGGGGACGAACATGACATGACGCTTTCGCACTCCTAATTCATAGAACCTAATGTGTTATCTACAATTGGGGAGAAAACACTTTTATATTTAGACATATTTCTAAGGAGTGTTTTTCAAGAGCCTCAAAAGTCTTGCTCAGTCATAATCTCGCACATAAAAGTCCTCATAACGCTGACCAAAAACTTCAAATAAAAAACGATTTACAGCAGGAAGGCTTGAGCAGAGAATTCCCTCCCACCTGCATACATCTACCTCCACAAAGAGCTCGTGACACTGTTGTTTTAAGCACAGCAGCATCTCAGTAACTCACCGGTTTAAAGTGTACGAGCCATTCCTTTTAAACCTCATTCTGGATGACAGGATGGGGATAAAGAAATCCAGAATAGTGCAACGTTGAAGTGTTTAGTGTTTAGGCTGCACCGTGGAAGCTTGCAAAGCACACAGTAATAAGAGAGTTAAGGACAATAAGGAGATAAGGAGCTGCTTCCCTTGCAACACCTTCCCAACTGATTTTCTTCACGCTGCTCCTTCCCCCTTCTCTGTGCTGTTTCCTCAGGGCAGGCTTACCATCTGAATTCAGATTCAAAGCGCTCACCATCTGTTTTGGTGACATGGACGAGGTCGGATGCAGTGAAGTTTAGATCGAAACGGGAGTGGCCGGCGTTAAAAAGCGACAGCTTGCTGAGGAGCATAGGCTTTTTTGTCTGCAGCCTGACTCAACACTCATCTCTACCCACCCCAAAAAATGTCAAGTCTACAACAATGTGCAAACTACACTAGAAGAATGACGTCACCACATGAGGCTAGAGTTTGATGGGGGTGGGTTGTTTTACGTTAAGAATCGGTTCCTCCATTGATTCTAAGCTTGAACCACCAGGAGCTGAATTCTATACTGCCGGACTTTCAGTCAAAAGGTACAAGAGATCAACATTGACATTATTTCTATTTTTTAAAACAGCGTGCCGTGGAACACTTTGTCTAGTGTGCCGGAACACAACAGCATGCCATTGTTGAGTTTTTTCCAATGCTCAGCCAAGTACCTGTATTATTTATCCATAACAGTAGGTGGCACGAAGTTACTATTTTTACGATTTTCCCATGAGGTATTACAGGGGAGTACAATGAATAATTATTTTGTTTGATAGAACTGCTGAATATTACACTGCATAAAGAATCATATACACCAAAAATTGAAATTCCTACTTTTCTTATTTAACAAAAATAAATAATCAATAAATAATATTTTTGTTCTACTTGCAAATAACTATTTTTCTAATTTTAACTAATATTGTTATTTATTAATAAAAACAGGATGAAAACATAATACAACCTAAAAAACAGGATTCAAAATATAGAAAAATCCAGAATTACAGCCAAATTATTGCCCAAATATATAACCTGTATTGCTTTATAGCTGGTGTCGAGAATATTTTTTTAACTGATAGTTGTTGAATTTAAATAAAATATTTAGCAAGCATTGTATTTTAGATATGGACGTTCACTGTGCAGTAAGGTATAAAGATATCCCAATCAAAATGATTTAGCGTACGTTCTGGTATGACTTTTCAAATATGTCAAAATAATGACAAAGTGCAATGTACCAATATATCCAATCAGTTGGAAAAAAAAAGAAAGTCTAACAACTTCTGCCAAGAGATTGAAACATTTGAAACAATGTTTCAAAAACGTTTGTGAGACTTTTTTTTTTCATTGAAAATCTTAAAGTACAGAACTTATAGAAAATGTAAATTTCAGCTTATGTTTCTTTTTTTTTTTTTTTAGAACTGAAATTCATATAAAAACAGGCTAAGTTGACAATGAAGGTCTGTTCCTAAGAAAACGTCTCCAATAGTAATATTTTTTGTTTTAGCTGTGGCTCTGGAAATTGTACAGGTAAATACATTTTCAATTGATTTCATTGTAATTTCATACTTATCTAGTTTTAAATCGGTTTGGGTTAGTTTGACTTTTTATTTTGTATTAAAAATAATACTTCAAATGTAAACATTTGCAGGCAGCAATGCAGCTGAGTGGTAAGTGCTCTGCCTCTACTTCCGCAAAGCACTATGTCATGGCGATTGACGTGGATGGATGGTGTTATTATGAGTGCACTGCAGGGAAGAGGTCTAAGTATAGTGGAAGCTAGAGCTCTTGTTGGTGATAGGAATGAGTGGAGAGGTGTTGTAAAAGGATAGTGGGATGTTTGGACGCGTTCTAAGGGATTTGCAGGGCACCTGTATGATGCAGCAGGGGCAAACCAGTGAAAGCTGTCGGGCCCTGCTGTTGAACAAAAGAGTGTGTTGTGTCACCCTGACCAAAGTGACATGGCTGCTTTCTTGTGTCCCTTTTCATCTGGAGGGACGAAAGCATGACCAACTTGGGTCCCGAGGTGCTTAACTTGTTTGGGTGTTTGGGCATTTGGGTTGGCCTTGGTCCAAAAATGTTTGTGTGTGTTTTTTGCCATCCCATCCCCCACCCCCCCTTTTATTTTCTTTGTTATTGTATATGTTTGGCTTGCTGTCAGTCACCCCTCTTAAAGGGATATGACAAAGGTACATAGATAGATAGCTTACACTTGTGCTTTTTTTAGAGGCTCCATTTCATTTTATCATTTACCTGTAAATGTGATTATTGGTAGACCACATTTGTGTTACGTTTACATTTCAGTTCAAAACATTTTGTGGCTTTAAACTTGTAGCACAGTGTACATGTTATGTTCTCATTGTCTCCGTTGAAATAAATGCCATCTTCCCGACTGACTTACACAGAATGGTGTGCATTGTTTGAACATCATTCATGGTTTATTGTCCAAGTAGTGTATGATTCAAGTCGCATGTTTTTTTAGAGAAGAAAATTAAATCACAGTCATCAATTATATAGAATTACAACACTTGTAGAATCACAATTATCGATAATCGTGTTATAAATCGAATCTCCACCTTAGTATCCATGATACAATGGACCAAAGCATATTGTTCTACCCCTACTGGATACAGTGGTTTAAAAGACTACATGAAACGCAGACCTTTCCTATCATGACAGTAGCTAGGTGACACACGAACATTTCAAGAGCAAGTCGGACAGTTGACCAAAATTACCTCTGACTTTCCTCGGTAAGATTAAAGTAACGTTCAAGCCAACAAAGTTTTCATGACTGACATTGTACATTTTAAACACATATGTCGCTATATGAGAGTTTGAGCGTTATGCAAGACTGTGCCCAATAAGCGTATTTAAAATTAAAAAGATGCAGTCCGAAGAAATGAAATAAAATGATCAGCATTTATATAGCGCTTTTCAAGTCAATGACTTCCCAAAGCACTTTACAATGTGCTCCACATTTCCCAATAGCGGCCTTGTATTGCAGCCATGTAAGACGCTAACCTGTTTATTGGGGGTATTAGGGGTTCAGTGTCTTACCCAAGGACACTTCGACATGTAACACAGACGAGCCGGGATTCGAACTGGGATTCCTTGATCCCAAGACGAGCGCACTACCTCCTGAGCTACTGCCGAAGAACAGACATCAGTTAAAACTTGTTGATTTCAAACTGTTGAAAATCGTAAGGTTCTTTTGTTACAGACTTTGCAGTTGATCACTAAAATGTACTTTACAAAATGTACATACTTTGTTTTAAGCAAATATTGTTCTACTGCTGCCTGTTCTTGGTTTTCAGGAACAAAAAAAAAATGCCTAATCTATTTATTTATTTTGCTGTCCCTAAAAAAATCGAAAGAGGTTTATTTATGGATGTATGTTTGTGCCGACAGAGTAATGTGTCTAATTGGTTTTAGTATATGCAATAAAAAGATGTATTTTTCATAGAACCCATTTTTCTTGAATTTATTATGATTACCATGCTAAATTTAAGACAACTTAAATAATTATCCAATTATTAGACTAGTTGTTTTAATAGTTGGTGACCAGTCACTAATAAACTAGTGTTAGTTGCGGCCCAATGTGCAAATGAGTCAAGTGTAATTATACAGTAGATTCAGGTTTAAACACAGACATATATTTGTTGCTTTGCCTGAAAGGGTTTTTTAATATACCAAGAATAACAGGTCCATTACCAGTTTTTTTCTCCATAATCTGCAAAAACACAACAAAAAGCACAATATTCTGCTGTGCCAGACGCCCAACTCCCACACAGAGCTTCCAGGAATACTTCTCACAAGCATAGACATTCAACTGTGGTCAACGAAAGTTAAGTGCAAACAAGGACTGCCTACTTTCAGAAGAGACCCAGTTCCAATGTGTGCTGACCAAGTTCCCCAATGGTTCAATGGAAACAAAACTTTCTGTGTGCCCAATTTCACACACTGCCAAAAATATATGAAACAAAACATACATTGCTTATAAAAGTTAATGCACTGCCAAGTCACCAAGAACTCAGTGTATAGAGTACTGGAGTGTGCACACATTTGACAGAGCCACAAAAAAACTTGACACCCTGTCAACCAGTATGAAAGGCATGACTTTATGTGCTAGGAAATGTCATGTGGGGATCAGTCCAAATATGATCTTTCAACTGAGCGAAAGGAGCTAAACTGCAAATAAACTTTATTTGGACAACTCTGGTGTGATTTCCAGACTATAACATTTTGAGAGTTGAGTCAGACAAATTCAAGTTGATGTTCATTAAATGTATTGCAAAAAAATAATAAAGATGTGCAGATTAAGTCAACTCTACTTTGTGTTGTAATATATTTTTGGGTTTGTTAAAGGCAAAAGCAAACCACACGATGAGGGTCTCCAACGTCGTGCGAGCGGGTACCAGGTGGCCCCCCCTAAGAACACCTGAGTAGATCGCGGACAGGTTCTGAAAATACCTAAACAATGATGGGTCCAGTGGTGGGTAGAGTAGCCAAAAATTTGATTACTTCAGAATATTATGACTTACGGAGAAGGGAAAAGTAGTCATCGAAACAATTACTTGAGTAAAAGTAAAAAGTACTTGTAAAATGGTGAAAAAAACTACTTATGTATTGAGTAATTGTAGCAACGTCTTATTTATTGTTTTTTTTCTTAAACAACCATTCAACCAGGTCATAAAAATCCATCCAATCAAAATTACATGCAAATAAAATAATCAAGGTAAATTCAAGTACTTTAATAAACAATACAATTATAATAGAATAAATCAAAGAAATAAATTAAGCACAAGTAGCACATTTAAAGCCCAAGTAACTTTTTTACTGGCTCTGCAGGCAGAACAACAAGCTAGCCCAGGGGTCAGCACCTCAAAATGTTGAGCCATATTGGACCAAAAAACAAAACAAAAACAATACCAATTTGTCATGAGCCGCAAAAATTAAAAAATAAATAAAAGTAAAAGTCTAATATAAGCGTTAAAATTAACGCAACGCATGCTGTATGTATCTATATTACAAGGAAAATAGAAATATAACTCACCAAAGTCGCCTTGCAGCCATCACGTTCAATAATAATAAGCAACCATGGTCCTCTTATATCCGTGAGTGTAGTAAATCCAACCATTTAAAATATTTACACACTCCAAAACACGCAATAATGCACACGAATAAAAGAAAAAATCCGCAGAGAAGCATCTGCATCGATAGACATTGCTTGTATCTAGCTGTCTGTTTAGCCCCATAATTCCTGTTTACAAATACAGACTACAGTAGTAAATAATGTTTTCTACAGGCCGTGGAGCAACCAAACATGTGATTCACATCATTTTCAGCCAATTGCAGTCTTTGTTTTGCCCAGCTTTAGCCTATGCGAGCCTGTTAATGCTAAAAAGGACCCGCCTCCTTTACCCCGAATAACTAGCCAATAGTGACCGATTCAAATGATAATTGACACTCTGGTTAGGAAATGAAACGCCAGTGTACAGTGTTCATTTTACCTCTGAAACGTGATGGGTCCCGGCGACTCGCATGCTCAAAAATCTATGGGTCCCAACAGATATCTATGGGTCCCCAAAATTTAGTGTTATCGAGGTTGAAATTGTAAATCAGCGACAAATATATAATATAAATGAAAATCCATATATTCATTCAGTTTTAATCATCACAGTCAATTGGTAATACAAAGCAGTTATCACTTCAGATTTTTCAGTTCATATATTTTTTGTGGTTTGCTGTCCCGCCACAGTTGTAATGCCTTCAAGATCCAATCCATTATCATCCTCCTCATAGCGTCACCAGGGATATAATTTAGTCCATTTTGGCATAAAAGTCCTTTTCTTTTGTTTATTTTCTTTCGTCGAATCGTTCGCTTTAACACACATGTTTTCCTTGCCTCCGCGATCTTCCAAAGAATTTTTCCGTTTTTTCGTGCCAGAATTATCGCCGTTGTTATCACTTTCTGCATTATGTTTCGACTTATTCCTGACACTGAAGAAATTACCAATTTTGTGTTGATTGTCCCCTGATACTAACTGTTTATTCGGAGGCATACTCATACCTGTCAACCTCCACAGCTCCATGCCCTTACAAAATACAAAAAAAATCTTACACCATATTTTTTTTTCAAACATGTTTTTTAAGTACTTAACATGTTATATTGTATGTGTTTCCGTATATCATATATATCGTTAATGAACATTTTGTTGTGCGACACTGAGTTGCTCGACATGAATGAGGTTTATTATTAAAAAAAGTTCAAAAATGAAGTTGCTTGGACGTTCACTGTAGAAGGAAAAAATACATGCAAATATAATTAGGTAGAATACTACATTTTCTTATTCAAATTATGAATTCACTTTCTGCATTAAATTATTGTTGGTAATATACTGATTAAAGGGATAACCACAAACCTGTCTTTTTTCATTTTCTCATTTTATACTTCCTTTTTTTTCTTAACTTCTTTATACAACATCATAATTCGTAATATAATGCATCGAAGCAAGTGAGCCGTTTGAGAGCCGGCTCTCTTTAATGAGTTAAGCCGAAAAAGCCGGTTCTCTAAAAAGAGACAGACTTTCACTACACAACTCGAACTCGTTTGACTTGATTGATTTGCAGTTTTGTGGTAGTCGGTGTATACCGGATGGTACCCATAATTGACAAATTTGCGTTTTTCCGTACAGATTTTCTTGTACGTTGTACACGTCTTAAAATGCATAATAAACGTACTTTGTACGGCAAAAACGTACAGGTTGACAGTTATGCATACTTAACCTTCACTCAACGACAAGCACCACAACAATGACATAATCTCAAAGCAAAGAGATCTCAGTTGCTGAGATCGGCGAAAACTCGAACCGTGAGACCAAAACAACAATGGCGGATCTGCCTGACAAAAAGTTTGGAGTGCGGTAAATCTTCGTTTAAAAAAAAAATATCTGGTAATAATGACAATTTTGTGTCAAAAAAGTTGCGTCCAGGGGACGCACGTTGATTTGACACGATGCGTCCCCAGCAAAAATGATGCTAGGACGGAGGGACGTGGGCAAACGAGAACACTGGGTGTATATATCCCAGCATACACCACAGACTACTTCGCCTACAGGGAAAAATCGAGTCGGCGGCTGCTTGCCTTGGTTTCGAGACCTTGGAACTCAATATTGATCCATATATAAAACGCACTGTACTATAAGGTGCATGGTCAGCTTTTGAGGCTTTCAGGTGCGCCTTTTAGTTGTGAAAATACGGTACTTAGTAATGTCTTCAATGTGGCAAAATGTAGCGAAGTCCAATTTCTTCTTCAAAAATCTACTCAAGTAAAAATCAAGTAGTGATTTGAAAATACTTGTCCCAAAACTTACTTAAGTAAATGTAACAGAGTAAATGACACATGTTACTAACCACATCTGGCTGGGACATTGCGATTATCAAATATATTTGATCGCAAACCAACCAGATGTTTTGGTGGTTGAATTTACTTCTAATAACTAAAACCTCGTAAAACATCGTAACAACATAGTGAAAACATTAATTGTTATTTTATAAATGTGTATCAAAATGGTAGCCCTTTGCACCAATCAGTAAGAAAAAATAGCTCTGTTTCAAAAAAGGTGGTGACCCCTGCACTAGATCATATCAAAAACAACTAATACTAGGTAAAATATAATACTAATGACAATAATAATGAATATGTGTATTTGTTTTCAGTGTGAACCAGGGTTCGTGCACTTTTTCTGTCTAAATTCAAGCACTTTCTCGGGATTTTTAAAACCGAATTTTCTAATTTCTTGAATACCATTTAAAGAGATCTGTTGTAAATCCTTTATTTTGCAGAATCTTGATATCTGTGACTTACATATTCAATATCCAATCACAATGTGCATTTATGAAGACATGATTTTTAGATCTTCAGTAAATCGCAAACATATTTTTGGATCTGAATAATTCATGTGTAAGTATTTTTGAGACAAATCTCACCCTATGTTAGTGTTGGGTAAAAATGATAGTAATATGTAGCCTAAATTCTCAGTTGCAGGACAATTACCACTGAAAAATGCTACCTTCATTTTTTACATGCCCGTTAATTGTAAATGTCGATAATTGATGTGTAATTCTTGCACTAATATACATTTCATAGCGCCATGTTTAGATGTAGCATGCACCACCTGTCCTCTTGTGCGAGACCCATGGGGAGCAATGACGTTTTGTAGGACAATGACATACAAACTAAGTTCAGCTGCCGTTAATTACAAGGGAAGGAATGCAATGGCAAAGCCAAGCTACCAGGGAACACTTCTCCCAAAATTTTAGCACATTTTATCCTTGAAAACACAATTTTAAGCATTTTCAAGGATTTCAAGCACCTATATGAACCCTGGCGAACAGATAACGTCATATATTTTAGAAAGTAAAATTGAGAATGCCAACATTCATAATTATTTCATTATTTTCTCATCCTTAGTATTTGTTGTTGGTTGAAAAACAATTCGATGTACTATATCAGGTTTTTCTTAAACATTGGCACAACTACGTTTCATAGATTCATGAATAAAAGACACACAAAAAACTGCACTGCAATTCAATTAGAATGTCCTCATCATTTTCTTCTCTTGGCTCAACTCCCTCATATCAGTAGCCAACATAGGCTCATGTTTTCCAGTCACAGTTGCATGTCAGTTACTTAGGACAGTTGAATAAACCACAAAAACATACATTTTATGTCTTAGTTTGAGTATGCAATTAATCAAAGCGTGCTTGCTGTACATTCAAGGATATTTAATTGTGTTTCATTTTCTAAAGTCTTTGTGATATCTGGATATGACATCTGGCATTGGTCATACTCAGCAAAAGACATTCATTAAAAAAAATAAAAAAAATAAAGCAAGATAGCAAAAAGAAGGTATGTATAAGCAAGACAAACTGCCATGAGGAGAGAGATGAGTGCCATCTAGCGTTCAAAAGGAATAATTCCCAAATAAGCAGGGATTTCAAAAAATACATTTAACAGGAATTCTAATAATAAAAAAAATTCAAATAAAAGAAAAGAAGACAAAAACAACTTAAATAGATATGGTGCAGGTGAAACAAAAACAAATACAAAATTAAGTTAATTACAAAAGAAAAATGTTACACCTTCACTTTGACTTGTGAAATGTAGGGAATAAAGTAACCACAAATGCATTTCCTTGACTTAGCTGAGTAATTGTGCATTCAGAAACCAAATTAAGGTGGATTTAAGGCATTATCTCCATAATTTAAATGACCTATCAATTACATGACCACCAGCTCAGTATCCTAGATGGTAGGGCGCCCGCTCTGAGACTGGGAGGTTCAAGCCTCGGCCGAGTCATACCTAAGACTTACAACATTGGTACTCATTGCCTCCCTGCTTTGCGCTCAGCATTAAGGGTTGGAATTGGGGGGTTTGGTCACCTAATGACTAAAATGGCTGCGCCTCGTTTGGCTGCGGCTGCATCGGCTCGCTACAGTTTAACTGTACGGGTCAGGTGTATCGACATTTCGTTCTGTGTGCATTGTTACAAAGAATGACAATAAAAGTAAATTCTATTCTATTCTTCTATTCTATCTAGTCAAGGACTACGTTAGAAATTACACAAACGGTAATTACTCACATATTCATGATCACAAATGTAAATATTAATGTTAATATAATGGCAAAATAGAACATAATACAAATATTTTACCATAATTAAACCACTCTGCTATAAAAAGATTAATCTTTTCCACAAACCTTCTACATCATCACATTTACTCGAATGTTAATACTAATGAAAAGCCCCAATTTGACAAATAATTATTCTGAAAGCATTTTGCTAAAAATTAATGCAGTTATTAAAGATTTTATTAGAGTCGTGTGTGTTGTTTCAGTTTTTATTATGAATTATAATGTGTGAAAAATAACTTGTTGGACCCAAGTTCTAACTACAGTACGAAGAAAAGAAAAGTATGTTAAAACTCATTTAAATGTAAAGATTTGGGCACATCTATAAAAGTATATGTATTTATTTTGTAGAAACTTCTTATGATAACCTTTACTGACTTGATGGGCGAAAAGCATGAACTTATTTCTGTGTATAAAAGTCAAAATAACCATAGTGTGTGTCAGAAAAAGTTGAAAAGAGAGCCAGCCTAATGATTTGTGTTTCGGTCTCTAGTCAGGGCTGAATTAATTCCACCAGGTCAATATTGCGCACATTTTTTTGTGAACCATGCCCAGAAAAACACCACGTAAAGCCTTGTGGATGATAGGAAGCCCTGCAACGAATTACAAAACTAAATGTAATTTTTTGTGAATTGAATTGTATTCAAAAGTGTACGACTTTGGCCGATTTCAGGCGTCTGTCTTATTGGGTCACTTTTGACTGAGTGGCTACTTCAGGCTTTCCAGCAGCTGTCTATAGATTCCTCTGCAGCCTACGGCATCACAGGATGATCACGCATTGTTTACCCCAAAGAGCAGGAGTAAACAGTAGGAGTTTAAATGAAGCGAGAGATGATTTTTATATTGAGTTGCGCTTTTAGGAGTCACAATTTGTGTAAGGGTGCACAAATCGGAATTTTAAGGAACCTTTGGCTGAAAGCCATCAAAATAACTGACTGGACTGATGCTATCTATCACTAGACATGTCCTTTTTTGCGGTGCATATTTTATATGTGGCAAGTTATCAAGATGATCCGTTTTAGGACGCGGAATGCCCTAGTAAATTTAAGTAGGATAAGTGTCGGGGAAATTAAGTGTTTGCTATAAATGCCTACTAGAGACCAAGTCTCCTACTACTGGTGCAGAGAGGAATGGGCGCCACCAGGCTGTACTTGCTCAAGATACACCACAGGAAATTGTGTGGATAAGGGATCCAACTAATCAACTATATTTAATAATAATACATTATTAGATGGGCAGCACGGCGGCGCAGTGCTTAGCGCGTGTGCAGGCACAGTTCTAAGGTCTTGGGAACCCCCTGTGTGGGTTGAAATCCAGCTACCGGACTTCCTGTGTGGAGTTTGTATGTTCTCCCCGTGCTTGCGTGGGTTTCCTCCGGGCACTCCGGTTTCCTCCCACATTTCAAAGACATGCATTTCAGGTGGATTGGCCAGTCCAAATTGTCCCCTAGGTGTGAATGAGCGAGCGAGTTGTCTGTCCCTGTGTGCTCTGCGATTGGCTGGCAACCAGTTCAGGGTGTCCCCTGCCCACTGCCCGATGATTGCTGGGATGGGCTCCAGCACCCCCCCACGACCCTACTGAGTCGCGGTGCAGCGAATGAGATGAGACAATATTAGATTGTTATAAGTAATATTTCTTAAATGTTGTTATTATTATTATTGATCCCACCACCAGAAAATATTTTTATCCATTTTATTTGTCATCAAAAGGTATTAAACTCGTTACTTATGAATATGTTGTGTCGGTCAAAGTAATGGTTTTTTTTTTTGGTTGACTTTGATCACTAAAGTAAAGTTGCCATCTCGCTGTTTGCAAATACTTTGTACCTTTTTTGATATGTTAGTATCTACGATCTATGATCTTTTTCTGTTAATCGGCTGGTATTCTGCCTCAACAATGGACACGCACCTTGGCAACAACACACTTGTTGACAAACACGGAAGAAGACTGTTTAGCCGGGGGGCTGCCAGGCTTCTGCCTACTTGCTGCCAATCTAAGCTCCTTCCCCAATTAAGAACAAAAAAAGGAAAAAACTATACATAATAATCTGCAATGCACACATCACTGCCCAACCAATGAAACAGAATCCATTTTAGCACTACTTTAATTGAGGAACCTAGTGTACACATCACACACACACCTATTTGGTTGTGTAAAACAACTAAAAACAACAAGCCTCACGCAAGGCCTGTGGCGAGCACTGCACACAGTCTTCAAAAACATGCATAGTATATAAATAATACAAAACAGCAGCCAATAGAGCAGCAAAATTCAGGCTTCAGTGAAAACACAACAGCCACAGAGATACACAAACACGGCACGCAACATACCAAAACACTTGTGGTATGAGCCAAAAGCTCACGCTGCTACATTCTGATAAAGACACCGCAGTGACAGACATTTGGCGGGGTAGGCCACAGTTCCTGTGTTTGCTTTCATTGTGAGACCAAGACTTCCTGTGAACAATAACTAGTGAATTTGAGTGTTTGTTACAGTGGGCAGCGATGAGAGAAGAGCGCACGTTAGACATAGTCAAACATAAGTCGGATGCAAACAAGAGGATGCAGGTGTTCATGGAGAATGCTATTTCAACAAGCAAGCATTTGTTGGTACAGACCATTTAACCATCTCAAAAGCTGCCTGAAAAAAAAGAGTTCCATTATACATACAGACCACCCTTCCCCATAAATACAGTATATTAGTACTACAATAAATCAAACAAAGATGAAAATCAATAGTTTGCCCTATTTATTACACAAATTCTGAGTGAACATGCAGGCTAGTTTCCTATGATTACAGGTTGGTCTCAGAGACACAAATTCATTTGGTAGGGCAGAAGAAACTTTGCAAATGCAGTTCCAAACCCACAAGAGAAGGATTGCGCAATTCAACACAGAATATGCAAGGAAGAAATGCACCCTTCAACTCCTGAACACTGATATTGTCAATTAGCCTGCGAAGGAAAATGAGGCAACATTATTGCTAGGACAAAATATATTTAACAACGGAAAAATAATCAAATTTAATCCTGGGGTCTCTCTCTTTGAGCCCGCAAGGCAGCAGGGTGTCCTCTAAGGACAACTGAGGTGCCCGCAGACATGTTCTGAAAATAGCTCACCTGTGCTTGGTCACGGTGATTTTCTAGTAAAAAAATTTTTAGTGGTTGACAAGAGTATTTAACTTTCTTTCCATTAGTGAAACAAGTTTAAACCTGTACACTAAATAATAACAACATGATAAGTTGTTATTTTGGAAATGCATCTCAAACTGTGTCCTTTGCGCTAATTAGTAACAAAAATTAACGCTCAGCTTGAAAAAGGTTAGAGAGCCCTGGTTTAATCTATTAGGGGGACACAGCAAAACATTTAGATATATTAAACAACATTCATTTAATTTTTTTATATGGACAGACGCACGCACACACGCACAGTAAAAAAAATAAGTATCTAAACACCCTGCTATTTTGCTATTTCTCCCACAAAGAAATCATGGAAGGGGTCTAAAATTTTTATCATAGGTGCATGCCCACTGTGAGAGGGATCAACTAAAAAGAAAAATCCAGAAATCACAATGAATTATTTTTTAAAAAACTTATTTGCGTAATATAGCAGATAAAAGTATTTGCACACTTCAGAAAATGAATGTTAATATTTGGTACAGTAGCCTTTGTTTGCTATTACAGAGGTCAAACATATACTGTAGTTTTTCACCAGGTTTGCACACACTGCAGGAGGGATCTTGGCCCACTCCTCCACACAGATCTTCTCTAGATCAGACAGGTTTCTGGGCTGTCGTTGAGAAACACGGAGTTTGAGCTCGCTCCAAAGGTTTTCGATCAGTTTCAGGCCTGGAGACCGGCTGGGCCATGCTACAACCTTGATATGTTTTTTACTGAGCCACTCCTTGGTTTTCCTAGCTGTGTGCTTCGGGTCGTTGTCAGCCACGACGCTTCTTCAATGCTCTGACTGAGGGATGGAGGCTGTTCCCCAAAATATCACAATGCACGGCCCCAGTCATCCTCTCTTGAATGCAGTGCATTTGTCCTGTTCCATGTGCAGAAAAACACCCCCAAAACATGATGTTACCCTTTCTCCCATGACTCCTCTGTATCATCCAAATGGTCAAATGCAAATTTAAGACGGGCCTTGACAAGTGCTGGTTTAAGCAGGGGAACCTTTTATGCCATGCGTCTTAGTGTTTTATCTACAGTAACCTTGGAAACGGTGGTCCTAGCTCTTTTTAGGTTATTGACCAACTCCTGTCATGAAGTTCCGGGCTGATTCCTTACGTTTCATAGAATCATCGAGGCCCCACGAGGTGATATCTTGCATAGAGCTCCACTCAGATTGAGATTGACAGTCATGTTTAGCTTCTTCCATTTTCTAATGATTGCTCCAACAGTGACCCTTTTTTCACCAAGCTGCTCAGCAATTACTTCATCACCCTTACCAGCCTTGTGGAGGTGTACAATTTTTTTTTTCTGTCTTTGGACAGCTCTTTGGTCTTCGCCATGTGACAAGTTCAGGTCTTACCGATTGCATGTGGTTGACAGGTGTCTTTATGCAGCTAACGACCTCAAACAGGTGCATCTGATTGAGGATGATACATGGAGCGCAGGTGGACTTCTAATGGGCGGACTAACAGGTCTTTCAGGGTCAGAATTCTAGATGTTACACAGGTGTTCAAATACTTATTTGTATCTGTCTCACACAGTTAAAAAACATGCATTGTGATTTATGAATTTTTTTTTAGTTTATCTCTTTCACAGTGGACATGCATCTATGATGAAAATTTCAGACCCCGCCATGATTTCTAGGGGGGGGGAAATAGCAAAATAGCAGGGTGTTTAAATACATATTTTCTTCATCGTAGATAAATACATTTATTATATTACATAAACGTACACATACATTATCATGCGCTTTAAATTGCACAATCCTTAACTTCAATAAATTGAAATTGAATTTTGTTCTTGTTTTGGGTGGCAGTTTGTCTTTAGGGGGGAAATGTGGGTTATGAGGTCGGACAAGTTGAGAACCACTGATCTGTCTGTATTGATTAGAAATCATAGCATATCCCTACATCCGCCCAAAGTCCTGCACCTAGAACGATGCACATCTACAAGGAGAAGCCCTGGAAGAATGAAAGGGCAGCGCAGTAGAGGATACTAAATGCCTTCATAAAAAGGTAAGAGGTCAATAGCTATCACCCTCTTCCGAGAACTCCTCTCTCCATTGCTCTTTATGTAAGCTAATCTCTTCCATCTCACTTGGCCTCATTTACTGAGCTCACAGACTATAATAAATCAGCAGAAAACTCCCCATGGTGTAAAGCTTGTCCTGCATGGCACACTCACATTAACTAGGATGAGTAAATACTACAACCTAAGTGTCTGCAGCTTGCTCTTTAGCTAATATACTGCATTCCAAATCATAACAGAAATTGTGTTTTTGTATTACTATTAAAAGTAATCTATTCCTTAGTGCAGTGGTTAGCACATTTGCCTAACACTCGAAAGGTCCCCAGTTTGAGACCAGTAGGAAACATTTGTTGTCCTTGAGAGGGATGGGCGCCACCAGGCTGTACTTGCCCAAGACACACCACAGGAAATGGTGCGCCTACGACCCTAGTGGTTAAGGGAACCCAAACACCAACCTACCCCCAGCCGTGCAAATAGTATTTTGCATCAAATCTTTTTAAAATACTTCATAAATTCAAATGTGTGTATGTTGGTATCTGAATTATAGGCTCCAAAATGGCGAAAACAATATTCAGGAAAATGAACACAGTTGTACTTAAGGCTCCGCAATTGCCTTAAATACCAACTATATTGGTAAACATCTGCTTTTGTGTGGTTTCTAACGCCTACTGGGGGCCAAATTGGGTACTGCAGCTCCCAACCACTGACCATTCCAAGCAGCCAAATCCAATCTTCCATCTGCCTGGATCATTTGCAATTTAAAAATAATTTATTGTTAGGAGATATTAGAATACATTCAAATAAAAAAGGTTATGTTTTTTCCAAAGATTTTAAAATATTTTTTCCCCTTTCTGTTTGTAAACACTACATTTAACTTTAATGTGAGTGTGAAACACATGCAGCCAAACAGAAGGGAGTACCAAACAAGTCTACTAATCAAAAACAGGTGTTTGCATAGCTGGTTTTGCATAGAACACGGGTGACGCGGGGGCATTTGTCTATTGCTTAGTTTTGTTATTTAGCTCTGCGCACATATAATGCAGTTAACTAAGTTTGAGCCTTGTTTCAAATAACAAACTAACCCTTATTGCTAATTTAGCAGGCTAACAATGTACTGATTCCAACAGTAAGCAGGCTAATTTTGTTTCTTTCAGGTAATGGGTTTATGCTTATAAGCTTGTAAACAGGTAAAAGAAAGTCAAATATTCACCAGACTGGAAAGGCAATGCTACATTTGGATTTTTGTTGAGGAGCATCAATTTTTGCCGTTGAAATAGTCCATTAAAAAGCAATTGAAGACGTTAAAGCGTTTCCCTTGTGATTAATCTCAAATTTTAAATGTTTATATATGATCAATATTAAAAAATATTATATATATAATAACATATTATAACAGAAAAAAACGAAAACAAATTACAACAGACTCATTGGAGGCAATTACTAAACTTAAAAATAAATTGAAAATGTTAAAATTTTTAAAAACAAAACCAAAAACAAACGCATAAACCAAGCACCATGGATCTGTGACAAATTTTGTATTGATGCTGTTGGTGTTTGTGTGCCTAATTGTCCAATGTCCACAAGCAAAAGGCGGTCTGCAAAAGAAAAGCACTCCATATGAGCGTTGTTTAATCGCTGTTGTGATTCCGCCCCGTCAGCTACAGTCATAGCACAGAAAAACAAAAATCTACCTATCTACTCTGGTCATATCCATCGAGATGGGTAACCGACAGCAAGACAAACACATACAAAAAGAAAGAAAATGAAAAAAAAGGGAAAAAGTAGCAAAAAACACACACAAAATTTTTTGGACCATGGCCAACCCAAATGCCCAAACAAGTTAAGCACTTCGGCACCCAAGTTGGTCATGCTTTCGTCCCTCTAGATGAAACGGGACACAAAAAAGCGGCCATGTCACTTGGGTCAGGGTAACACAACACACTCTTCTGTTCAACAGCAGGGCCTGACAGCTTTCACTAGTTTACCCCTGCCGTATCATACAGGTGCCCTGCCATCCCTTAGAACACGTCCAAACATCCTACTATCCTTTCACAACACCTCTCCACTCAATCTTATCACCAACAAGAGCTCTAGCTTCCAATATACTTAGACCTCTTTCCTGCAGTGCACTCATAACACCATCCATCCACGTCAAAAAAAATAAATAAAAAAAAAATAAAAAACATAATACCCTAAATCCATTAAACTCATTGGACCTCACACTGACCACATATTCTTAATCATCGGAGGATAACAACTTGACTATCATACGTTACATCTTGTTTTATCTTACTGTTGACGGCATTTAAAGTGTATTTTTACTTGGGGGTTTACACCTTTGTATGATTTAATGTTTGTATAGAATTTCACAGTACTTTGCTCAAACTGTTGTGGCCCAATTGGCAGGAATCCCTTTTACTTTCCCTAAACAATTAGGCAGAAATTTGCCATGGTAGAGAAGACAAATTTATGCTTGCATCTATTAAAATCCTGTTCAAGCCATGGAGGTTCGATGAATTTGGTCTTTTAATGAAATCTGAAGAAAAAAAAAGGTAAATTTTTAGTACGTCTTTTTTATCATGGCATGTAAAGAATCAATACTTCCCTGTCTCCAACTATGTTATCTTACAGTCAATCATACTTGTGTTTTTGATAACTCATATAGTAGATAACAAAAAAATGAGGGCCAAATACTAGTTACATGCTTTTGTATGTGATCTTGTAAAGTTTTAAGCTCCTTTCCCTAACTGCTGCAGAGCCAATTCAGCAACTCGGTTACAGTGAACCAAACCAAAAATTTAGATGAGTATACTTCAAAGCAAGGGTTTATTAAAGTACGACCCGCGAAACGATGTTAAGAGAAGGACAAAATTGAGCCGCTTTTAGTCAAACAATGACCTGCAGTTCCAAATATGTCCACTGAATACACTTCTAAAGTAGCCTTATTGCATTGAGTCTTTTAACACAAATGAGCAAATCAGTCTCTAATTGAGGCAGCGCACGTGTCTGCTTGAATATAGAATTGTCCTAACCATAGAAATATCTCGTAAGTTGGTAGAGCAATAACCAGAGCCAATCACTATTGATCCAATGTAGTCCTGTCTCATTAAAGGATACAGTGGAGAGGA
Source organism: Urocampus carinirostris (assembly GCF_059441175.1). NCBI lineage: Eukaryota > Metazoa > Chordata > Actinopteri > Syngnathiformes > Syngnathidae > Urocampus > Urocampus carinirostris. The sequence continues at coordinate 39,570,279 of NC_142355.1, read as the reverse complement.
CAACATTATTTTAAGGCAAGTTAAAACAAGTCAATCTATTAAAAAGTCATATTTAATTATCTTGTATAATAAAAACCCTAAAGCTTCATTGATTCTCTGAAAGCTTTCCAGGCTAATCCTTAGTACTAAAGACTGGATAGTTTAACACAAAGGCTATAAAAGAAATACGCTACCGAAATTCAAAAATTCAATGTCAGCATCTTTGGCCTAAAATATGGGTTATTGGTAGGGCTGTGACAAATATGACATATTTGTCTAATCGCAAATATTTTGCACATTCACGAATATTTTTCAAACACGCCATTACAATGTTTTTTTCCAAGCGCCTGTGTTACCAATGGTATTCAATTTCTCTACATTTTCTAGCAACTAGAAAATGCCATTGTCACGCAGAGCTATTACACTTAGTTTTGAATCCAAAAAGCACTGTGCAATTTTAAGTTGACAAGTTCATAATTCAGTCAATGTCTGGGTAACAGAGCTTAAACAGTGCAGTTCCTAAGAAAAATTTGTATGGTTACTAAGTTAAATATCTCCTTTTACTGTTTACTAGTATTTGTATTGAAAGCCTAAAAACTTGAAGAAAAGAAATACATTTATCTGATCTGCTGCTGTATACAATAATTGTGTGTCTTCAACTTGGAGTTTTTTTTCTCATCTGTACAGCTTATTTTTACACTTTCTTCAACTTTGCACTTTATGACTGAAAAGCTGAGTCAAAGGCCTTGCTAAATGTTACCTCACCTGTGCAATGTTCCTCAAATGTTTTTATTTAACAAGCTGAAATAAGTTAATCATGATTTTTTTATTACTTTTTTACTTTATTTATGGTGCAATTAATTGCTCTTTTTTATTAGGGTGTACAGTAAATGTAATATTAATCTTATATTATCATGGAAGCATATAAAGCAGAGGGAAAATAAATTGACAGAATATTTGTCAATTGTGATTATTTGTGTGACAATTAATCGTCTCTAGAAATTCCTAATTGTGACAGCCCTAGTTATTGGCCTCATTGGCAACTTAATTTGTATTGATTTCAGCCCTGTAAAATGAATACTGGTCAACCTCTACTTACTAATGCTATACATAAAACTTTTATCTTTTATAAAAATAAAAATGCAATCAGGAAACACAACCACAAACGTTTTTTTAACCTTTTTACCTCCCGTGGAAAGCGGTTAAACAGGAAGTGCACAGTTGCGTTCTCAGCAGAATGTAAATAAAGTAAGACATCATAAACTGCAGTCGCACTTTTCATGCGCTTAATTCAGCTCCAACTAATGGTAAATTGACTTTACTTTAGAGTGCTCTACAGTATATGCTGTGTTGCTGAAAGCACTTTATAATAACCCTGTTTACTGTATGTAACCGGGCTGAATACATGCATAGACATTTAACATAAACTTGGATTTAAGAATAGCTTCAGTGTTTCCTATAAATTTTTGTGAGTATCTGGTGGGTGGACAGTCTAGGGAGGTCTAGGGATCGCCTGGTGCATTTTTTGATCTATCCCCTTGCTCAACGAACATGAGTGCTGTGACAAACACAAAAAAATCGCTTATTAACCAATCAACCAATTGACCAAAAGCGAGTGAGAGGACAAAAAGGCTGCAAGCAAGCACACCATAGCGTTAGCATCTTTTTAAATGTAATTTGTAATGTAAATTTTGATTATTTTACCATTCATGTATCCATCCATCCATCCATTATCTGCACCGCTTATCCTCAGTAGGGTCGTGGGGGTGCTGGAGCCCATCCCAGCTATCTCCAGGCAGTGGGCAGGGGACACCCTGAACTGGTTGCCAGCCAGTCGCAGGCCACACAGAGACGGACAACTCACTCGCTCATTCACACCTAGGGACAATTTGGACCGGCCAATTAACCTGACACGCATGTTTTTGGAATGTGGGAGGAAAACCGGAGTGCCCGGAGGAAACCCACGTAAGCAAGGGGAGAACATGCAAACTCCACACAGGAGGTTCAATCCCATAACCTCAGAACTGTGTCGCACACGCGCTAGACACTGCACCGTCGTGCTGCCTGCATTCATATATATTTAAAAATATTATTGTATTGTTTAATATTACAAGTTTGACACTGACAGGGTTAATTATACCCTGGCGGCTGGCCAGAAATCTTATATGGTATGGGAAACACTAAATGTAATATTTAACAACTCAATGCAAGTGGATGTCAAATTGTTGCAGAAAAAAGATCACTAATGCAAATTTCGACTGGAAAATTACATTTTATCCGAAAGAAGAGGAAAACGTGTACAACACTAAACATTTGAGATGAACTTTGTGAGGCGCGGGCAAAGCGTGTGAGCGTAAATGTGTCTTGGGCTCGCCTGCCCTGATGCAACACAGAGATCTCTAATCCAATTACACTTCAGAGCAGCCTTGCAGCCGAGCCCGGTCGCCAAGGGCAAATCTATCGTGAGCTTACAACAGAGCTAACAGCCTGATGGCTCTTTGCACCCATCCAGCAGCTCAATGGAGGCCTACTTGTCATATGCTAGCCATGGGTGGATAATTTTGATGAAAATTATTAGTCAAAGATGCAAAATACATCCATATGGTTAGATTATTTGTAAATATACAGTATGTCAAGGAGGATCTCTTACTTTTCCTGCCTGGTGTTATGGCTCATTTGTCTGCGTTTGGCACACTGGGCCCCTGCAGTTAAATCTCCCCCTCTGTCCTCTATTGCAGACCTCTGCTGTTACCAATTTAACTCTTTGACCCACGCTGCTGCTCGCTCATCTATCTCCATACCGCGCATAGCGTTTAAACTAGACAATTTTTGGCTCCTCACACTTTCTCTCTCGCTGTAACTCACCCGCCTTTTCTCCCTCAGTGCATTCTAATATTTTATTTCCTATTACATTTGTATTACCATCCCACCGCCCTTAGACATGTTTTCTCACCTATTAAAAGTGTTTTTGCTCTGAAATTACAATCAGTATATGACATAATCAATCTGAGACACAATCTTAAACATTGAAGATTATTTCTACCAGCAGGCCAAGTAAGAGACAGTAACATGGTGAAATCAGAAGGCAAGATTTAGGAGTAGACCCCCCCCAAAAAAACAGTGTTAATCATAAAGATTCAGCAGCAGTGAAGAAAAGGTACACATTACAAAAAAAAGTTTGTTAAACACAATTTCTGGATTGACACTGCACTTACTTATTTATGTTTGTTTAGGGAGTGACTTTCATTTCTGTGCTTGCCAGTAGGGCTGCACGATTAACAAAAATCGAATCGATATTGCTATGTGACGCAGTGCGATAGTTTATCCACAAAAAAAAAAAAACTTTTTTTTTAAGGATTTATAGTTTCGGTTTGTTATTTGAGTGATGGAGTTTTTGGCCAACAAGATTTGTCACATTTCATGGTTTAACAGTGCCGGCCAATTAGAAGAAAGTTTTATGGCACCAGCTAATAAAAGCGAGGCAAAGTTTGCAAGAAGTGTGTGCAAGACTTTGATAGGCTGATGTAGGTGCTCAGTCAAGCAGCCAGGTCCACAACTGGCCACCAAAACAAACACGTCAGTTTGTAACTTTAGCTGCTCATTACATTGAAAATTAATTCATCAATTAAATTGGACTCTGAGGAAAGTCAGAAGAGCACAAAGCTAATCACCAGCGGGTGCTACCCGGATTTGATCACATTCAGGCATTGACTGAGGCGGCGTCAGAAGGGAAAGCTAACAGCTAGGCTAATCGACTCTTAACTCTACTGCCCTACTCATATGTACCTTGGGTGTCCTGAAAAGCGCTTCGAAATACAACATATTAATATTATTATTATTATTAAGCCACCACTGCCGAAAGTGGCTAGTCACCGACGCCTGATCCATTACAAATGAAACGGACGACATGGAGCTACCACTTTTGGAAAACCGCTACATTTGTAACCTTTGTATTTTAACCCTCACACAGACCTTGCAGAACTCACGGTTACCCAACACTCGGGTGTAGCCTGCCAGCCTCTGAATCGTTTTCTTACACTAAAAGGAGTATCCCTCAAATTTAGTTGTACTTTTGTATAATGACAATTAAGAATATTTATCTAACTAGAATTCTGTTTTTTTGTAGATTTCTAGTTGTTTTGTTATATTCATATACTCTCTAATGTCACTATGTTTAAGTTCGCCCCAAAAACAAAACAAGCACAGAAATGCATTTTCTTGTAAAATTGAACATCACAACAAAGTTGCAATACAAGTCTGAGAAAAAAAAATCACAATTAGTTTTTTTTCCGAATTTGTGCAGCCCTAGTTGTTAGGACTAGAAAGTTTTCACAGATGCCAGTATTATTGGTTGTGTTGACTGGGTGCCACCAGGCTGTACTTGCCCAAGACACACCTCAGGAAGTGGTGCCCCTACAACCCTAGTGGTTAAGGGAACCCACCGACCTCCAATAACTCACTTTTGATAAGGACAGGTTGAATATTTCACCTTCTTCCCTGAATAAATCAAGTGTGGTAGGTCAGAAATCCCACGCAAATATCAAAAAAGAGGGAAAAGACTGACAAAGATGCATGTTTACAGTGTTCATGTTACCTCTGAAAAGTGATGGGTCTCGCATGTTCAAAAATTTATGGATCCCAACAGAGATCTATGGGTCCCCAAAATTTAGTGTGCTCCATGCCCTTACAAACTGTCGTATTTTCCCTTACAAAATACAATAAACACGTTTATTTATGTTGTTTAACATGTTATATTGTACATGTGTTTCCTTATATCATATATATTGTTAATGAACATTTTGTTGTGAGACACTGGGTTGCTCGACATGAATGAGGCTTATTATAAAAAAAAGTTCAAAAATGAAGTCGCTTGGACGTTCTGTAGAAGGACAAAATACATGCAAATATAATTAAGTAGAAAAATACATTTTCTTATTCAAATTATGAATTCATTTTCTGCATTGAATTATTGTTGGTAATGTACTGATTAAAAGGTATCACCACAAACCTGTCTTTTTTCATTTTCTCCTTTTATACTTCCTTTTTTATTAACTTCTTTATACAACATAATCATTCGTAATATAATGCTTCAAAGCAAGTGAGCCATTTGAGAGCTGGCTCTCTTTAATGAGTTGAGCCGAACAGCCGGTTTTCTAGAAAAAGAAAAGGACTTTCACTACACAACTCAAACTGGAGATCGGCGTGCAGACGAAAAGTCAAACCGCGAGACCAAAACAACAATGGCGGATCTGCCTCACGAAAAGTTTGGAGTGCGGTAAATCTTTGTTAAAAAATGATAATGACAATTTCGTATCAAATAAGTTGCGTCACCGGGACGCACGTTTATTTGACACGATGTGTCCCCAGCAAAAATAATGCGTCTAGGACGCAGGGACGCGGGCAAACGAGAACACTGTGTTTTATCAAAGTACAGACAGGGCAGCCTGCATAATGCCAAGCAGCCTTGATAGCAAACACGCAAGAGTTGAGGGTCTGTCTGCCTTGGGCCGATTCAACACATTCTGCCTTGCCACAACTGATGAGTCCAGTTCAAGCTGCAATAAAGCACGCACATGTCTGTAAACATCAGTGTCCTTACACCGAAACAGGACAAAATTAAAGGCAGATAGATGGAGAGAGCCAGAGAGAAAGAGAGATAGCAACTTATGCTGGATACAATAGAGCTTTGATTTTTTTCTTCTCATTTAGCCAATCTGTTGAAATGACTAACACTTTGGAAGTAAAATGTAAAATACAGTGGGACCTCGCTACTCTGCAGTTCGACGTTCGCGGGTTTAGAGCTTCGCGGGCCTAAAAAAAAAATAATAATAATGAAATAATTTTTTTTAAAAATAATTTTTAATAATATATATATTTTTAAAGCATTTTTTAAGGGGCGCCGCTACTTCGCGGATTTTCACTTTTCGCAGGTGGTTTTGGTCCCCATTAACCGCGATAACCGAGGTCCCACTGCATGTTTTACAGTGTTCATTACAGTGTGAGTATCGCTCTCAGGCCAGATATGGCTCTTTTCATCAGTACATCTGGCTCAGAGATTAAATAGGGGTCGTAGCAATCTTTTGTGTCTTTGAAATGAAATGAAATGATATGCATTTTATGAAATGATCTGCATTTATATTGCGCTTTTCAAGTCAATGACTTCCCAAAGCGCTTTACATTGTGCTTCACATTTCCCAATAGCGGCCGTGATCTGTGCAGCCATGTAAGGCTGCTAACCTGCTTATTGGGGGTATTGGGGTTTTAGTGTCTTACCCAGGGACACTTCGGCATGTAACACGGACAAGCCGGGATTCGAACTGGGATCCCTTAATCCTAAAACGATCGCTCTACCTCCTGAGCTACTGCCGCCAAATTAGTGTATTTTCAAGCTGCAGCAGCACAGTAAGCTACTAGTTCGGTCCTAATTGTATAGGACAACGTTTCAAGTACAGGTCACACTCAAGGTGTTGTTATACAACAGACCCCCTTTGGCTGTACGTCTCTAAGGAATTATTTTCATGAAGATCATTAAGCAATCTCTGTTAATGAAAACCCACAGAACAAATTGTAAACATCTGAAAATGACAGCCATGAACCCAGAGCAATTTGATTGGGTAAGCGGTAGAGGTAGGTGGATCTTTGCATACCCCTAGACACATCCATGTCATTCTCTTTTGCAGTATTTTATATGACATTTTTACAAAAAAACTCTGCTCGCCGTTTGCTTTGAAACCTTTGTTTATGACATTTAAAATGAGCCCCAATGATCTCAAGCAACTGAGGAGACAAATTTTAAGAGGTATATTTGTTGATGTGAGACACAGGCTCTGGCAATATTATTATTTCATTGATTTCATCAACTTATCAAACGTCACAAACTGAAATAAAATTTGCTGAACAATTTTGTCTTAAAATATATGGAGTGTTTTTTAAAATATCTTAATATTTTGCTTGCATGGCTCTTTGGAGTCGAATAAGGTTCTCGGCTACTAAATTCAACACTGACAATCATGTTTTCTATTTGTTGCAGCATCAATACCACACATCAGACAGTGATAGTTTTCTTTTTAAAATAATGTTATTTTTACACAATAGCAGAGTTGGACTCATTGGGCTTCCCGTGGGTCATGTAACTAAGCTGTTACACTTAACATTGCATTGCTCTACATTCAGCATGACTGAGCCATCGCTCAAAATTAAGGGAACTAAACATCTGTCGAAGCCGGCCCATTTGAACAGGCAGGAGAATGCCACACATTTTGGCGTAGTGCATCTCCCTAAGTGACTCAGCCTCCTGTCTAAGTACAAAACTAGACAAACAAGGTCATGCAGTTTGGAAAATAGACAGACAGACAGACAGACAGACAGACAGATACTTTATTCATCCCCGCAAGGAAATTCACAATGCTCACTGTCTGGGTAGCGTCTTGCTTGCAAACAAATTTTTGCAAGTCCAAATATAACTATGGTTATTTAAGCATACTACCTTAGAGCTACCCTGCGCAAAAACAAAGCATTGTCAAAAACCATGATCTCACACATCATTTCCTTTTATCTTGCCACCATCAAGGAGATGCTTTCTTATAAATGACACCGCAGCACTTGCTAATGTCTCCATCCCCTTGCTACGTCTTCATGTACTCTATCCAGTAGTTTTATCAAAACCCTCTTACTGCACCAGCTTCTTTCAACTCTTATTTGTTCATTTTTCCTTTATGTAGACTGCATTGGGTTAGCTTGAATGTGCAACACTATTTCACTTTTGATCATTTTACATAGTCAATGAAGACCTCCCAAAGCGCTTTATAATGTGCTTCACACTTACTCATTCACACACACACACTCGCACACCAATAGCAGCCATGCAGCTAAACCAGAGCCTGATAATAAAGAACCTTAAAAAATATGAAACATGTACAGATCATATTTGTGGCGTGTGCAGCCCCTATAGACTCTGATTAAAGGGATTCCCAAACTCTAAAGCATACAAAATGTGAGAAAATAGTGTGCATTATATATATATATATATATATATATATATATATAAATACATACAGCACGGCTGCGCAGTGGTTAGCGCGTGTCCAGGCACAGTTCTAAGGTCTTGGGAACCTCCTGTGTGGGTTCAAATCCAGCTACCGGACTTCCTGTGCGGAGTTTGTATGTTTTCCCCGTGCTTGCATGGGTTTCCTCCCACATTCCAAAGACATGCATTTCAGGTGGATTGGCTGGTCCAAATTGTCCCTAGGTGTGAATGAGCGAGAGAGTTGTCTGTCCCTGTGTGCCCTGCGATTGGCTGGCAACCAGTTCGGGGTGTCCACTGCCCACTGCCCGATAATTGCTGGGATGGGCTCCAGCACCACCGCGACCCTACTGAGGATAAGCGGTGCAGCTAATAAGATGAGATGAGATGAGATATGAGGCATATATATATATATATATATATATATATATATGCCTCATTTGTTTTACGTCAAAACTCCAGGGGATATGAGGTGAAACGGTCAACTTTGAAAACTAATTTCATGAGATCCATGGCACATGGAATATTTGGGAACATAACTGCATAACTGTGGCGAGAAACACTACATGTTCTGTGCCAAATTGAAAATTTAAAAAAGTGTATTTCGTAATCCCTTTGAAGGGTTATATAAATAAATGAATGACATTTGACCTAGGAAGTTTCATTGTACTGAAAGCCAACCCCGTCAAATCAAATGTGGCAACAGATACCTGCAAAAACAGATGCCTTCAACACACAGTCAAACAAAGCCAACCAGATGTTATCAAGATTTTTTCAGTAGACATGACACATAATATGAATTCCTAAGTTACAAGAAGATGACTTCTCAAAAATTCTGGCGTCAATTTTAATCTTAAAAACAGGATAAACAATGATTTAAACAGAATTTAAAAAATATCCATCGATCCATTATCTGCACCGCTTATGCTCAGTAAGGTTGCGGGGGTTCTGGTGCCCATTCCAACTATATTTGGGCAGGGTACACCCTGAACTGGTTGTCAGCTAGTCCAGGGCACACAGAGAGAGACAACCCTTCATACACTCATACCTAGGGACAATTTGGGGCCACCAATTCACCAGCCGTGCATGATGTTGGAATGCGGGAGGAAATCGAAGTGCTAGGAGGAAACCTACGCAGGCACAGGAAGAACATGCAAACTCCGCCCGAGGAGGCTGCGGTAGCTGGAGTTGAACCCCAACTGTCACAACAAGAGGTCAAGGCTAAACCAATTCATCTAAGAGACCTCATAATCGATTTTGTATCACATATTTTATCCATTTTAAACAATTCAGGATAGGCGCGACAGTTGGTCCGTATTTTCAAAGGTATGAATAATGTGCGTCATTTGAAAGACAGGAGACGTTTACTAATTATTTAGTTCATAGTAATAAAATGAATTAGCCCCAACCCCTGGCCGTCCATTTTTATGGTATGTTATTTTAAAGAACTAACTATTTTATGTGCCCGGAAAACAGGAAGGCTGGTAGCTGGACTTGAACACATGATCTCAGAAGTATGTCGCATACGCGCTAACCACTCAGCCGCGCTGCCGCCCAATTAAAAAGCTATACTCCAGTGTGAGTTAGGTGCTTTTCTGAGCCAAAAATATATCTGCGAACTATAAATGTGATTTTAAATTTTTCCTGTGCATTTATGAATACATATGATTTTTAGATCTTGAGTAAATTGCAAACAGATTTGTTTTTCAGACAAATTTCTTGCCGTATGGGTGTTGGGTAAAAATGAAGGTAACATTTAGCTTACGTTTCAGAAATTCTTACCATTACAATTTAACACTGAGAAAAGCAACCATATTTATTTGGATGGCACATAATAAATGTCCATAATTGATAGGTGATCCTTGCAATACAAAATTTATGATGCCCTGTTTAGGTGCAGCATGCACCTGTCCTCTTGTATGTGACCTGTACGGGGCGATGACGCTTCATAGGACAATGCCATACAAACTAATGATAGCTGCAAATCGGACTCTGAGGAAAGTCAAAAGCTTGCAAAGAAAATAGTGATCACCTGCGGGTGCTTCATGGATTGTTATCAGGTCAAGGAAGAGACCCAGCCTACTGCTAACGGCTATGCTATGATACTGACAAGCAACCACTGCAGAGCCTCTATTCACAAACGCCAAATCCATTTCCCGTTAAACAGATGACATCGAGCTGCAGCTAGTGGGAAACCGCTACATTGAGGACAGTTGTATATTAACCATCATGGAGACCTGGCTCGGTTTGAGGATAATAGATGCTAGCGTGCAGCTAGCTAGCTGCTCTCTTAATTGCTTTCCAACACTATTGCGTTAAATTTTGTATAATAACAATAAAAAAATTCAAATGCAATGCTGTGTTTTTATCTGTTAATTTATGTTGTTATTTTGTTAAAGTCGTATGCTCTCAGTCAGTAAGGACGTCATCTTGAGGTAGGTTTGACCCTTGAGGGCTTTTATTAAGGGGTGTTGCTATTTCGCAACTTTTCGCATTCTGCGGGACGGTGGGGTGTGCCCTCCATTACCGCTATAACGGAGGTAATACTGTACACACACACATATATATATATATATATATATATATATATATATATATATATATATATATATGCATATATATACAGTGGTAACTCTACTTTTCAGTTTCAGTTTACAAAGTCAAAATTACATGATCAATATTTCCTGCTATTAGCCGCTCCCAGAGTTTCCCAAAAGGTACAAATCTGGCTATCGCTTAATATATGACTGAGCATGCTCTTCGTGTCACAGTCACGGTTGAGTGTTCAGAGACGAGGAGCAGGAGGGTTCGGTTGGGGTAGCAGAAGGACGCAGCAATCATTCAATCAGCATAAATGAAAGACATTTTAACAAATTCAATGAAGCCGCGGAATTTGAAGAACGTATTCATCTGGGAAAAGTGTCAACAAGTCGGGCTCTATCGCTTATTATGATGTTGCACATTTCCGACTGATTGTGAAAAGCCAGCAAAAGCAGACACCATTGGATCAGTTTTTCAAGAAACGCGAGGCAAAAAAGTACATTACATTATGTACCTCTCATTGTTTTGTTTATTGTGCTGTAATCTAATTTCAAAATGTATTTGTTCTGATGCTCTTTTATGATTTATTAAAATATATCATACTGTACTTTTGCGGTGCTTGGAATGGATGAGCGCATTTACATTCAAAACGCGTAGCTAGTTACGAAGTTTTCAGGTTATGAAACTACTCCAAAAACAAATTAAATTCATAAGAAGAGGTATCACTGTATGTATATATATATATATATATATATATATATATATATATATATATATATATATATATATATATGTTACCTTTCTTTCGGTCTTATCTAAAGTTTTGAGTTTGAAATTATTTTGCAGCTCCAAACATTTGTTGTTTTCGGTCCAATACGGCTCTTTCAACATTTTGGGTCGCCAACCCCCGTTATAGGGTGATAACAGTTGAAACGACGGGGCGTAGAGAGTGAGACTGATAAGGAGCACCTTGCACTCAGCTGGCACAGCCGACTTAGCAGGACGCTGCTAATGTTAGCCACTTTGCTGTGTTAATCGCCGCTATAAATAAGCACCTAGTGCAAGCAAAATGTCCTCGACAAAGACAGGACCAAATACGAATGCTGTCGTTTTAGCACAGACGGCATGACACCGTAAAGATCCGAAAATAAAGCGCTGTACTCGGCTCGCTCTTTTTTATCATTGCAGGTGAAACCCGCTCCCAGCTTAGCTATCAAGCTAGCTTGGTTTGGCTAGAATGTCAGGGGATTCATCAAGACAGTCTTCCGGAAATGTTGCAAATAAAGCGGTGACAAGTCTGCCTTAAAAGAATAAGTTGATGTCCTGTCAAATGAAAGGAACACGTTGTGTACTCACCCCATTAACCAGTCCATGGTACTGTTGGGAACTAGCCTAGCTAAAGCTAGCTAGCTGGGGATAACGCCAGGAGTCGGAGGCGACCCTCCACACCCCCTCCTTTATCCGGCCGACTGCCTCACTCGCCGGCTTGTCTTACGCTCTCCGAGTCGCTTTCTCCGGGGGTCAATTTACTCTCCTCCCGATGAAACCCACAGTCCTTGCCCAGCTCTTTTGCTAGCGCAGAACATGAAGAAGCACTACCAGCGGGAAAGCCTGAAGTATTGCGCGACTTGGAGCATTAACACGCACGCTGAGCTATTTCGAGGCGCGCGTGGCGACAAGAGGGGTGGTCTGTACCAGCGCGAAGAAGAAGACTTTTCCTGGGCCGATTTCGATAACCTTCTGTCACAAAAACTCGGATAAATGCCGCAGTACTAGATGACAGTTTGCGGGTCCAGTTTGGCTACCACTGCCGCGTCTCTGCCTGTGAGCCGCTCTCTCGTTCAAGTCCGGAAGTAAACAGAGTAGAGCCGCTGTGCCGCTGATGTGCGCTCAAAGCGCGTGCGTCCATTAGGGAGATAGAAGCGATGAAACGCAAGTAGGATTTCCATTTTTCTCCTGTACGTAACGTAATTTACTCAGTTTGGTGTTTGTTTTTTGGTAACGCGTTGTCACCATCATGATTCATACTGATTATGAAGTGGAAATCGCTTCGATTGCTTCGATCACAAGTCTCAATGATACAATTTATCTGCGATGACAAATAATTATGGACTCCCATGAATGAATGGATGAATGAATGAATGAACTGGTAATTGGGGGATAATCCCCATGTGACCCGCAGCGACTGTTGGGGATGACGTCAGAGCCATCTGACCTCTTGACGTTTTTAGTATCTGATGCAATTACGTTTTTTGCCGTCATTTTCTTTTTCTGTCGACGATCTCGCCTCCTATCTACAGGAGAAGGATGTTTAGGGAGCTCCAAGTTGTAATTGCACATGTAAGACTGTCGAGAAAAATTGTTCAAACCTCACATTGTTTATTTGCTGTTAATAGTGTCAATAAAATTGTTCAAACCAAAAAAATGTATAGTTTTGCTCTGTTGTGTGGGCTCTAATTTAATTCACTGACTTAGCACTTCTAAAGGTCTGCGGTACACAATTTTTAAATTTGGGGATCGAATTGAATAGAATACAATAAAATAGAATAATCTTTGAACAATCTATGATATGAACGTGGTGAAAAAATTTATGCAACGAGACATGGCCCTCCAGGGTAAATATCTAACAAGGACTTTAAATAATAATAGACTTTAAATTTTAAAAAAGAAAAACATATAAAACAGTTCATTTTCCCTTCTTGAGGCTTTTGTGGTTTTTTTTTTTTTTTTTTTTTCTTTTTCCCTTCTTGAGGCTTTTGTGTTTTTTTTTTGTTTTTGTTTTTTCTTTTATGTAGGTTTCAGATCAGATGATGTTGTGGTCTATGCAGGCTATAAACAATTTTCATTAAAAGTGGGGAGCATCGTTTGAAGCGACCTTTAAAAATTTTAAGTAGAAATTTTGTCTATAAAGTGTTAACAATGCCCAACTGAGCTCAAAAAAGCCTCGGGACCAAAGAGGTCGCAGGTTTGATTCCTGGCTCCTCGGAGTTAAAAGTCGAGGTGTCCTTGGTCAAGACACTGAACCCCGAGTGTCCCCGATGAGCATGCGTCTTGCATTGCTGACCCTTGTATGAGTCTCTCTGTGTGTGTGTGTGTGTGTGTGTGAAGGGGTAAAGTGTGAAGTGCATTGTGAAGCACTGTGGAGGTCCTCAGTGACGGTATATAAATGTAGTCTATTGTAATTTATATTTATTTCCACCGCACCTATCTAATTCTATCTTACTTTTAGTCAAGTCAAGTCATGTTTATTTGTATAGCCCTTAATCACATAGAGTCTCAAAGGGCTGCTCAGATCAAAGACTATTGCAAACTACAGACTATTATGACACCATCCCCTGATTTAAAACCTACATGAGGGAAAATAATACACAGCTATTGTCAACATAAAAAATAGGTTATTCATATGCTATAGAATAGAAGTGTGTTTTAAGCTCAGATTTAAAAATTTCCACTGAGGTTGCAGATCCAATCTCAGGGGGAAGAGCATTCCACAGCACAAGTTTTCTGGCTGCAGAAAAATTTTGGAACCAGAAAAGGGGCGGGGGTGGCTTCAAATTCCAGATAGCACCTTGAAGGGCTATAAAAATCGACATGACTTGGCTAGAATAAACAAGCAAAACATTTTTACAATATGGTGCTTAGAGACTGGCCTGCATTATAATAATAGTGTAATGAAAGTCTCTGAGCCTGTTCCGCCAAGAACCAGGAACGGAGACGGGAACCCAATTGCGTTAGTTTCTTAGTTTTATTTGAAAAGAGACGTAAACTGGCACCCACGATCCAGTGATCGTTGATTGTGGGGAGCAGGTCGCTCGGCACTTCTCTGGCGAGCGATAGCGGTGTCGAAGAGGGAAAAGCAGGTCGGGTTACCGGGGCGCATGAGCAGAGACGTGATCAAACGGAAACAGGTCGAAGCCGGGAAACGTACGGGAGTCAAATATAGGGAGTCAGGTTCGGAAGGCTTGCCTTAGCGGGAGCTGAAGGTTTGCAATGATCGGACGCTGGTAACAGCGAGTCGGGGGGTTTAAAAAGTGGCAAGGAGCCAATCAGCGACCAGGGCTGTTGGCGCCACCGGGGCAGCCGCAGGTGCCCCGAATCAGTAATCATGACATGTTCGTCCGTTTTTAGGGACCTGGAGCACCTACAGGAGGGCAACAGGTCAAATAGGTTGTGACCAGGGTGGGAAAAGTCTCATATAATGTTGACGGCTCTGTAGCGGTATCACAATGCCCTTCAGACTGGACACAGATCACCCAATGATCCTTACCCTGTCTGTTGCTGTACTCCTTCCTAGCATACCACGCCGTGACGCCTTGTCCACTGTGGCTTTGTAGAAGCAGTTAGTCAAAAGACCTGCATGACCATTAGAAAATTTTAACATTAATATATGCCGGTTTGCATTTCTAATCACACACAGATGCACATTCACCAACTCTACCGTTTTAAGCGTTTGACTATCGCTTTTCTGCCCTAAAAAAATGCCTACTGAATATTTGAAAATGTTCAGTTTTTCAAATTTATTCAATGACAAATAAATCTTAATTTGAGACGTGTAAATTAAGTTCACTGATGCTTTATCATGAAGCAAGATTAGGTCTTTGTGTATGAATTATCTGCTCCAGCAATGGCATTAGAGTTCCATTTTGGAAAAGGTTTACGATT
Organism: Urocampus carinirostris; assembly: GCF_059441175.1. NCBI lineage: Eukaryota > Metazoa > Chordata > Actinopteri > Syngnathiformes > Syngnathidae > Urocampus > Urocampus carinirostris. The sequence goes on along the minus strand of NC_142355.1, from coordinate 39,555,074 downwards.
TCCGGTTTTAAACAAGCAGATGTTGTTGTTGTTTCAATAAACTGATTGTTTTTAATGCATAAAAACAGAGTGCGCCATAAAATATACCACTTTTTAATGTCATAAGTTTGGCAGGTATGGGAATGAACTCCGATTTTCACAGCTTGTGTAGAAACATTTCATGTTTTTGTGTGTAACATTTGTCATTTTTATCTTTTCAGGTTAAGAAATGCCGTTTACTAAAAACAAAACAAAAGCATTTTGCTTGGAAGAGTATGCTTGGACTCAGTGCAGTGCAGTGTGACTTCTCAAATTTAGCAAATAATGAAATGAAATGAAATGAAAATGAAATGATCTGCATTTATATAGCGCTTTTCAAGTCAATGACTTCCCAAAGCGCTTTACAATGTGCTCCACATTTCCCAATAGCAGCCTTGCAGCCATGTAAGGCGCCAACCTGCTTATTGGGGGTATTAGGGGTTCAGTGTCTTACCCAAGGACACTTTGACATGTGACACGGACGAGCCGGGATTCGAACTGGGATCCCTTGATCCCAAGACGAGCGCTCTACGTCCTGAGCTACTGCCGCCCCCCCAAATAAGGCACCACATACAAAACAAATGTATTTCTTAAGCTTCTTTATCAAATGACATAAAGGGACACTCTGTAATAATTGACCACTAGATGCCGCTGTATTGTGCAGTACAATCGAAAACAAGTCCTACTAATGGCATGGGAGAATACAAACTATATATACCGTATTTTCCGCACTATAAGGCGCACCTAAAAGTCTTAATTTTTTTCAAAAGCTGACCATGCGCCTTATAATACAGTGCGCCTTATATAGGGCTCAATATTAAATCGCAAGGTCTCGCAACTTACGCAACAGCCGCCGACTCGATTTTCCCCCGAACATGGAGTAGTCCGGGGTGTATGCTGGGATTTATATACCGGCGTTTCATTGGCTAACCAGTGTGTCAATCATCATTTGAATCGATCGCTATTGGCTGAAGTTATTCGGAGCCTCTGATAGGCTAGAGGGCCGAAACAAACCCTGCAATTGGCCGAAAAAGATGTGTCAATCATCCGTTAAATCGATTGCTATTGGCTGAAGTTATTCGGAGCCTCGGATTGGCTACAGGGCCAAAACAAAGCCTGCAATTGGCCAAAAAAGATGACTGAATAGCAAGCTTGCTAAACTACGCCATAAAGAAACATGTTTCATTAGTCTGTATTTGTAAATATTTGACTCTCCTGGATTTACTACACTCACGGTTGTAAGAAGACCATGATTGTGTATCATTATTGAACGTGAGAACTTAGGTGAGCTATGCAGCTTTATATTTTCCCGGTATCTTGTTTTAGAACGATCTTGATGTTGCTGTGATGAGTTGAGTGAATTAAACTCAATTCCAAGTGTTTATTGTCATATGCACAGTAAAGTTGCGAGCGAAAAAGAAAATAGAAACTAAGGAATGGTTGGCATTTCTTGAATCCCGAGACTTTAACCTTGCGAATTATATTTGAAACGATGCATTTGAGTGACATCGTACGGACACCGCATCTGCACGTGTCTACGACACGTATTTGCTTCTTTGCAAGCTTTGGGAATTTTAAGGGGGTAATAAGTTTGACCGAATCATCTGACTGTTTTGTCGACGTTCCCATTGTAGCGCCTTATAATCCGGTGCGCCTTATCTATGAAAGATATAGGACCAATACTATTTTTTGGGGGTGCGCCCTATAACCCGGTGCGCCCTATAGTAAGGAAAATACGGTACTTAAATTGACAAAACCCAGACTCGAGGTAAGATTGGAATTAAAAAATCCGCCCCAACCTAGTCAAAACCAGCCCCAGCCCGATCAAATTGCTGAATGTGGGGAACCGAGCCCGAAGGAAACCCGAATTGTAATATTACATTTGTTAGGACTCGTTAAAAGGAGAAGTGAATTTCGGTACAATTTTGGTTTGGGCAAGGGTCGGGTTTTGGTCGGGTTCGCGTCTTAAGATCTTACCTCTAGCCAAGACTATTTTTCTTCTCACTTTTTGCCCAGCCTTTCACAAGGTTTTTGTTTTTTGGTGGTACCTGGAGCAATAAGATAGCAGACAACCATATGAGCATCTTCTAGTTAAGGTTCATGCTATGTAAAACAAATACAAAATTATTTACCTGCAGGTATTTTAAAAAGTGCACGTTTATATGATGGTTCATGTGTTTTAACTTATTATTCAAGTCAATGGTGTTTTTTAATGAATGGTTTATTTTACTATAAGAAGACGTGTAATAATAAATAATGTCAGTTTAAGGAAAAAATAAAGCAAAAAAATATTCAGAACAATATGATGCGAGTAGGCTAAACAGAGCTACTAATGTCAGTGTCTTTGGTGAGCCTGTAATGAGAAAAGACCCAGCGAAATCTCAGGAAAGGACATATTTCTTATTGTGAAGGCGTCCATGTGCCCCGACCTCTCGCTGTGAAGTAGTAAAGGTGGCAGGCACTTGCAGTAACTTACAGTTATATGATCATAAATAAGCTCACATACAGGCAAGTGTCAAAAAGAATAAAGCAGGTTTTATGTCTCTGCATTAGAGCAATGTGCTATTTTCTCCAGTTTCCTGATGTCTAGAAACAAAAGTCTGCCGCTAGTACAAAATGCTACAGCGAGACATTTAACTAGGACACGGAAGTCTGATCATATTACCCCGATTTTAGATCTCCTGCACTGGCTCCTTGTCAGTTAAGAGTTGATTTTAAGGTTCAGTTGGTAACATACAACATTTTGCATGGACTTGCCTCCTCTTATGCTTCTGGAATAATCACCCCTATGTTTCTGGTCAAAGGCTTCGCTCAGAAAACACTCGTCTACTAGTGATTCCAAGAGCCTTGAAGAAAACCTCAGGTTCGTGAGCATTCTCCATTCAGGGTTTGGTTTTCTGGAATGCTCTGCCCTCTGAGATATGATCTCCAACCTCAGTGGAAGTGTTTAAATTTAGGCTTCACACACGCTTATATTCCATTGTTTATAAGTAATGTTAACCTCATACTTTTGTCTTTTTGTCCTTGTTGCAAGGTGCATGCATTTCGAGCAATCCTACTGTCACTTGGACATTTTGTATGCAGGGTTGGGTAGGGTTACTTTAACTTGATTACTTTCAATTACTTTTGGATTACTCCAATACCAAATATGCTAATAAAAGACAAAAGAAACTAAACATGAATAAAATTATGACTTACAACACGCGGTAAGCTTTCTCTCCTGGCTTTGATCTCTTTGATCTCCAGCAAAACTAACATAAAATGCGACAGAATCAAAATGAAAATAAATCCATACAGCTTGCCAACATCATTTTTGCCGTTCCATGTATTCCGTTACTCCCCAAGCCTGCACAAAATTTAGTAATTTTATTTATATTTAGTTTCTTTTGTCTTTTATTAGCATATTTGGTATTGGAGTAATCCAAACAAAATTGAAAGTAATCAAGTTAAAGTAACCCTACCCAACCCTGTTTGTATGACATAACCTAGAACCTGCTGCATAGGTGCATATTTTGGAACAGGGAGCTGTCAATTGGACATTCTGTTTTTTTTAATGTTGATAATGTCTGTGTGTTGTCCACATACAGTAAAAGGAAGGAGCAAGGCGGGGCCCGCCCAGGAGACATTTTTACCGTGACATGACACATAAGTGTGAAGCACATTGTAAAGCGCTTTGGGAAGTCTTCATTGACTTGAAAAGCGCTATATAAATGCAGATAATTTCAATTCATTTCATGAGGGGCGGCACGAAAACTCCAAAAATAATAATAAAAATAATAATATATGTGAGCCGGAAAGCGGTTTTATATTATCTAACATCATATGGCTTTGTTGCAGCTTGGACACACCTGCTTGCTGCGAAGGTGTGCAGAGAGACTGAGATGATGAAGATCGTATGGAAGTGGCCGCGCGAGCGACGATGTGAAGGCTCGTGGCTGGACACAGGTGCGGACACAACCTGACTTTTTAGAGTTCTTTTTAATAGGGAAAAATAATATAGAGGAAGGATAAGACCAAAAAAATGAACAACGATAGTGGTTCAGGTAAAGGCAAGGTCTTACGAAATTTTGGACTTATAGCTTCCTCTGGTATGGCAGGGAACAAACAGACACTGTATAGTCAGTGGTTGCTGCTTTTAAGTGCTCAGAGTAATTAGCAACAGGTGTGATAAATCAGCAGTCCACCTGGACCATCACAAGTGGAAAACGTGCTGGACTAGGAGGTCCCTTGTTTAGGCGGCAGACGGGAGCTTCTGGAGAGGAACAAAATGGCCTGACCCTGAGAACCGGTCGACAACAGTTAAAACAACGGTTTTACCCCCGGAAGGCAGAAGTCCCGTCACGAAGTCCAGAGCGATATGGGACCAGGGTCGTCGGGGTACGGGTAGGAGGTGGATGCGATGACTTTCCCCGGGCACACACGGTACAGGAAGCGACGAAACCCCGGGTGTCCTCTGCCATGGTGGGCCACCAGAAGCGTTGGTGAAGCCACCCCTGATAAATTTGTTGGCCACCCACCTGCCAGTATATCGTTAGATTGTTGTAGCATCAGTTATGCATTTCATCCCAAAAGCACATCCAGCCAAGCAGTTTTTCTATCCATCCATCCATCCATCCATCCATCCATTATCTGCACCGCTTATCCTCAGTAGGGTCGCAAGCGTGCTTTAGCCCATCCCAGCTGTCTTCGGGGAGTGGGCAGGGGACACCCTGAACTGGTTGCCGACACAGGGCACACAGGGACAGACAATTTGTTCGCTCATTCATACCACGCAAGCACGGGGAGAACATGCAAACCCCACACAGAAGGTTCGATCTCATGACCTCAGAACCGTGCCGCACACGCGCTAACCACTGCGCTGCCGTGCTGCCCGCAGTTTTTCTAAGCTTAGGTTAATCAAAGCTGCCTTGAGAAGTGCCATGACTAATTAGTGTTTAAGCAATTAAGGGGTGCTGAGTGTTGAATCACAAAGGGCTTTAAATCTTGATGACTTTGTGGGTAAATAAAATTGCCTGGTCATCAAAATCAGAGAGTATTGATCCCTTGTGGCAAGCTCTTTTTGTTAATTTTTGTTCAGTATATTTGTTCAGACAGTTCAGTAATTATTTTTGTATTACATTAAGCAACAATATGAGTGTATGTTGCACATACGGTATAGTCTGGAAATCGGTTGATCCCTGTTGGGAAATACTTTTTATGTTTCTTGATTCAGAAATATTTTTTTGTATGACATTAGGTAATGCTATATGTGTATTGCACATACGGCATACCTGGTAATCTGTTGATCCCTTTGTAAAAAGTATTTTTATTACATTTTCTCTATTCAGTAATAATTATTTTTGTGACACGTTAACATGGTTTAGGGAAATATCCAGTTAGGATATGGTAAATGGTGTGCATTTATTTAGCGCTTTTCAAGTCAATGAAGATCTCCCAAAGTGCTTTACAATGTGTTTCACACTTACCCATACACACACACTTGCACACCTAGCCTTGTCCTTAAGTCTTTTTGATAGTTTCCACCTGACCTTTTTACTTCAATAACTTCAAATTTTGGTTTTTAGTTTTGGTGTGCCACCCCAGGATTTTAGGTGGCCCCATCTGGCCACCCCTATAAATCATATCTGGAAACGCTACTGGTGCCATGAATGTCTTAATTTCGGGCATGTGCCACATGTGGCATTATCTAATCACAAATCATTTTATATCAAGTCTTCTAAGGATTAAAAGGGACACAGTTTGGACATGATATCAACAGTGACACGTTTATTATATTAATATTTAATGTGCACACAACATTAATATGGCACTCTCAACCTGGAGCGCCTCACAGCAAGAGTATCAAATGTCGATATTGCAATAACAAGCGTTTTCTACGCTTCTATAGCTGTAAGGTAAAGCGAAGGAGGCGTGTTTGAAATAGAGTCCCACGATTGGCTCTTGAGCTTTGAGTACCATGGTAGCGTCCAATCAGATAGATTAGATGGTATCAGACGGACTCTGCAAAAGAATTAAGGGGTGTGTGCACATATATACTCAGCCTCATCGTGGCAGTGCAGGGTAATATCTTACCTTGGTCATGCGGTTCACGCTGACTGTTTTTCAAACCAGCAATTTAGAACAACAATTATTGAGTGTCATTGATAACAACGTAGTGAATATTGTTTAGAACAATATTTGAGATGGCCCTCCTGGATAAACATGAATTAAAGGCTTAAGAGCATCTATAGGCAAACTGGGGCCTGCGGTCCACATGCGGTCTGCCAGGCATTTTCATCCGGCCTGCCAAACGAAAATGGTCCCAGTATAATGACAATACATACAATAGGAAATAAAGGACTACAGGAAAAAAATGGTTTTATGTGCCAACTTTATTCCTTCCCCATGTCCGTTTGTGTGTCTACAATAATAGTACTAGTAGAGGAATACTACAAAATTACTACAAAACGAGATCTCAAATTTAGTGCTTTAAAAACAAGGACTTAATACATTATTTTGCTTTCATTCTAAAAAAATAAATACTATAGCAATACTACGAAAATACTACTATTGTAATACTATAAGAAAACACTCCTACAGAAATATTACAACAGAAATATTTTAAAAATAATATAAAAGAAATATTTCAACAAAAATACTTAAAAAAATACAGGTACAGTAATATTACAAAAATAATACAGAAATATTACAAAATTATAAAGAAATTCTACAAAAATACTACCATGGAATTACGACAAAAATGCGACAATGGCAATATTTCAAAAGAAATATTAAAAAAATACAACAGATATACTACACAATTTTTACTATGGAAATACTACAAAAATACTACAGAAATATAACAATATTAATACTGTGGAAATAGCAATAAAAACACTATAGCAGAAATACTACAAGAATACTACAAGAACAAAAACTCCAACAGCAAAACCACAAAACTAATATTCAAATTTAGTGCTTAAAACATGGATCCATTTATAATATTTTGTTTTAATTGTGAGTGTTTTAAAACCAATTTGATGAAACTAATATAACAAAAAACAAATATAAATAAATATAAAGGTAGGCATGTATATTCATTTATGAATTAAAAAAATGGATACAGAGTGTTTGTTTTAAAAGACCTGTGTGGTGGTTTTTGTTCAAGAAAATTGTCATTTAAATTCTGAATCACTAAAATTGAATTCAATCATTATATTTTTTTTTTGTAGTGCAGTGGTTAGTACATTCACCCGACGTGCGGAAGGTCCCTGGATCGAGACCAGTTGGGATCACATGTTAGCCTGGAGAGGGATTAGTGCCACCAGGCTGTACTTATCCAAGACTCACCATAGGAAATGATGCCGTTCAGTTGTAAAGGGATCCAACCTATGTGCTGTATATATGTATACAGTATATCATAGGCTATTTTAGGTTCAGAGCTTTCAGTGTCTGGCTGTTATTTTTTTTTCTTTCATTTTACCTTAAGTGATTTAGGATTATTCATCACTGTTCAGTGGGAACAAGGGGGGAAAACTTGTGTACGAGCATAATTTGCTCAAGGTAGCTAATTTGTGTCCTTAATTCCTGATGGAGATTCCACTGAAGTTTTTTTTTCTTTTACCAACTTTTCATTTTGCTTTTCACTGGGTCCATTGTCACCACAGATGTGCTAGTTGTGGGAAATGGAGCCGGCCTCTTGCTCTTTTGACAAGTCAAGGTCATTTCCTGAAATCTATCCAATCGTCAATAACCGGGCACGTGGGGATCGATATTACTTCATTCCACAACACCACAACAGTCCACTTGATGCAGCTAAAAAAGATGCACAGTTCACATGCTAGTACAGTAAAGTTTTCAGTCAGTACCAATTGGAATGATAACTTATATACATATAATAAATCATTTATTCTATGTCAGTCTAGCCTGGGGCCACTTTCATCCCGTGATTATATATTTTTCTGAAATTAATAATATGTAGCCCACCAGTAATGTTGACCTTAGTATAAAATACATTTGTACAAAAAATAAATTACCATTTCACCAGATGATGGCAGTAGACCTTTGGCCACCTTGCCTTTGGCTTTCTGTGATAATTTTAGCCCACAGCATATCCGACATGGCGACTGTAAAAAAAGAAAGGATGACTGTGAGAGCTGCCGCTTCAAGGACAAGTGAAATTTGGAGTGTTTTTCACCGAGATCCAAAACAACCACATCTGCCTGATTTCCCAAGAGACTGTGGCTGTTCTCAAAGAATATAAAATCAAGAGGCACTTCCAGACTAAACATGTTGACTTAAAAAAGCTAACTGGAAACAAACGCTGTGAAAAGGTGAAGCAACTGGAAGCTGCATTAACCGCACAGCAGGACTTTTTCACGACACCCTGTGAGTCAAATGAAAATACTACAAAGGCAAGCTACGAAGTGACGACATGTTACATGTTACACTGACTACCTGACAGGCAGACCCCAGTATGTGAAACAGGGAGGCTGTACATTGGACACTGTGGTTAGCAGCACAGGATCTCCGCAGGGGACCGTGCTCTCTCCGTTCCTATTGACTCTGTATACATCGGACTTTAAGTACAACTCTGAGTCCTGCCATGTGCAAAAGTTTGCTGACGACACTGCGATCGTGGGATGTATCAGAAATGGGCAGGAGGAGGAGTACAGGAAATTGATTCAGGACTTTGTCCGATGGAGCGACGCAAACCACCTGCACCTGAACACCACCAAGACCAGGTAGATGGTGGGGGACTTCAGGAGAACCAGAACTCACCCGGTTCCTGCAACCATCAAAGGAGAATGTGTAGAATTTGTCCAGACCTACAAATACCTGGGTGTGCAGCTGGACAACAAACTGGACTGGACTCCCAACACAGAAGCTCTATGTAGGAAAGGGCAAAGCCGACTTTACTTCCTCAGAAGGCTGGCCTCCTTCAAAATCTGCAAAAAGCTCCTGAAAATATTCTATGAGACAGTTGTGGCAAGCGCCCTCTTCTATGTGACAGCCCTCTTCTATGCGACAGCGTGTTGGGGAGGCAGCGTCAAGAAGAAGGATGCCTCTAGTCTCAATAAACTGGCTAGGAAAGCGAGCTCTGTTGTGGGCAAAGAGCTGAACAGCCTAACAACAGTAGCTGAGAGACGGGCACTGGAAAAGCTGCGGTCAATCATGGACAATCCATCGCATCCACTACACAGCATTATCTCCAGACAAAAGAGCAGTTTCAGCGACAGACTGCTGTCACTGTCTTGTACTACGGACAGACTGAAGAGATCTTTTCTTCCTCATGCCATGAGGCTTTTTAACTCTACCCGGCAGAGTAAAAGCCCACAGTAAACCACACCACCTACATTGCATATTACCGAATCTTATTGCAATATGTATTCTGTGTAGCACTATTTAGTCATTCTATATAACACGCTACAGTGGGCATTTGCACGTCACACTGGGTATTTGTATATTGTATTCTTTTTGCTTTATTATTGTATTGTTTTCAGCTCAGGGATGCTGCTGGAAATGTGAATTTCCCTTCGGGGATGAATAAAGTATCTATCTATCTATCTATCTATCTATCTATCTATCTATCTATCTATCTATCTATCTATCTATCTATCTATCTATCTATCTATCTATCTATCTATCTATCTATCTATCTATCTATCTATCTATCTATCTATCTATCTATCTATCTATCTATCTATCTATCTATCTATCTATCTATCTATCTATCTATCTATCTGGCTGCCAAGCACTGCAAACCTTTAAGGAGGGTGAATTTATTAAAGACTGTTCAAAGAATGCTACAAAAACACTATTACAGATATACCACTAAAATGACTACAAGACTATAAGTAAAGTACTACTTATTTTTCAAAATGATATTTTGTTTTTATTTTGTTTGTCAGCATTGTCCTCATTGTCCCTTTGTGTTTCTAAAAGAAAAATACTACCACAGAAATACCTCTAAAATAAACACCAAACTGAACAGCAAACTCATTACTTAAAAACAGGGACCTTATATATTACTTTAATTTCATTCTGAAAATTCTACAGGAATCCTACTACAAAAATTTTACAAAAAATCTACAAAATACCACAAAATACAACTATTATATTACTGCAAAAATACTGCAGAAATACTGCAAAGATTGTGCCACAGAAATACTACAAAAATACAACTACAGTAATAATACAAAAACACCACAACAGAAATATTATCAAAATCCTGCAACAGAAATACTAAACAAATACAACTACATTAATTCTACAAAACAAACTATCAAATTAATTGCCTGAAACAGGAAACTAATATATTATTTTGCTTTAATTCTAACAACAGAAATAATACCAAACAAAATATTAAATTAAGTGCTCAAAACATGGAAGTGATATATAACTCTGCTTTGATTTTTGGAAAAAATTGATGGGAGAAATACTTCTACCAAAAATGATACTAGAGGAATACTAATAAGATCGTACAAAAGAAATTCTACAAAAATTCTACTGTAAAATTTCTACAAAATTCAACTACAGTTGTAGTACCCCCAAAACACTACAGAAATACTACAAAAATCATACCACAGAAATGCAACAAAAATACTACTAGGAAATACAACAAAAAACCTACTATAGAAATGCCAGAAAAATCCTACTAAATAAATAGTATCAAAATCCTACTACTATGTAAATCAATGCATCTATATTTATCCATAAATTAGAAAAAAATGAATAGGTCCCAGGACAAGCCCTTTCGCCACATTTTTAAACCCAATACTGCCCGCCACTCAAAAAGTTTGCCCACACCTGATTTACACATTAGATATTGAACATAGAACATCGAATAGCAAGAGACACTGAACAGTCATCAATGTGCATGCTCACAACAACTCTTGTATAACGACAGATGAGCTCTGCTCTTGCAGTTACCGACTGTGAAGTGACTAATGTGATTTATTCATAGATTGCAGGAGTGAATCAAAAATCCATTAGCAGGCCTTAAAATCGAGACACCCTGTACAATTCTGGGATGAATAATGAATGTTTTATGGCTCGCAAAATTATAGGAACGTGTTCTATTCTGTGAAGCATGGCGGCTGGGTGGTTAGCGCGCAGCCCCATGGTGTTCAAATCCAGCAACCAGTTTTCTTGCGCAGAGTTTTCACGTTCTCCCCGCACATATGTGGGTTGAAAATGCATGGCAGGTTATTTGGAAGGTCCCTAGGTGTGGATGAGCGAGTGAGTTGTCCATCTCTGTGTGCCCCTACGACTGTCTGGCAACCAGTTCACGGTATACTTTGCCCACTGACGAAGGAAGGCTGGGATGTGCTCCAACACCCTGGCGACCCTAGTGAGGATAACCGATGCAGATGCCACGCCTTCCCCTATCCAGGCCGGTTTTGGGGTAGGGGTTCCCCCCCCCACACATCAAACAGGTTTTCAGGGTTACCAGTAGCAGGAGAAGTCTCCTGATCGACTCAGATATAGCACTTTTATCATCTGGTCGCCATTGTGTAAAGCGTCATCCAGCTCCTCAGAGAAGAGCCAGACCTCGGCATTGATGGGCAGCAGCATGTTTTAATACTGATGCTGGATCCTAAATCCCAGGGGAAAAAGTATTTTGAGTCCTGTATCACATTGTACAATATGCATGACTTGTGACTTTCATATTTTTTTGGAAAAAGTAACTTTATGGCAATGACATTACGCAATTTCCTTTCTCTACATATTAAAGAAACAAAGGCTCTTTGCCCAGTAAAGGGCTTTGCATTTTTTATATTTTTTGTGTCTGTATTCAAATTATGTATGTATTTAAATTAAGATATAACTACCCATCCATCCATTACTGCTTATCCTCAGTAGGGCCGCAGGGGCTGAGGAGCCATTCCCAGGAATCTTCAGGCAGTGGGCGGGGGACACCCTAAACTTGTTGCCAGCCAGTTGCAGGGCACGCAGAGACATACAACACATTCGCTGATTTACACCTAGGGAAAATTTGGACCAGCCAATTATCCTGACATGTATGTTTTTGGAATGTAGGAGAAAACCTGAGTACCTGCAAGAAACCCACGCATGCACGGGGAGAATATGCAAACTCCACACAGGAAGGCTGAAAGCTGGATTTGATCCCATGACCCCAGAAGTGTGATGCAAACGTGCTAACCACTAAGACGCTATGCCACCCAAGATCTCACCAGATGGGTTTAAAAAAAAAAGGATAATATTCAAATGAATATCCATCCATCCATTTTCTGCACCGCTTATTCTCAGTAGGGTCGCAGGGGTGCTGGAACCCATCCCAGCTATCTTCGGGCAGTTGGCAGGGGTCACCGTGAACTGGTTGCCAGCCAATCGCAGGGCACACAGGGACAGACAATTCGCTCGCTCATTCACAGCTAGGGAACATTTGGACTGGACAATTTACCTGAAATGCATGTTTTTGGAATGTGGGAGCAAACCGGAGTGCCTGGAGGAAACTCACGGAAGCACGGGGAGAACATGCAAACTCCACACAGGATGTTCGATCTCATGACCTCAGAACTGTGCCACACACGCTCTAACCACTTTTTTTTACGCGCTCCAATAAATTCTTCTTTTTTCATATTTTTCGGGGTTTAGGTTGGCGCTTGGACTTGGCAATATGTCCCCCCAAAATATGGAAATCTCACCTGAAACCAAAGTTTTCTTGAAAATGTCTCTGTGGTGACAATTATTGCCATCTGATTTCAAAGAAATAGAAAATGAATTGTAAGTGATTACTATCCATCCATCCATCCATCCATCACCTGCACCGCTTATCCTCAATCGGGTCACAGGGGTGCCGGAGCCCATCCAGCTATCTTCGGGCAGTGGGCAGGGGACACCCTGAACTGGTTGCCAGCCAATTGCAGGGCACACAGGGACAAACAAATTCGCTCGCTCATTCACAAGGAACAATTTGGACCGGCCAATTAGCCTAACATGCATGTTTTTAGAATGGGGGATAAAACCCACGCAAGCACGGGGAGAACATGCAAACTCCACGTAGGAGGTTCGATCTCATGACCTCAGGACTGTTCTGCACACGCGCTAACCACTGCGCTGCCGTGCTGCCCAAGTGATTACTAGTAAAATTCAAATTCGACTGACACAAATAAACTAGATAGACGGACGAGCCAACGGTATTATGAATAGATGTTACCATGGTCATTGTAAAACTCATGGCAACCGCTACTTTAATGCATAATGCAGGTGCAAGTTCATGCAATACATACAACGCTTACTGCATATTATCTGTTGCTACGTAGGAGACCTTCTCCACCCCTATTCCTCTTGCCCACAATAGATTAGGGAAGTTCTCTTGTTCGAAAACCCCATGAGCCAAAATCTCAAAAATATGTTGTATAAACCACAATAAAAAAGTAACAGTCCAACACAGCATATCAGGCCCCATTTTGCTCATACACTGTACATATCTGGATTTTGACTCCGAAATGTCATGATTATTGATGTGACTCACCTGTGCCTGCTCATTTAGCGCCAACCGCCACGGGTTCTGATTCTCTCCCTGTAACTAATTGAACCCAGTACTGCCAGTCCCCTGTTGTCAGTCCGTCTGCGAACCTCAGTCATACTAGGCAAGCCTTTTTCAACCCTGACTCCCACCTGTCCCGTTTTTGCTACCGTCTGTCTCCGGCTACGACCTGTTTCAATCCTGACCACGTCTGCTCTCCCGTCCCGGTTTACAACCTCTTTTTGTCCCAGACTACGTCTGCTCTCCTGTTCTGGCTTACGACTCTTTTCCGACCCCGACCACGCCTGGCTCTCCCAGTCACGGCTACCGACCAGTTTTTCCGTCCCTGACACAGCCATCGCTTGCTACAGAAGATCCACTACCGTGTTTGCTTCGCGCGTCCAGCGAACACCGGGTCGTGGGCACAGCCCTTCCTCTTTCCTTCAATAAAACTTGTGGTAAACGCTACGCCATTGGGTCCTGTTTCCGTTCTGGTCATGACATGTAACCTGGGTGGGGATTTCTCGTGTCGGATTTAAAGGTTCAACATAATTCCTTTCTGGGTTGACTTACAAAACTTGGATGCGTTTGAAGACCGTATATTGCCTCTTACAGCTGTGTGCTGATTTCTCTCAATTGTCATCTCGGAGAGCTGAGCAGAGAGCTTCAACTTGGATTGATGGATGGATGCTCAGTTGAATGAATGCAGAGCTAGCAAAACCACAAGAGCCTTATTTGTCCCCCAAAATAAAGCCCTTTTCCACGTACAGGTTTTACAAAAGCTGTCAAATGATAACTTATACCTCTTAGTTGTTTAGGCTTCTAGACGGCAACTATCAACAACAACTGTAACTATGACTTACAATTGGCTTTCAGTACTTTACATGTAGACCAAACAGCATTTTAAGTAACACTCTTAAAGTAGGCCTGATGTTTTGTGCTATAAAGTCATTCATGTACTCAATTGAGTAGAAATACATTTAGCTTGAGTTTCTCATCAATAAACACCATATACCTTAGTCAAATACTCAAAGAAGAAAAACAGCACAGTGGAGTGAAATCATAGTAAGTCTTGAGGGATATTTCCATAAACTAACAGAAAAAACTAATTTCACACATGGTGGGTGGGCAGGAACCCTGAAGACCAAATAATTTTTGTACAAGCCATTTAAAAAAGTCCATAAAACAACAGATATTTTGTGACACTAAAAATACTTTGTTGCCCTGGATAATTGACCCGATTTGCGTATTAACTGGAAAAACATAGTATTGGGTTGGTACTAGAAGACCAAATGATTTGTGTACAAGCCATTTGAAAAAGTCCATAAAACAAGAACAGATATTTTTTTACAATAAAAGTACTTATTTGCCCCAGATAATTGACCTGATTTGCGTGTTAACTCGAAAAACATAGTATTTGGTTGGTACTAAGTTTTGTGGATTTTAAAAGGATGTTTGTTCGCCCAGAAACTATTTATATTTATTGAAATGGTTATCAATTGGACATTTATTTTCACTCTTGGAAGTCTGACCTCATCTTAAACGAATACTCCTTTTAGTAATGAGAACATTACAGTGGCGTGGCTGTTAGACACAGCAAAATCTGTCCAGTTCTAGGTGGATTCTTTGCACTGCTGTGTGTGTTAGTGTTGTGTGTTCTTGTGTCATCCGTGGCTCCGCGCTGACGGATGATGTTCGCCCACATTAGCCAGTCCTGGCCACATTAGTCATGTCTGCAGATGATGAGGTACTTTGAAGGAAGCGATTTCTTGATGCAACACACACAAAAGTGTTGGATAAAGGACAGGCAAAACAATGTTGGGGTTATTAAAAAAACAGAGGAACACAATCAGGCCTTTGGAGCATCAAATGGAGAATAATAGGCAGAACAGTAAAAATATGCTGTTTTAGTGCAGTAAATATTCCATGGTGATCCTGCTTTGTCATGATTTCCTTCCTGCTAGAAGCAACTTGGCAGAAATAGCTTGTATGTGGCTGAGGGGTCACAAATCAGATAAGAACAAGCTTTTATCACCATTAGACAGGACATTCAGGTTTTCTCATGCATCATGAGGATTTGCTAGAATCACAAAAACCTGTGTGACTAGAAAACACCATTGGGAATCAAAATGATTTCCGGTTACTTTTAAAAATGAAATTAAAAAAAGGATGATGATTCAAGGTCACGAGAATATAATCCAGTTTCGGATATGCAGACGCTGAGATATAAGATACACCGCTCTGCGTGCTGCAGAGTCTGCACATGACCGGGTGTTGACCCGGGCTCAGGGTGCTGATGGTGTTGATGAGAGAGACACAAAGAATGAAAGAAGCACATCCAGATTTGTAATGCAATGTTCCGAAAATGCAGTGTCTACTCAACTTCAACCTGATTTTCAAATATGCACAACAATTTCTTCCTCTTCTCTGCGTGTAAATATGGAATAGACAAGGCACCATACATTTAAACAGTAGCAACAAGTTTTAAAAACAAATAGCAGAAAGTTTTCTTTTTTTTAATCACGTAATTTAAAAATATATTAGTTTCAAATAAAATATGTGCAAAGTATAGCCAGAATCTTAAATAGAAAAGTTTTGCCTTCATTTAGAGGGCATAGAGGTGGGAGGGGGAAGGGCAGAAGAGAGTTCAGAGTCCTGGCAGCCTGATGGAAGAAGCTGTCCTTAAGCCTGCTGGTTCTTGCTCTGAGAGACTGCCGTCCTCCCTCTGACGGTAGCAGGTTAAAGAGGTTGTGGGATGGGTGGGTGTCTTCACCTAAAATCCTGCTGGCTTTGTGGGTTAGGCGAGAGACAGAATTATCTCACATCTAGTATTTTAAGTGTATCATTATTATCAAAGTACAACATGAAATGAGTCATTATATGTATGCAAATGATCAAGTAATAGGGGGAACCCAAATCTAATTTTGCTTAAGGCCCCATGAAGGCTTGGTCTGGCCCTGTTGGTATGGTACACAGGCACTGGCAAAATTATTATTTCATAAATTTGCACTGAAGTGAGTGCAGTGGGTTTAGCAGTTTTGTTGACCTTTGCTGAAAAATATTGGGTGGCTCTTAAAAAAAAAAAAAAAATATATATATATATATATATATATATATATATATATATATATATATATATATATATATATATATATATATATATATATATATATATATATATATATATATATATATATATATATATATAAATAAAACACCTACTGGAATGTTTTCCACGTTTAAAATGCGTGTTATGTAATGTACCTCGTTTCAAACACAAGGGGTCAGTATCAAGCAATGGAAATGGATCTTGATGAATACAGTGTATTTAAAGTACCGTGTTGTTTCTGTAAGCACAATATAGATCACATTTTTATCGATGTCATGACAATGTCTGCTTGCACAACTTCTGTGAGGAAGCTCGGTTGGCTTGCTTGTTGTATTTCTAAGTCTAGACATTCACTCTAGTCTGTCTAAAACACAAACACAGGTACACAGGTAGCCATGACAACGTTAACTGCATTAAAATGGATTACCTGAGGGCAGCTAAATAGAAGCCAGGGAAGGATTTGCCGTTTGCTGCACACAACACACACACACAATTGCAAATTTATTTTACTGCTGCTTACTGCTTATACGAGAGGAATTTTTTTGGTTTGAACAAATTTATTGACACTAAAAACAGAAAACAATCATGACAATCTCAACAGCAATTAAGCACATTCACAATATTATATTCCAATATTACGTTTTTATACGAGAGGAATAGTTCAACTGAATCGGCACAACCAAATAAAGGGGCTCGTGATTTTTGACTGAGCAGTCATCGCACAAATAACGTAATATACTGCGTGTGTAACGTGCACTCAAACGTTGTCTTTTCTCTTCGGTAAATAAAAAAGGGCATTGTTCATGAATAAATATGATACACGTTTTTTCTGACATGCTTTATTTGCAAAGATAAAATTGGGGACTTTCCTTCGGCACACTAATTAGGGTCTTGCGGCATTATCAATGCATTATACTCTATTATCGCCAGCACACAAAAAAACATTGAATTTAACAAAGAAATAGTCATGTTTACACAGTATACTACAAAGGAATTGAACCCTGGTTGAAGCATCGACAGTTTCAAATCCCAACCACCAGACCACCATTGTCACAAACTTCATATTTTTATCTCAATATAATATATATCCTCTACGACAGCCGATTGTTGGAAGATGGAGAAAACATAGAGTTGTCCTAAAAAATATAAACACAAAAAAAAGCACTAAGAGGGAAACAACTCTTTTGTGTTTTAGTTGATGAATCGTTCTTTAAAGGACATTAAATAAATACATTGTAAATGTTATGTTGGTTTTGTGTTGATAGTTCACGTTGTCAATCACTGGGTTTGTACAGGTGCTTAAAATCCTTGAAAATGCTTTCAATGTCAGAGACCAGAACAAGCACTCGGATCCAATCGCGTCAGTTTTATAATTTATTTGGACAAGGGTCGGTGGAGCAGGCTTGGGACGTCGTCTCTTGGTGGCAGAAAGTCTCTTTGGACGAAATGGCAGCTCCGTGGTGAAACGCGTGACGAGTAACGTAGCAGGTAAGTCTGTGGCCGGGGCGGGAGAGTAGGTCGTAAACTTTTAACAGAAAAGGGTCAGGCAACGAGAAGCAGGCTTGGAATACACAAAGGGAACGTGGGTACCTTGAATGTTGGAGGCTCACTCATGGAAACGAGGAGTTCACTCGAACGTCCATCTCTGGACGCTGACAGCTTAAGTAGAAAGCTTCCACCAATCAGGAAGCACGCCAGCTGATTACCTCAGGTGGCTCCAGTTAGGTAATCACGACAGAACCCCCCCCCTCAAGGGACGGCTCCAGAAGTCCCCCAGGGAAAAAAATTAATCCAAAACACGTCACATGGAAACACAGGTAATCCAAGGGAACAAAAAGTCATAGGCCAGTTACGAATAATCCCCAAAACCCAAAATACGTCACCGATAATCCAAAATAGAGAGTCCAGCGGTCGACCGACGAACCCCAGAGGACCCCTCAGGATTCTTCCGAATGGACAGACACCCCATTGTCTGCATCTGAAGGGGCGGTAGCGGGTGGGTCCGCAGGCGGAGGAGTAGCAGCGCCAGACCCCCGAGGACGACCACGGCGCGGTGCTGGTTGGTCTGGATGTATCAATGGAACTCCGCCACAAGGGACCGGTCCAGGATCTGCCTGCTGGGAACCCATGATCTCTCCTCCGGACCATATCCCTCCCAGTCGACCAAGTACTGGAAGCCCCGACCCCTGCGTCGGGAGCGAAGCAGGCGGCGCACTGTATAGATAGGCTCCCCGTCCAAGGAGCGTGGAGCCGGGGGAGGAGGTGGAATGGGTGCCAACGGGCTCTGGCTGACGGGCTTGATCCGGGAGACATGAAACGTGGGGTGCACTCTCATAGATCTTGGTAGACGGAGACGGACTGCTGAGGAGTTGATAATTCTAACAATAGGAAACGGGCCAAGATACCGAGGAGCCAGTTTCTTCGACTCAACCTTCAGTGGTAGATCAGCGGATGCAAGCCACACCTTCTGGCCCACCTGGTAATTTGGAGCAGGACTCCTCTGTCGATTAGCCCCGACTGAATGAGCCTTGCCTGCCCGAAGGAGTGTGGCCCGAGCACGAGCCCAGGTTCGCCGACAGCGGCGTGCGTTCGCCGTAGCTGACGGGCAGTTAACTTCCTCTTCTTGACTAGGGAACATAGGAGGTTGGTAGCCATATACGCACTGGAAAGGGGACATTCCCGTGGAGGAGCTAACCAAAGAATTGTGAGCATACTCCACCCATACCAATTGCCGAGCCCAGGACAACGGTTCACTAGAGACCATACAGCGAAGTGCCGTTTCCAGATCTTGGTTCACACGCTCAGACTGGCCGTTGGATTGGGGGTGGAACCCCGATGAGAGGCTGACTGAGGCACCCAACAGACGACAGAACTCCTTCGAAAACACGGACGAGAATTGGGGACCCCGGTCAGAAACAATGTCCAGAGGGATGCCATGGAGGCGGAACACGTGTTGCTGGACTATCAACGCAGTTTCCTTGGCGGAGGGGAGCTTCGGTAGTGCCACGAAATGGACCATCTTACTGAACCTGTCCACGATAGTAAGTACGGTCGTCATCCCCTCAGACACTGGCAACCCAGTCACAAAGTCCAGGGCGATGTGGGACCATGGCCGGCGGGGAACCGGTAGTGGATGTAACAGACCGGCTGGACGTTGGTGGGATGCTTTGTTCTGGGCGCACACTTGACAGGCGGAGACATATTCCCGAACGTCCTTGGCCATGGAAGGCCACCAGAAGCGTCGGGACAAAAAACTGTGGGTCCGAGCCGACCCTGGATGGCAAGAAAAGTGAGAATTGTGCCCCCATTGGAGGACCTCAGACCGTAAGGGTTCGGGGACGAATAGTCGACCCTCGGGACAGGAGCTGGGACCCACCTGATCGGGTAATGCCTCTCTGACTCGGGACTCGATATCCCAGGAAACTGCCGCCACCATACGGGAGGCCGGAAGGACCGTCGCAGGACCCTGAGGTATCTCATTGGAACTCTGGAATTGCCGGGAGAGCGCGTCGGGCTTCACATTACGAGATCCGGGTCTGTAGGACAGAGTGAAGTTAAAGCGGATGAAAAACAGAGCCCAACGTGACTGGCGAGGGTTGAGCCGCTTGGCCGATCTAATATATTCTAAATTCTTGTGGTCAATCCAAACTATGAACGGCACAGTTACCCCCTCCAACCAATGCCGCCATTCTTCCAGGGCTAGCTTGACGGCCAACAACTCACGATCCCCCACGTCGTAGTTGCGTTCGGCCGGGGACAACCGTCGGGAAAAGAAGGCGCACGGGTGCATCTTCTGGTCCTTGTCAGACCGCTGGGACAAGACAGCACCCACTCCCACATCTGAGGCGCCCACCTCCACTACCAGTTGGCGTGCGGGGTCAGGTACCTGGAGTATGGGGGCCGTAGAGAAATGATTCTTTAAACAGTTAAAAGCTGCATTTGCCTCGGGAGACCACCGGAATGGCTCTTTGGGGCTGGTGAGGAACGTGAGGGGAGCTGCCACCGAACTGTAGTTCCTGATGAACCTCCGGTAGAAGTTGGCAAAACCAAGGAATTGTTGGAGTTTTTTGCGAGACTCAGCGACAGGCCAAGAGGTGACAGCTGATACCTTGGCAGGATCCATCTGAAGGGTCCCCTCCGCCACGATGTAGCCCAGGAATGAAACCGTCTTGGCATGAAACTCGCACTTCTCCGCTTTAACAAATAAAGAGTTCTCTAGGAGACGACGGAGAACAAGCTGGACATTTTTTCGGTGTTCCTCGAGGGACTTCGAGAAAATTAAAATATCGTCCAGATACACAAAAACAAAACGATTAAGCACATCTCGTAAAATGTCATTTATCAAAGATTGGAAAACGGCTGGAGCATTGGTTAACCCGAACGGCATTACCAGGTACTCGTAGTGACCGGTGGGTGTGTTGAATGCTGTCTTCCACTCATCTCCTTCCCGGATACGGACTAAGTGGTAGGCGTTGCGCAGGTCAAGTTTAGTGAAGATTGTGGCACCCTGTAGAAGTTCAAATGCAGAGGCAAGCAGAGGCAAGGGATAGCGATTTTTAACAGTGATTTCATTAAGGCCCCGATAATCTATACAGGGCCGGAGTGACCCGTCCTTTTTTCCTACAAAGAAGAACCCCGCCCCCGCTGGAGAAGAGGAGGGTCGAATAATACCAGCCGCCAAGGCATCGGAAATGTACTCCTCCATGGCCTTCCTCTCGGGAATGGACAGGGAGTAGAGGCGGCCCCGAGGAGGAACGGACCCTGGCAGAAGATCAATCGCGCAGTCATAAGGTCTATGAGGGGGCAGGGAAGAGGCCTTAGTTTTACTGAAGACCTCCCGTAGGTGGTGGTAACAGGCTGGGACCTTGGACAGATTAGGTGGGGCCCTCGTGGAAGCAGGGTGATCCGGGTAAGGAGCGGCTCGCAGGCAGGTTTGGTGACAGTCCATGCCCCATTCTAGTATCGACCCAGTGCGCCAGTCGAAATGGGGGTTGTGTTGCACCAACCAAGGATGACCCAGAACAAGGGGTTGGCTAGGGGAGTGAAGTAAATGGAATCTGATCTTCTCTCTGTGATTTCCAGACAACTGTAGTTCTATGGGTTCAGTTATTTGGGATACGGTGCCTAACAGGTGACCATCCAAAGCCCGAGCTGATACCGGATTCGGAAGGGTTTTAACAGGTATCCCCATCTTGTGTGCGAGTGACAGATCCAGGATATTGGCTTCGGCGCCAGAATCGATCAGGGCATGTAAGGGCTGAGATGAACCGGAAAGAATGAGATTTGCTCGGAGAACAGGTCTATCAGTCTTGGGGAACGAAACTAAAGCCGAGCTCAATCGGACGTCCCCTACGTCCGACGAGCGTTGGCTTTTAACGGGCAATTGACCACCCTATGTCCCTGGCCGCCGCAGTAAAAACATAGCCGTTCGGAACGCCTTCGCTGGCGCTCTTCGACGGAGAGAGAGGTGCGGTCCACCTCCATCATCTCATAAGGTGTGGTAGAAGTGGAAGAAGGTGTGGTAGAAGTGGTTGGGGGGTTCGGTACCTTACTAACGTCTTGACTATGCCTGGTGATGAATTGGCTGGTATCTTCTCTCTCTCGGCGTCTTGCCTGGACCCTACGGTCGATCCGGGCGGTCAAATCGATAGCATCGTCAAGTGTTACCGGAGGAGCGTGGGATACCAATTCATCCTTGAGATAACCGGACAGACTGTGGAGATAGGCGTCGACCAGCGCCTCTTCGTTCCAGTGACTCTGGGCTGCTAGTGTGCGAAAGTCGATGGCATAGTCGGCAATGGAACGTCTCCCCTGGCGGATGTTCATGATTGAACGAGCAGCGTCGACCGATGAGGAACCAGAATCAAATACTTTAATCATTTCCTGGCTTAGCAAACTAAAAGAGGTGCATGCTGTCGCCCCCCGTTCGTATTCAGCCGTTCCCCAAAGGCGGGCTCTTCCAGTCAAATGATTTATTACATAAGCCACCTTCGTCTTTTCGTTCACAAAGGTGCGCGGCTGTAGATCAAAAATTAGTCGGCAATTTATGAGGAAGGGGCGGATCTGGGCGGGCTCTCCACTGAATTTCTCT
The DNA here is from genome assembly GCF_059441175.1 of Urocampus carinirostris. Classification (NCBI taxonomy): domain Eukaryota; kingdom Metazoa; phylum Chordata; class Actinopteri; order Syngnathiformes; family Syngnathidae; genus Urocampus; species Urocampus carinirostris. The sequence goes on along the minus strand of NC_142355.1, from coordinate 39,532,382 downwards.
GGCGAACCTACTCGTGGTTCAACAATGCCGGTTCCGGCCTGATCGGAAAGGGGCGGAGCCGGATTTTGTGGACGGGCTGCCAGGGAAGTGTCGCACTGTTGCTCGAAAAATTGTTGGTGACGGTGTACTTGCCGGACCAGTGTGGACACGTCATGGGCCATCTGTTGTACCGCGCCTTCGGTGTGCAGTAGGCGCTGTAGTGCGGATTGCTGCTCGGCATTTCTGCATTCTTCGGAGGTGGGAAAAAACGTCGCTGGATCCATTCTTTGGTTCGAGTGTTCTGTCAGAGACCAGAACAAGCACTCGGATCCAATCGCGTCAGTTTTATAATTTATTTGGACAAGGGTCGGTGGAGCAGGCTTGGGACGTCGTCTCTTGGTGGCAGAAAGTCTCTTTGGACGAAATGGCAGCTCCGTGGTGAAACGCGTGACGAGTAACGTAGCAGGTAAGTCGGTGGCCGGGGCGGGAGAGTAGGTCGTAAACTTTTAACAGAAAAGGGTCAGGCAACGAGAAGCAGGCTTGGAATACACAAAGGGAACGTGGGTACCTTGAATGTTGGAGGCTCACTCATGGAAACAAGGAGTTCACTCGAACGTCCATCTCTGGACGCTGACAGCTTAAGTAGAAAGCTTCCACCAATCAGGAAGCACGCCAGCTGATTACCTCAGGTGGCTCCAGTTAGGTAATCACGACATTCAATTGTAATCCAGTGTTTTCAGTAATTAAAGGTGCTTGAATTTTGGGGTTAAGCTTTTGGAAATGCTTGAAATTGTTGCCATGTTTCTCAACAAGTATACTTAAAACAATGTTCACACTGTTCTCTGGTAGGTTTACTTTGCCATTGCATTTCTTCCCTCGTGATCAACGGCTGCTGACATTAGTTTTTTCCTATGAAGCCTCATCATTCCTTACTGGCCGCGCCCAAGAGGACAGGTGCATGCTATACCTAAAAAGGGCCCTATGAAGTGTGTATTTGTGCAAGGATTACATTTCAATAATGGATTTTTTTATATGGGCCATACAAAAAAAATGAGGTAACGTTTCCTAGTGGTAAATTGTAATGGGACGAACTTCCTGTAACTGAAAATGTAAGCAACATATAACATTTTACTCAACACCTATAAGGGGAGAGATTCATCTAAAAACAAATAAATTCGCAATTTACTCAAGATCTAAAAATCACATGTCTTGATAAATCCTTGGACCTTCAGTTCTAAATATTATAAACATATCACTCTCCTCAGGTGTAGTTCCAGCGGCTTTTAAGTCCGCTGTTATTAAACCTACACTGAAACGACCCAACCTTGATCCAGAAAGCTTATGCAATTATAGACCTGTGTCAAACCTACCGTTTCTTTCTAAAGTACTCGAAAAGGTAGTGGCACAGCAGCTAAATAATTTCATATCCAAGAACAATCTTTTTGAATCAATGCAATCAGGATTCAGGGCTAACCACTCTACTGAGACAGCTCTGATTAAGGTAACCAATGATCTCCTACTGGCAATGGACTCTGGCGCTTCATCACTTTTGCTGCTGCTGGACCTTTGTGCTGCTTTTGACACAGTGGACCATAATATCCTACTAGAACGGCTGGAAAAATGGATTGGTCTCTCAGGAACCGTCCTCTCATAGTTCAGATCCTACCTCTCAGATAGGACGCCCTGTGTTAAATATGGCAAAATGACATCTGAGCGTGTTAGTGTTACCTGTGGTGTTCCGCAGGGTTCAGTGCTTGGCCCTCTTCTTTTCAGCATCTACATGCTTCCATTAGTTGATATTATTCGCAAGTATAATATCAATTTTCACTGCTACGCAGATGACACTCAACTGTATCTTCCGTTGGAGTAATCTGCCACACTAAATTGTGGTAATTTGGAGGCCTGCCTCACTGAGATAAAAGAGTGGATGTCACTCAATTTCTTGCGTCTTAACTCTGAAAAGACCGAAATGTTAGTTATTGGTCCATCTAAATGCCGTGACTTACTCTCAAAAACTGCTGTGAACATTGACAAATGTCACATCACACAGAGTGACTCAGTTAAAAATTTAGGTGTCATATTTGACCACGATCTGTCCTTTCAAACACAGGTGAAGAAAATTACTAGAACCACTTTCTTCCATCTTCGCAACATTGCTAAAATTCGTCCTATACTGTCTCAGTCGGATGCAGAGATTTTAATTCACGCGTTTGTTACCTCCCGTCTCGATTACTGTAATGCACTACTCTCCGGTCTCCCAAAGTCCAGAATCAAGTCTTCAGCTGGTACAAAATGCTGCAGCGAGGCTATTAACTAGGACAAAAAAGTCCGATCACATCACGCCGATTTTGGCTAACTTGTATTGGCTCCCTGTTAGCCTAAGATGTGATTTCAAGGTTCTCTTGGTATTATACAAAATCATACATGGACTTGCTCCCTCATATCTTTCAGATCTGATTTCCCCCTATGTTCCGGTCCAAAGCCTTCGTTCTGAGAGCGCCGCTCTTCTGGTGATCCCAATAGCCAAGAAGTGTTCCGCTGGTTCGAGAGCGTTCTCCATCCGAGCACCGGTGCTGTGGAATGCTCTTCCCCCTGAGATCCGTTCTGCAACCTCAGTGGAAATGTTTAAATCTAAGCTTAAAACACACTTCTACTCTATAGCATATGAATAACCTATACTTTTCTTGGACAATATCTCTGTATTATTTGTGATTGCAACATCCTTTGCTGTCTGGTAATCCTGAAAGGGGGATGCCACATGTGCGGTCCCTTCTCAAGGTTTCTTCATTCTCCTCATGTTGAGGTTTTTGAGTTTTTCCTTGCCCTCATGTTGGTTCCAGATCAGGGGATGGTGTAATAATAGTCTGAAAAAATAGTCTGTGTAATAACCTGTGAAGCCCTTTGAGACTCTTTGTGATTAAGGGCTATACAAATAAAAATGACTTCACTTGACTTGACATGCATGATTAAAAATCACATAGGTAAATCGCAGTTATATTTGTGCCTCTGCAAAATAAATGTTTCACACAAGATTTTTTCTATTGATGGCACTGGAGACATTGGAAAATTGTCTTTGAAAGTCTTTAAAAAGTGCTTGTATTTGGCCATAAAAAAAGGTGTACAAACCCTGTAATCATGGCCGCACGTATTAAACAATGTTTGTCACTTACAATGCTTAATTTGAGCTGAGAAGAAGTGAAAAAAATGTATACAGATTTTTATTCAATACACAAATAAATACGATACATTAGAGTAAAGATGCTGAATGTTTTAGACCAGGGGTGTCAAACTCATTTTAACACGGGGGCCACAAGTTAGAACAAACATTCTGTCGGGGGCCGGACTAGTAGGTTAAAGAGAAAGAGTTATTTCATGTTGACAATGTCTATGCATTGTTTGTCAATGGTACATCCATTGCAACCTGGTCATTCTCCTCAATTTTATTGTTTTTTAAATGTTATTATTATTTATTTATATTTATATATTATTGATATAACACTATCCTCGGGTATTGTTCCTGTAGCCTTCAAGTCTGCCGTCATTAAACCCATGCTCAAGCGACCTAACCTTGACCCAGAAAGCCTAGGCAATTATAGGCCAGTGTCAAATCTGCCATTTTTTTGCAAAATTACTTGAAAAGGTCGTTGCACAGGAGCTAAAAGATTTCATGTCAGAAAATAACCACTTTGAAACTGTCCAGTCAGCATTTAGGGCAAATCACTCTACTGAGACAGCCCTGGCTAAAGTAACCAATGATCTCCTTTTAGCAATAGATTCCGGTGCCTCATCAATGTTACTGCTGCTGGATCTCAGGGCTGCTTTTGATACTGTCGACCACAACATATTACTTGTTTGGCTGGAATGCATTGGTATCTCAGGAACTGTACTCTCGTGGTTTGTCGGACAGGATGCAATGTGTTAACTATGGCAATCTGACCTCTAAACACTCTAACGTCCCCTGTGGTGTTCCACAGGGCTCTGTACTTGGCCCCCTTCTTTTTAGTATTTATATGCTTCCGCTTGGTGACATTATCTGCAAGTATAATATTACTTTCCATTGCTATGCAGATGACACTCAACTGTATGTGCCACTGGAGACAACTGGACAGTTAAATTGTAGAAATCTGGAGGCTTGCCTTACTCAGATTCAAAGATGGATGTCACTTAATTTTTTGCGCCTTAACCCAGAAAAAAACTGAAATGTTGATTATTGGTCCAGTTAATTGTTGTGAGTTGTTTTCAAACACTGGCCTAAACCTAGACAAATGTAATATCACCCATAGGGACTCGGTCAAAAATCTAGGTGTTATATTTGATCCTAATGTAACGTTTCAGTCACACATGAAAAATATTACTAGAATAGCTTTCTACCACCTCCGTAATATTGCGATGATTTGTTCGATGCTGTCCCAATCAGATGCAGAGGTTTTAATTCATGCGTTTATTACTTCTAGGCTTGATTACTGTAATGTATTGCTTTCTGGTCTCCCGATGTCTAGCATCAAAGGTTTGCATCTGGTCCAGAATGCGGCAGCTAGACTTTTGACTAAGACAAAAAAGTTTAAGGATATTACTCCTGTATTGGCAAACTTGCACTGGCTCCCAGTCCACTTAAGATGTGACTTTAAGGTTCTATTATTAACAAATAAATGTTTGCATAGACTTGCACCCTCTTATCTCTCTGATTTGATTTCCCCCTATGTTTCTGCACAGTGTCTCCGCTCGGAAAATGCCGGTCTACTTGTGACTCCGAGAGCCAAGAAGTCTGCAGGCTCGAGAGCGTTCTCCATCTGGGCCCCGGTGCTATGGAATGCCCTGCCCAGTTAAGATCTGCAACCTCAATGGAAGTTTTTAAATCAAGACTTAAGACACACTTCTATTCCAAAGCTTATAAATGATGTCCACCTCATATTCTGTATTGTCCCGTCTTTTTCCGACTGCCTGCCTGATGGTGATAAGAAGGAGAAGGGCGATTTGAGATGAGTCAGCGGACCAGCGCCTGACCAGAAGCATGTCAACGCCTGCATTTACCAGCTGGCAGAGATGGGAAGATGTGTTGTGGCTGTCATAGACTGTCTGGACAAGTTTACAGGCTGGGGGCATCGCTGCTGTCATGCACTTTCTGGACAAATTTTCAACATGTTACCCAATGTTTACTATGTTTGTGTACTGTAATGCTAAATCTAATTCACCTTGGTCATCCCGAAAGGGGGATTACCACTTGTGAGGTCCCTTCTCAAGGTTTCTCTTTTTCACTACCCTGAGGTTTTGAGTTGTTCTTTGCCCGCATGTTGGCTTAAGATCAGGTGATTGTGTGATTGTAATCCTTTGCAGTCCTTTGAGACATTCTTGTGATTGAGGGCTATATAAATAAATGTGACTTGACTTGACTTGACTATATCACACATATAAACATGATTTGACTTGACTACTATCATTTTGTCAAGGTAAAGGCCTGCGACCCACTCAGAACGAGTCTGCAACCCACTTTTGGGTCCAGACCCACCAGTTTAAAAAGATACCCCGCTTAAGCCCCCACCACTGTGCTGGCCTTCGATAATATTTTTTGTGGCAGTAATCCGCAGTGAGGGAAACCTTGCCTCCTTCCATAAACGTGAAAGATTAATGGGAATGGAAGAGGAGTGGTTCATTCAAGAGAGTGGGATTGGGGTGGGCAGACAAATACTTCCAGGCTGCCTGCTCTCGGTTTATATAAGGTCAAGAAGAGTCTTCCGTCTGTAAACGGTGCCAAAAATCTTTTCCAGTGACGCATGGAAAAGCACACCATTCAACATAGACGCCACTTCAGAGCAGCACACATGAAAGACACGCGAGAGAAAGTGGGTGAAAATATGTTAAGTATATGTGCCCGAGCGCAAAAAAATGTGCTGGTGCCTTTCTCAATCCCCCCCATTCAGCCACTGACGTAACACTCGCTAAGTGTTTCCGTGCTGAAGGCCTGGAAGCTAGGAGGGCCTTCTTTGCAGGCCTTCAAGGACTGGTGCAAGCTACAACGTTGAGGCATTTAAGAGCAGTGTTTGGACAAACACAAACAAAGTAACACAACAAATTAGTAATACATTTTTGTAACTCCACTGTTGTTATTGTTAAGTACGTTAATGCATATTTCCGCCACTTCAACTTCAACTTCATTTTGGTGTTTTGAAACTAAATAATCCTAAATGTCATCTTTTTATGATTTTATGACAACACTACTATGTTTAAAATGATGATAGACATAGCGGTCAAGCTCAGTGATGGATGCAATGGTAATTCTAGCTTGTTTTTTTATACAGTGTCTGTGAATGTTTTACACCCTGCCATATCCTGACAAACATTTTATCAACAAAGCTTTTTTTTTTTTTAATGTTTTGTTCATAAACACATTCATATATACTATATGAAGGTAATAATATTATTATAATATCAATGATATAAAATATAATTATTATTATTATGATTTTATTATTATTATTAATATTACTGTTATTATCATCCATCCATCCATTTTCTGTACCATTTATCCTCAGTAGTGCTGTAGCCCATCTCAGCTGTCCTCGGGCAATGGGCAGGGGACACTCTGAGCCGGTTGTCAGCCAGTCGCCAGCCAGGGCACACAGAGACAGACAACCGTTCACTCGCTCATTCACACCTAGAGACAATTTGGACCGGTCAATTAACGTGACATGCATGTTTTTTGTAATGTGGGAGGAAATCGGAGTGCCCGGAGGAAACCCACGCAGACACGGGGAGAGCATGCAAACTGTGGTAGCTGGACTTGAACCCTGAACCTCTGCACCGTGGGGCTGCGCGCTAACCACCCATCCGCCGTACCACCCAGTTATTATTATCATTATTATTATTATGTGAGATGGGTTCACGGGTGAGGAAAGGAGCAGTAGGTGCGGGAGGGGCGTGAAGGGGACACTAATGACCTTTTCTGCTCTTTCAGCAGGACACAGTGATGCAGCTGGTCAGAATGCTCTCGATGCTGCCTCTGAGGATTGAGAGTATGATGGGGGTTGGAGCACTTGCTCTCCTGAGTTTGCGTAAAAAAGATAGGCGTTGATTCTTTTTTGGCCAGGGACGTGATGTTATGGCTCCAGGACAGGTCCTCGCTGATATGCACACCCAGGAACTTGGTACTGCCTACCCTCTCCACCTCTCCACAAATCAAATCGATCAGAGTACAAAAGCCTCTGATTGCTGACTACTCCTGCATTAATCACATAGTCATTCACAATCCTCGAGCCACCAGAAACATTGATTGAAGGGGGGCTTGTATATATTTACCTTCAAAACTCAACTGAATTTATGGCAGCACCGTTTCAAGCACAGTACAAGGACGCAAAATTTTTCCTCATGAAGATATTCTCCCCTACGGTACATACTCATATCCAAACTGAATTTACAAATATAAAATAAAATACTAAAATCAGGGGGTCAGCTTACATTTTCATACAGTGGTACCTCTAACACGAGAAAATCGTTATATGAGCTTCTTTGTTTTTTTTTTTAACAAAAGTCATGCTCGGATAGGAAAATCCAATTCACAAGCAGTCCCTGAAACTACCACTAGAGATCATGCAGTTACTGCTCATTAGGACGCTCATAATAAACTTGCATTTCATTTTGTTAATAACATCTTATCACTGTATTTCACATCAGGAAAATTTGGCCATTATAAGAGCAGATTCGAGCTACAGGCACAATCCTGGAACGAATAAGGCTGGCATTGAAAAGTACAGCTTTAATTTGGTTGAATGTCACCTATAGTGAATAGTGGGCAGCCCATAGTAAGGGGGTGTGTCTTGTACAGGGAGAACAATACAATGGAACATGAATTGGGAAAATGTGTGCACAGAATTTCAGTAAAAGTATGTTGAATATTGGTCTTTTCATTTTTAAAATTATTATAGCAATGCACCATGCCTGGAGAAAAAGAGAAAAGGTTTTGGCCAGTACCCAGACATGAAGAAGGAGGTCTTAAAGTGGTTTGAAGCACACAAACAAAATGGATATGAAGTGTCTCAGCTAAGTGTTCGTTAGCAATTGTAAAAGCCAAGAAATACGGAGGCTTCGCTGCTTCCACAGGTCAGTGTACACATTTAAAAGCAGTTTTAGGGGGGGCTGCTTCTGTGTGCGTTTAAACGGTAATGTGTAAGTTGTTAGTAGATAGTTACTTTCACACTACTTTTCAATGTCACTAATCTTTGGGGGTAACTGAATTACTTTCTGAGAGAAGTAACTAGTAGCCGTAACTAATTACTGTGTTACAATAACCCGCCAAACTACCCCGACCCCCATTATCTTGTCATTCAACAGAGGAACCATCAAGAGCATCCTGACCAGCTGCATCACTGTGCATTATGGCGCCAGTTTGTTTGTGATTTTTGTGGTGAGTTGGTTCAGATGTATAGCTGCATTTACTCAACTGTTAATAGACAAATTGTTAACACATTCAATGCCGAATATTTTTTTCCGATTGTCTGTGCATAAATGTGTTGTGCTTAGAAAATATCTCTTATCATCCGCAAATATAATATGTAGTTTAGGCTACAAAAGTACTGTAAAAAAGCTAAATCCAGTATTTGGCGTCAATATTTATTTCAAAGTCTGGATCCTGTCATGATTGTCGATGTGAATCACCTGTGCCCGCTCATTTGGCGCCAGCCGCTGCGGGCTCTGATTGGCTCCCTGTCCCTTTTCAGACCCCAGTCCTGTCACTCTCCGGTTGTCAGTCCATCTGCGAGCCTCTGTTGATACAAGACAAGCCTTTTTGACCCTGACTCCCGCCTGTCCCATTTTTCCACCTGTCCGTTCCAGATCTCCCCGTCTGTCTCCGGCTACGACCCGTTTTTGATCCTGACCACATCTGCTCTCCCGTCCTGGCTTACGACCCGTTTCTATCCCTGACCACGTTTTTGCTCTCCTGTCCCGGCTATCGACCTGTTTTTCCGTCCCTGACACTGCCATTGCCCGCTACGGAAGATAGCGACTTGCTTCCCGCGTCCAGCAAACACCGGAACGTGAGTGCAGCCCTTCCTCTTTCTTTCAATAAAACTTGTGGTAAACGTTACGCAAATGGGTCCTGATTCCATTCTGGTCGTGACAGATCCTACCCATGAGCCAAACTGAGTTTGACATGCCTGGTTTACACAAATGGAGGGTAGAAAGTTAAAAAAAAGAGGCAAAATTGGAAGACGGTACAAAGTAAAATCCAATAGAAACAAATACAACAAACTATGGCAAAGTGAAAGTTGACTGGCCTCAAATTTGAGCAGACAGATACAACACATCATTGACCTACTGTACAACTATATATGGTATTAATTTTTTCCATGACCGTTGTGGTCTTGTGGTTGCAATGCGGGGATTTCCCATTAGAGGTGGGGAAAGAAGCTACTTTGCTATAAAACAAACAAACAAAAACAGTGGTCCTCTGCTGTAGAGGTTGTTAATAGAGGTGGGCTATACTGGGATTTTTTTTAATCAATCCCATCCAAATAGATACAGGTTAGTATCGATCAATACCGATCCAATGTAGATACGTTTTGCCTGAAAATGTCATGATCATGGAATAATCCTTCCCCCTTGTGTTGGATTAGATAGATAGATAAATAGATACTTTATTCATCCCCGCAGGGAAATTCACATTTCCAGCAGCATCCCTGCGCTGAGAACAATACAATAATAAAGCAAAAAGAATACAATATACAAATACCCAGTGTGACGTGCTAATACCCACTGTAGCAAGTATTTGAACAGTGCTACATAGAATACACACTGCAATAAAATACGGTAATATGCAGTGTAGGGGGTGTGATTTAATGTGGGCCTTTACTCCGCCGGGTGGAGTTAAAGAGCATCATGGCATGAGGAAGAAAAGAGTCTGTCCGTGGTACAAGACAGTGACAGCAGTCTGTCGCTGAAGCTGCAGATTATAATTACTATCAACACAGCACAAAGATTGTAGGCACTAAAATGTTTCTAGTTTTATTAAATAACAACATTGCTAACTTTAAAAGTATGAAAAAGAATTATTGGATTACAAATAAGCAGTGTGGCTCCCCCCTCCTGTGTTTTCACAAATAATACATGAAAATTTGAGTTTAATTCAGGCTCAGTCCCTCAAATCAAGTTGTTTGGTCTGGCTCAGGCTGGGTCGGGCTTTAATACCCGCGGGTCCGGTTAGCTCGGGCTTTTTTTAGGCCCTGATCTAACAGTATCACCACCCTTGCTTTACTCGCAGGTGATGCAAAGACCATACCTGTCAACCTCCACGACTCCATGCCCGTAAAAACTGTCATATTTTCCCGTACAAAATACAAAGTAATTGTACACCATATTTTTTTTAATTCAGAATGATGCATGATGGGAAATCCCCAGGCGGCAGACGCATGGGCACAGTAGCATCCAACCGCTCGCTTTGTTTGCAACGAAAAGAACGATACAGAGATAGAGGCTTCCGCGGCAAACTCCTTTGACTTGATTGATTTGCCGTTTCGTGATAGTCTGTGCATACCGGATGGTACCCATAATTGACAAATTTGCGTTTTTCCTTTCAGATTTCCTGCGGATTACTCGTCTTAAAATGCATAAAAAAACGTACCTTGAACGGCAAAACCGTACAGGTTGACAGGTATGTAAGACATTGGAGTCAAGGGAAAGGAGATAAACATCATTGACTATTTCCCTGGTGATTCATTGTCTGGTTAGCATGACGCTAGTTATTTTTGAAATCCCCTTTCAAGTTAAAACGACTAAACGCTCAACCTTCTTTCTTGTTTGGCCCATCCTGGCCATTTGGTTGCGTTCTCTGAGAAAGGATGCTTTGGTGTCACGGTGCAATGAAATAACATGAGCAAGCAAAGCTCAATCGAAGCACGCGGCTTATGGCTACAATGTTGCTTTGTCGTACTATTCAACAGGCACGCTGAAGTAATGGACTTAGCAACAAAGTGTGGGCGGATCGATCAAAATGTCGATATTATCGATACTAAGCAATTACTTGGATTGGATCGATACTATATTCCTGGGATCGATACTTCGCTCCTTCACCAATCTCCTATGTAGACAGCGAAGCCCTTCTCACCCTTGCCCAGCGCCCTGGGCCACTCTCTAACTTTATGCTTGGGTTGGTACTGACAGGCACACTTTAATCACTTCTCCATACCTGCTGCTCTCAGGCAGAAAACAGGGCTAAATCAATGGGCCCATCCCTACCAGAAGCTAAAAGTGACAGGCAAATAGGATTTGCCATATATATATATATATATATATATATATATATATATATATATATATATATATATATATATATACATATATATATATATATATATATATCATATCATTTGTTTTTTATATTTATCTCCCAACCTAAACTCATTTCCCTTGTAAAAAAATATTTTAAAATTGTTTCTCCAGGAAAAAATATAATCCCTAAAATTAGCAATTTAACAGGAAATTGTGTCATATTTAAACACTAGACATTCCTGTATTGTGTAGTGCAACAAATGAGTGTTAAAAAGCACAAAGAAGACTACTAACTATGGAGACTAAAAGTGACAAAAAAATCAGGGTTTTTTTTCTGTATTTTGCCCAGTCTTTTGTTTATCGGATACCAGTAGCAACTATTGAATGCAATGTAAAAGAAATGCAAATTTTTCGACCTATGAGCATTTAGAAAAATGCACGTTTCTATAATAGTTCAAGCAATTTATGCTTAATAATACACACTGTCCTTTTAAAATGGTCTCATACCGAGGGAATTAAATACAAATGGGAATCAACTTTTGTGTTGTTCTCTTTTTAAACACTGCCCCCACCCCAGTGTGACAATTATGGTCAAGCAGAATAACTCTCATTAATTACTGCAGGGGTGTTAGACTCATTTAGCTCAGGGGCCATATGTTAAAAAAACATTCTCATGGGGTCCAGACTAGTGAATTATATGGCATAAGAAGAAGCCTTAGCTGGAGGGCTGGGGTCTTTTTGGAGGATTTTACCATAAAGCAATGATTGATTTTTTTTTTTTACTCAAAATATGTTTTCAATCACCAAGATTTAATTTCTTGTACAGTTGGGTGCCACCAGGATGTACTTGCCCAAGACACACCACAGGTTAAGAGATTCAACCAACCAATGTTTATCAACTGTGCAGTTGTTAAAAACAACAAAACAACATACAGACACTAATTTAAATTTGATTGAGTTTTCCTAATCTATTTTAAAAAGGGAGCTATAGCTTCTTTAAACTACTGCAAAGACAACCAGGTGCTACTTTTATTAATATGATTTCTTTGTACAGCATCATACAACACTTCTTTGAGTATTATTTTAAGTAACATGACACTGTGATGTGGGCATTGTTTTTATTTGCTTTTCTCACTGCACTGTTTCACCACACTTACTCGTCATTTGGGCCATCGCTGGATATAGGAATTAATATTAGGAAGTGCGGGGTTCCTCGATGTGTGGACAAAGATCTAATCAAAGTCATTTAATGACAATTTTTCATGCTGAAATCATTCCATGAGGTTAGAAACTTACTGATGAGTTGTGCCATACCATGTCTAATTAAACATAAAACAAAACATATTTTTACGTTTTGGCATTCTGGAACAATGCTTCTGAAAATGTATTCATACTTTATGGCATTGAATGAGTGAAATAACTATTTCATAGTGTTAGTATATAAAATAAAAATACGTATTTCTAAGAATTCTGTTTTCGAACAAAAGCCAAAAAGAGAGTCAAACCAAAAAATCAACAGTGTAAAGAAAATGCAATTACTATATTACAATATCAAAAAGACAATTATTTCTGCCATTGCGCAATATTGTACAAAATAAAGCCAGTAAGAAGCATTTTTAGTTCTGTAGCCAAACTGACGGGTTTTAGTTTAGGAAAAGTAACATGTTTACATTTTTGGTTGAAGTTTGTTGCTCTCTGGTTTTTAATGTCATATACATTTAGGGTGTTGTCACAGTAGTAGACCACTTTACTACAAAAATTGCACTTGAATTTGTCCTTTTCTGCAAAGAAATAAAAACATATCATTGTGCTGTGCCTCATGAATTGCCTCTGTCATTTTTAGCTTCTGGTTCGGGTGTGTAATCCAATTTGGCCCTCTTTTTTGCCTGGCAGGCATTGAACGAGTTGAATTTTAGACATTGACCATCTTAATCAAGATGTCAATATACAAATATACAAAACAATGTGGTGAAAAAAATAAAAATGATATCAATTGTGTTTTTGTTCACATCGACAGCAAGATTCCAGGGCCTCCGATGACAGCTTCCAGTCTGAAATCGAACGTCATCGAAATTCCCCGTCGAAACCAGAAATGAAAAGAAGAAGCAGCAGGACAAAAGAGTTTGTATTTTGTCATGTCTGTATTTTGTCTCATTTTCACAAAGAACATGTACAGGGGAAGGAAAAACCTTTCAAAATAACCTGAGGTGTTCTTTTTACTATTTCATGTTTTGGCGTCAAGCAGCCTACATATGAGGATTTTTTTCCACCATTTAAAAACTCAATGATCATCCACGTGTTGCTATTGACAACAATTTAAGAATATTCAATAAGAGCAATTCAATGACAACAGATTTAGCAAATGCGACAACCTGCATCATATTTGTTACATAGAAATATATATTTGGGAAACAAAACGGATGAAGGATTTAGGAGCTTGATTGGGGAAACAAAAGGAATCCATCATAAATTGTAGCAGCACAAGGTTAAATAAAAGTCACGGGTCGAAAGACACATTTGACACACATAGAAAAGCATCTCGCGTTACTAAGAACAAAGGTTTCACTTTTGTAAAAAACGGTTTTGAATCAAAGCAGAAAGGGAAAAAAAGAAAGCAAAATAGTAGGAGGGCATGTTTTATCCTACGGAGGACCGATCATGCTGTTTGTAGAAATAAATGTATCATTAAATAAATACCTACAAATATAATCACGTAATAAGCAAATATATGATATGACTGCAATTTGGGCAGCACGGCGGCACATTGGTTAGCGCGTGTGCGGCACAGTTCTGAGGTCATGAGATCGAACCTCCTGTGTGGAGTTTACATGTTCTCCCCGTGCTTGCGTGGGTTTCCTCCGGGCACTCTGGTTTCCTCCCACATTCCAAAAACATGCATGTCAGGTTAATTGGCTGGTCCAAATTGTCCCTAGGTGTGAAAGAGCGAGCAAATTGTCTGTCCCTGTGTTCCCTGCCCACTGCCAAAAGATGTTTGGGATGGGCTCCAGCAGCCCCGTGACCCTACTGAGGATAAACGGTGCAGATAATGAATGGATGCATAACTGCTATTCATTTATTTTTGCATGACATCATTTATTTGGTAATTTATTTATTTCGGTATTTACTTTGTTATTAATTTTGTTGGGTATTTTGTTGTGCAAATTGTCATTTTATTTTCTTATTATTTTGTTGGGTATTTCATTATTTTATTGTGGATTTTGTTATGCATTTTGTCATGTAATCATTTAACTATTTTTTTGTTTTGTACTTTGTTGAGCATTTTGCCATTTATTTATGAAAGGTATTCATTTGTTATTTATTTTGTTGTGTGTTTTGTCATTTATTTATTTTGATATGTACTTTTTTGTGTATTTTGTCTTGCGCATTGTCATTTGTCATTATTTTGTTTGGTATTTCGTTACTTATTTTATCGTGTGTTTTTGTCATGTATTTATTCAGGTTACATATTTTGTTGTTTTTCGTCTTGTACATTGTTGCACATTTTTGTCATTTATTTATGTAGGTATTTATTTTGTTACTTATTTAAATGTGTGTTTTGTTGTGTATTTTACCATTTAATTCTTTCTGTATTTCGTCATTTACTTTGTTAAGCATTTTGTCGTGTATTTTGTCATTTTGTTTATTTTGCTATTTGTTGGTTATTTAGTTTATCGTGTATTCTGTTGTGGATGTTGTTGTATATCTTGTAGTTTATTTATTTCAGTATTTATTTTGTCATGCATTTTGTCATTTATTACTTCAGTAATGCTTATTATTTTTCTATTCTATCGTGTATTTTGTTGTCAAATCATGTTTATTTGTATGGCCCTAATGTGTGTTTTGTCATTCATTTATGTAGGTATTTATTTCATCATTTATTTTATCGTGTATTTGGTTTTGGAGTTTGACATGTATTTTATCATTGATCTACAGTATTAAGGTATTCATTTTATCGTGTATTTTGTTTTGTACTGTCACGTTTTTTGTCATTTATTATGGTGTGTTTTTTTTTTATTAATGCATTTCAGTATTTATTTTGTCATTTATTTTGTTGTGTCATTTAACTATTAGTTAAATTTTCATTAATTTTGTCGTGTATTTGGTAATTTATTTATTTCAGTATTTAATTAAATTATTTTATCGTATCTCGTCATGTACAATGTCTTGTTTTTTGTCATTTAGCTTGTTATTGATTATATCGTGTATTTAGTCATTGATTTTGACGTGTTTTATCTTTGCTTTGATCCTACGTAGTTGGTTCTGCTGTGAATGTATAGGTGCTGCATTGTTTGTAAGGTTTATTATCTAGGAGTAAGGGGAATTCCAATTGTTAATAATAGTATAGGTCCTTCATAATGGGCTGGACTTTGCATACCTAAAAATCCCCCTGAAAAGAACTTTAAAATAAAAATGGTGCATCTATGAGTCTATGTTGGGATAAGCCTATGGGGTGTGTTTTTGGGTCAATCAGGGCTGGACTGCCTTGTGACAGCGGCGCTCTCTAAACTATTGGACATTTATTCATATTTTACACCTAAATATAGCATTAAATTCAAATACAAACAGCAGCCGAAATAATAGTTGTTTTGGGGGTTCAAAATGTCATAGCGAATTCTTTTGCTTCACTGCAGCTCTGCGTTCAAACTTTGGTGAGAAACACCAGAATCTGCTCTGAACTTGTTATGCCTTTCGACACAAAATACTCACGTGTCAAAACATGATCATGGACGTCTTCTGCAGTTGTGTTAAAGCAAGGGTCTCAAACAGGCGCCCTGAGGCTAAATATTGTGTACCCCCGCCTTAAAATTAAGTTTAATGTAAGAGCAGGCTATGGATGCTCCATGCAGGCAGGAGATTGTCCCCGCTTTTGAACTGAAGCTTAAAGGACAGTGGATGAACCTCGCAAATCACTTTTTGTGAGCTTCTGCTGTGTGTTCAACATGTTTGATCGGCCTGATCGTGGGCATAAAACACATTTTGGCTGTATTTGCTTTATTCTACATCGCAGAAAATAGATGTTACGATAAATTAGCTGAATTTTTATTATTCACTTTTTTTTTAACACGCATATGTAGTCTCTCCTGATTGATTATTTTCTTATTCATTCTCTCTTTTTTTTTTTAAACAGATATTATTTTAGAATTTATTTTATATACTGTATTTTCTGGACTAGAAACTGCAACTTTTGTCAAACAACTTTAACCCTGCAGCTAATGTACAGATGCGGCTAATGTAGGGGTCTACAACCTTCTCCATCGAGCTACTTTTTCGTTACTGGCACAAAGGAAACTCGGTTCGATATGCATTTTCAAAATGGCAACTTAGCTAGACGGCTTGCTAAAAAGCTAAAAAGGTAGCTTGATAGTAAGCTAGGAAGAAAAACTGGTAAAAAAAAAAACAATAGAGAGCTAGATACCTAACTAAAAGAGTAAAAACAATCTACATTGCAAGATAGAAAACTGACAACAAAGCTAGATAGTGTAGCTAGCTAGAAAGGAGGACAAAGTTTAGCTTGATAACTAATTTTAGTTAGATAGCATCCAAAAACGTCAAAAGCTAGCTAGATAGCTTGCTAAATAGCTGAAAAGGTTAGGAAGATAGTTAGGAAGATGGTAGAAGACTAAAAAAGGACCCATATAGCTAGCTAAAAAAAAAATGCAGTTTTTGCTCCTTCTCTTTATAAAACCCATAAATCGGAATTTAGTTTGTTGTATTTCCTGTAAAATAAATTAATAACTAGATTAATAAATAGATAAGTTTAATACACAAATATATTCTCATTTACTCTCTTAATTAATTGCATACAAATAATTATCAATACTTTATCAAATGTTTTTGTACTCAAAACCCATGAACTGTAATTTATTTATTTGAATTTCTAAAATAACTTGTTATTACTATGTTGTTACTATGTTACCAGGTTAATGATCAAAAATAGGCGTAAATAGATTTAGTCAACAAATTTAAAAGAAATCTTTTTACTAGAAAATCACAATGACCCAGCACTGGTGAGCTCTTTTCAGAACAGGTCCACGGGCACCTCAATTTCCCTTAGGAGACCCCTGGGCTAATTAATGTATGCATTTTTTTCCTAATGAGAGCCAGAGGGCACCTCAAGCAGAGAAGGTAAGAGTGAGACAGGAAGCGATAAGGAAGATGAAAGTCACTACCGCCAGTAAATACAAAAGAGGTTAAACACTAACGTGCTTTGTACATGAATAAAATAGGCATAAAGGACCCAATAATGGAAAATTAAAAAAAAAAAAGCAATACAGCTGGCTGATAAAGAAGGAAACAAAGGCGATGCATGTAAATTTCGCCATGATGAATCGATGGTGGGACGTTGAAAACGGTAATGGGACGAACAGGAGCCAAGTAAAAAGTCAAAACAGGCTTTCTGGCGTAACAAAAGCAGGTGGTCCGAACTGCAACACAGGCGGGGGTGAGCGACAGAAAGCAGATGGCACATGGGCATGGGCGGCTTATAGTCAGGTGTGGCTTATGTATGTACGAAACTTTTTTGCCTTTGAGATATCTATTAGGTGCGGCTTAAAGGCAGGTGCAGCTTATAGTCTAGATATTACAGTAGGTCTTTTGTTTTAAGAAAATTGAGAACAGTGTTGTATTTTTATCAGGGCTTTTCTTGTGAAAAACCTGATGCAGCCCAACCTCAGCCAGACCTAAACTCCGGAATCCCCTAAGAAATTTGTGTTTGAGAACCCTGTTTTAAAGTACCACTAGATTTGTTTGTGCCACCCCAAAAGAACTTGGTAGCCAGAAAACAGTGCATGTCCAACTTATAAGTCCCTCCCCCCAAAGAACAAACAGCACATTTTCTCACTTGAATCCAATGAATGTATGTATTTGTACATTTTCATAAATAGTTTACAGCAAATAATAATAGTTCAACAAAAAAGAAAATCAGATCAGTTCACAAAACATTATATTATATCTCATTGCCAGAATGAACAATAAATTAAAAGTCCTTTTGAGTCACTATACATATACAATATAGTAATATCGTATATGTTTTCCTCTCTGTTGCAAGCCTTTCATGATGCATGCTAAGTGGTGACAGGCAGCATTGCTAGGCTGTCCGTAACATAACCTTAAACCTCACTTCAGGGCTACTGTTCTTTAGGGTCAACGGCACAAGGGATGTTAAGCTGAGGCGCCGTCGTTGCTTTGGTTATATCCCGGGACTCCGAGGGCCATCTGTGCGTGCCTTGTGCTGTGGTGACACGCACTTAGCAATTGAACAGTATTACATGAGGTTTGAGGCTATCGGGCCACGTGCTTGATTCAGGTCAGGAGTTGTTTAACCATGGGAACTACATGGGGGGGTTCAAGTCAGTGCCCCATGTAAAAATGGAACTAATCTACATGATAAGGATGCAACATAACTCGGGGCAGTTTCACTGCAGAAAGTCTGTACCACCAGTATACACATTACTGCCTCAGGAGAGTTTAGAAGATTGTGGCCAGGTAGGCAGCACAATGTCGAAAACATTGTCCATCTCAGTTGGTGTCTTGAACACGGTCTAAGATTGAGACATCGTCCTTCTAAAGAGTTCTCGTTTGACCTTTCCTGTTGTCAACGTTCCTTATCTGTCAGGATACCTCAATGATCTCGAGGCTCCCCGAGAAACTCGACTGTTTGCTGATCTTTCCCAGTTCTTCCCGGGACCGTGTCTCCGAAATCCCCTCTTCGAATTCCATCTGGCAGCTACGTCTGTTAAATTTCTTGTCGGTGCCCGAGTTGCTGCTGTTGCCTCTTTTGTCTCGCTTCTCTCGCTGCGGCGTCGGGGGCTTCTCTAACGAGCATTTGTCTCGCAACAAAGCGCTTTCGCTGCAACCGAACGCCACATATGCCGAGCTGCTCCCGAACCTCACCGACGAGTCGCTTCCTCTGCCGTCGCTGAGCTCCATTTCACCCCCCTCTTTGCCGCCGAAGGGCCAGGGGGCGTCAGCGGTGGGTGTCACGGGAGTGACAGGGGTGGTGGCTTGGACAGTGTCTCTGTGTTTGGTCCACATGGCATCGGTTCCCATGGCAGGCAGAGCCAGAAGAAGAGACCCTTTTAAGTTCTGATTTTTTTGGTCAAGGGACATGCTAAGGGACTGAGGTTGAAGTTGCTGCAAATGGATCGGAGAATTGCCCGAGCTATGCTTGGCTTTTCTTCGGGGTCTGGATGCAGAAGAGCCAAGCCGGTGAGACCCCTCGCTCCCTCCATGCCCCAAACCCCCGACGCTCCCCATACTGCCCGGCGAGGGGAAGGGAGAGTCCGGGGAACAGGGACTGTCCAAGATGGGAGACTGAGAGCACACGCCATTGGAGGTGCCCGATTCCGGGCTGTCGAGTTTACACAGCTTGGGGACATCTTCGGAGTGTGTCGGCGCCACGGCAGCAGAGTGCGGACTATTAGGGGAGTACACAGATTTAATGTCCAAGGAAAAAGAGCGTTTCAGACGATTGGTGTCCATGATCCTCTCTGCTGAGAGGTGCAAGCCATTGAAGCCTTGCTGTAGGGAAGTAGGAGATGGAACCTTGGGCTCAGGGTTATTTTTGGGCTCTGCCACAGATGAGTCGTAGTTACTATGGTGACCATTCATCTGGAAACAGGCGTTGACCCCGTTCAGCTCTGAATGTTGCATGGAGTGGCCTTCGAGGTCATCACTGCTTGAAGTCAACGCTTGGAGTAGTCGCAAGTCTTTTTCAAACTCCAGAAGCTGGCCCAGGAAGTTAAAATTGGGGGATATGGAGGGTCTTCGGTCCTTTACAAACCTGTTGGATGCAGTAAAGGTTGATTTGATTAAAAATCCCTGTACTGACCTTAAAAGACCTTAGTGTTTGCTGTTTGTGTGTTTTAGTGCAGTGGTCGGCAAACACCAGGCCATTGACTGGTAATTTTTTCCCATTGTCTATTTACTGACACTGCTACGTTTTAGACTGAACTTGAACCAGGGCTTTGCAGTGATACGTTTAATAAAATCATTGGGTTCCCAAGTGCAGGCACAAGTACCTGTCGGCTGGGGCAACGGTCACATTGGAAACAATGATTCTTGCTTAGCGAAGATACAGTGGAGGATAAATCAAACCGAACTTTTGCGCTTGTAGCCAATCAGCGTCGAGAATGGTCAACCACGTCATGCTATAACGATTGTTAATAAACTTCCGGCTATGGAAAAACTTTTGGCAACAGTGTTGGAAGATGCATAAATCCCTAAGTCAAGAACAAGGTACTGAGACCACATAACACCAACAAGCTTTTTGCGGGGTTTGTTCACTTGGTGAGTTTGTATTCTAAATTACTTGGCACGAGGACTGATGTGACGTTTTGATTTAAATGTGATGATAGGAACCAGATAGTGTTGATACTGGCACGTCTGCCTCACAGCTCAGAGGTCCTGGGTTCAATTCCGACTACCGGCCTCCCTTTGTTGAGTTTGTATGTAATCCCTTTGGGCACTCCGGTTTCAACCCACATTCAAAAAACATGGCTGTGATTGACCAAGAGCCCCAGCGACTCTTGTTAGGATAGGCAATTTGGAAAATGAATTTTTGTGATATTAGAGGACATCTAAATGTTCCACATGACTACACAGTAGATTTGAGCTCCATATTATTAATATTGTTGTTATCATTCTATCCATCCATCCATCCATTATCTGCAACATTTATCCTCACCAGGGTCGCGTGGGGCGCTGGAGCCCATCCCAGCCATCTTCGAGCAGTAGACAGGGGACACCCTGAACCGGTTGCCATCCAGTCGCAGGGCACACAAAGACACACAACATTCATACACTCACTCACACTTAGGGACAATTTGTAGTCACCATTTAACCTGCAATGTATTTCATTGGAATGTGAGAGGAAATCTAAATACTCGGAGAAAACCCAAGCAGGCATGAGGAAGAACATATAAACTCCGCACAGGAAGGCTGGTAGTCGGATTTTAACCCATGACCTCAGAACTGTGCCGCAGACACATGACCTTTTGTGTGCGAATACACATAATTATTGTTTTTTATCTCCCTGTTACTTTAGCTCAGCCGGATGCGCGAAGTAACCGTACCTGTAGGCATCATCCGATGACAGGCCCATTGTCTTCATGATGTACGCAATGGCGATGGTCGCTGAGCGCGAGATTCCAGCCAAGCAGTGCACAATGACTCTGCAGTTTGACACCTTGGCTTTGTCTGTGGGAGGAAATCAACAGGTTGAGCTCAGGCAACACAAGTGTACACAATGGCAGCAGCACAAAGTCGCTGACAATCAACTCTTTCTAAAAGAAACTCGACATTTCCTGGAAGATGACAAATGCTCTCCAGAACGGAAGTTTTGTAACCGGCACTTTTGTTTGCTCCGTCTTTGTTAGCGATGACAATGGACAGAGTTTTGCAAATGTATCGGACCCCCTCCCAAGAACTTTTTGACATATTGCCATGTCTTCGGGCTTCAAACTAGGTCAACCCAAAATATTTACTAAAAATTAACAACATATGAGACACAGTTGTGGAAAAAACCCAATGTATTCAACATTCAATATTTTGCTAAAAAATAAAAACTGAAAAGCAGTCATTGCAAAAATATTGGCACCTTTTTAGTTCATACTTTGTACAACCTCCTTTTGCTGTAAACACAGCTACAAGTCATTTTGGGTATGTCTCTACTGTATATGTTTTGCACATCTTGAAAAAGATATATTTGTCCATTCTTATTTAAAAAACTTCTCAAGTTCCCTAAGGTTTGATAGTCATCGTTTGTGGATGGCATGTGTCAGATCTTTCAAATAAGGCTCTATAAAATTGAGGTCTGGACTTGAGCTTGGCCCTTTTAACACCTTTATATTGTTACTTTCAAACCACTCTATTTTAGATCTTCTTTTTTTAGGGTTGTTGTCTTGTTAGAATGGTGATTGTGAACCCAATTTTCAGGTCTCTTACAAATTCCAACAGATTTTCTGCCAGAATCGCCCTTAATTAGAAGCTATGTATTTCCCCATCAAGTCCCTGCTAAAGAAAACTAACCCCAGGGCATGATGCTGTCACCACCAGGTTTGACTGTGGGGATGGTGTTTTCAGGCTGATAACTAGTGTTTCTCTTACACTGAACCTAACGCTTAGCATTCTGCCCCAAAAGTTCCATTTTAATGTCATTCAACCAGAGTACCTTTTTACACGTTATTTGTGTCTCCGGTGTGCCTTATCACAAACTCCAAACAGGCCTTTTTATGATATTGTTTTTGGGGGGTTACTGTATTTGTGTTGTTGGATATTTTCCCCTTTAGCTGGTGAACTGCGAAAAAATATCTATAAATGATTACATAATAAATGAAATAACAAAAGCAGGGTTTTAAATCAGAGTTGCCGGACACAACCGAATGTTTGATCTTACATTACACACAGTCCAGCATTTTTCCGAATTGCTCAGTCCACAATTGAATGGATTTGGGAGTCCACAATTGAATGGATTTGGGAGTACAGTCCATAAACATGCCCGATTAAAGTAGCCGTCGACGATAAAGCTCCATTGGGGTAGTGCAAGCTGCTGTTTAGCAGCGGGCAGGAGATTTAGCGCTATGCTAACGTTAGCAATATATTATTTGTGAGTGTTAAGATAATCAGGGATCAGAATGGAGATTTTCATTTTCAGCTGAAATAGCCAGCGTCCAGGAATAAACCAGGGCGGAGCCCCCCCCACCGCCACCCCCCCCAAAAAACCTGGGTTTTAGGCAATTTACTTGTCCAAAACCATGCTTATATTTATCATTTAAGTAACATTTTTAGAAAATTGAAATAATTTGCCCACATAACTGATTTTTTTGTAAATACTGCAAGATAAGTTCAAATGCAGTTCAGTCCGTGCAGCTTGTGCGATAATGCGGCCAATTTTTCTAACGGCCGCCAGGGTGCGCCAGAGCAATAAAGGAAAGAGTGAGACAGTCGGATTTTGAATTTGTTTGCTACGCAAGAGAAAAAGTGAAAAAGTCGGAATGCCTTTGGGGTTCAAAAACAGCGGAAATCCGCGGATCCGCGGAAAATTCTGATCCCTGGATAATGTGCTTCACTTCCACAATTACATTCGTAAAGAAGGAGGATTAGAAATAAACAGACAATATCGTATCAGACGAACTAAGTGAACGTTTGATGTATTTTTAAAGTTGCTTCTCCTTTACGCTCTTTTATTTAAAAAGGCTACAATATCCAAAGTTATTTTTCTCATTATTTTTCTCGAATTATTTTAACAATGATGCCATTTGGATATTGTCATCACCGTGTTCTGCTGAAAGACTTTGCAGACTTGCATCCTATGCAATATGGCTTCCAATATTATTACATTTGGGCATCACAGATGATCTCCTGTTACTCATCTAAGTGATCCAACAACTCTCACTTTACCTATAAATTCATTTGTTTTGTCCAGCCAAGGAAGAAGCTTCTCACAGTAGTTGTCATTGACTGGGATGCGCATGAAGTGGCTCTCGCTGATGAAATCCGGCTTGGGGCAGGTGTTGCTGGCGTTGAGTACATACGTGATACCGTTCTGAGACATGAGATCCTGCAGATGCAAAAAAAAAAAAACCTGTTTGACAACTAGTTATATTTACTTACATGATGAGTTAATATAGGAGTGGGCAAACCATTGGAGTAGCAGGCTGCATTGGGTTGAAAAAAATGCATAGGTGTCAGGCCAGAGGGGGAAAAAAGGCAAATTAATCTTTTACATTTTTTTGTAGATGCCGATAAAATGTCTGTAATCTAATACAAAGGGGGAAAAGGGATAACATCAGCCAATCTATTCATAGGATATTTTTAATTTGTCTAAAAAGGGACAATTTCATCCAATTGGGTTTGAAACACTCAAATATACAATTTGATTTATTTACAAATAAAAGTTTATTTAAGGTAATGACAAAATAATAAGTCCCTTTCTTAAATGTGGCGTGCGTTGTTTGAGGAGTCCTTAAAAAGTTTAAAGTAGAATATTTTCTGGATTAAGTATGTGTTAACAATGCCCAAATGAGTTCAAAGGGCCTTTATCTATTTTTATCTTGGGGGTTAGAGAGTGACATCATGCCCATCATTGCAGTTTTCTTGTTAGTGTAGCATGAAAATGGTGGAAGTAAGAATAGGCCTATTTCAAATACAGTCCATCGCTAACCCAAACCCCAAAAAGATGAAAAAAAGCATTTTTTTTAGTGCGTTTCAGAAAAGCACGTACTTGCATGTGAAACATAAAGAGCTTGACAAAGGCTGCAATGATGACCTAAGCAAGAAGATGGTGCCAGCAAGTAGAAAGTTCCACAATCCGTACAGCACCTTTAAGCACTAAATTTGATTTTGTGCATTGAAAAACATCAATGCAATAGAGTTACTTCAGAGTGACCTTTATTTTGGGTAAAAACTCAGGAATGGCGTTTTTCTCAAACGTTTTTGGGTTGATAAATAGAAGTCAGCAAATACAGCTACAGTGGGTGGGTTGGCTTGGGCGACATCCAGTGAACATATTTAAAACTGCAGGTCATTCATGTGCCTTTTTTTCTCTTGTGCTTCTATCAGCATTGTCTTGCGGGCTGGATTCAATAGCCTTGGTGTGCCTGATCTGGCCCGCGGGTTGTAGTTTGCCTACCACTGAGCTAAAACTTTAGCAACAGCATACCTGTCAACCTGTACGTTTTTGCCGTACAAAGTATTTTTATTATGTATTTTAAGACGTGCATGACGTGCAAAAAAATCTGTGTGGAAAAACGCAAATTTGTCACTGATGGGTACCATCCGGTATACACCGACTATCACGAAACGGCAAATCAATCAAGTCAAACTAGTTTGCCGTTGTAGCCTCTATCTCCGTATAGTATTTTTCGTTGCAAACGAAGCGAGCGGTTTGATGCTACTGTGCGCATGCGTCTGCTGCCTGGGGATTCCCCAATATGCATCATTCCGATCACACGTTAACAAAGTCTTAAAAAACATCGGATTTCATGTGGTAGTTGTTTAGTGAAAGGAAGTCCGTCTCTTTTTAGAGAACTGGCTTTTTCGGCTCAACTCATTCAAGAGAGCTCTCGAACGGCTCACTTGCTTTGATGCATTATATTACGAATGATTATGTTGTATAAAGAAGTTAAGAAAAAAGGAAGTATAAAAGGAGAAAATGAAAAAAGACAGGTTTGTGGTTATCCCTTTAATCAGTATATTACCAACAATAATTTAATGCAGAAAATGAATTAATAATTTGAATAAGAAAATGTATTTTTCTACTTAATTATATTTGCATGTATTTTTCCTTCTACAGTAAACATCCAAGCAACTTAATTTTTGAACATTTTTTTAATAATAAACCTCATTCATGTCGAGCAACTCCTTCTCTCACAACAACATGTTAATTAGCAAAATATATGATATAAAGAAACACATATACAATATAGCATGTTAAACTACATAAATAAACACGTTTGGAAAAAAAAAATTGTGTAAGATTATTTTATATTTTGTAAGGGAAAATACGACAGTTTGTAAGGGCATGGAGCCGTGGAGGTTGACAGGTATGCAACAGTGAAATGGAAATTAAAAAAAACCTATTTTTTTTCATAGGCCAGAATGCAATGTCTGCCATCAGAGGCTCAATACACACTACAATACATACCCTATTGAGAACATCCTTCTGAGAACCCAGGTAAAGGTGTGGCAGGATGCGAGTGGGCCCAATGTTGGCCACAGGCAAGCAGGGCTGAGACAAGCTCATGGGAAGAGCCGTGGCAGGCTTCCCTTCACACAAGCCGGGGAAGCACGAGGAGAAAGCAGTGAAGCCTCCTGTTGAGACACAAACAGCATATTTACCATATTTTCCGCACTCAAAGGCGCACGGTATTACAAGGCGCACCAAGTACTGGCAGTAAGAATGCCAACGTTTCACTGCTAGACCATTATTGGCATGATTGACATACAAAAAGGCATTAAACCAAGGGTGTCAAACTCATTTTGGCCTGGGGCCACATGTTAGAAAAAAAACCTCACAGGGCCAGACAAGCAAGCAAGCAAGAAAGCAAAAAAGAAAGAAATACAGAGAGAGAGAAAGTGAAAAAGAGAAAAATAAATAAAAAAGAGAAAGAGAAAGGTGAAGAGAAAGAGAGAAATAAAGAGAGTAAGTGACTCAGAAAGAGAAATAGAAAGAGAGGAAAAGAGTGAAAAGAGAGAAAGACAGAAAGAAAGTAACATAGCTCCTGTTGCTTTGGCGAGTTGTGTCTGGCTTTGTCTACAATAGGGGGACATATTTTAAACTGCAGCGGATTTTCTCTTATGCTTCTCTGAGTGTTGTCTAACGGGCCGAATTAAAAAACCTCTGGCCCGCGAGCTGCATTGTTTGACACATGTGCATTAAACCTCGTCCTTTAATCACACTATTTTTACTCACAGTCCCAGGAACACTGATTTGCATTGTGCATTCCGATAGGTTAAATTCAGTATTCCTGGTACTGTGAGAAAAACTAGAGTGTTATGAGATAAGCTCTAATGCTTTGTTGTTCTCATATGTACCACTGGTCTAGTGGCAAAGTGTTGGAGCTCCCACCGCCACTTCTTGGTTTCAATTACCTTTGCATACAATGTTTTGCAAATTAGGTCAGCGGTGTTAATAGGTTTCAACAATCATTGCTCAAATATGGAGACATACAGTAACATTTTTTTTATGCAGGACCTTAAAGAGTAACACATACTTATAATTACTGTATGCGCTTTAATCTTATCTGCCATATTCTGTGGTTAATAAGGTGCCCCGAGTTATAAGTTCCACTTTCAAATTTCTGGCCAAAATGGGTTTTAAGGTGTGCCTTATAGTCCAGAAAAAAACAGTACTTGAACTGTTTCTATTTAACATTCAGGCATTAGCAGAGTAAACGATTTCTAGATATTTGGAGCTGACCCTCGATTATGAAGTCTGGCTTCTGCCTTGTGCAAGAGAAAGCAAAAAAGAGGCTCTGTCTTTCTTCTGTGTGAGGTTAAGTGCAGGGTGGCCAGGAATGTGCGCGCCTGGCCCTTTAAGAGGCAGGCGGCTCCACTTTTGGCATATGTGTGTGTGGCTCTGTTTCCTGCATGAGCTCATGTCCTGTACAAGTACATTGCGTCAGGCCTGGGGAATGAGAGGGGCCACAGGTGCACGGTCGGGACAGGGGCCCAGGAACATCCCCCTGACAAGCGTTTAGCGTAACACACACACAAAACACCCTGCAACAAATCGTTACACAGTGAAAAAAAGAATAATCTTTAGCGCCTGGCCCACTTTTCACCCTGAGTGACTCACAACTGCTGGGCCCAAGACACAGTCTTTCCAACACACACTCATCATTACTCTGCAGCATTGTGGTTGTATAACTACAGGGTAGGGGCCAGAGGGAGGAGGAAGGGGTGAAGTGCGACCAATGCAGGAACTGAAACGCTATTAAGGTTTGGGGTGGGCGGATCCATCTAAATAACGACATTATCAATACTAAGCAAGTACTCGGATCCTATCTATACTACTGTCCTTGTAACGATACTTTGCTCCTCCACCAGTTTCCTTTAAAGTTTCATTCTGAAAGAGGGAAATCATAATTTGAGGGGCTGTAGTAAATTCAAAATCCCAAGGGTGAGAACAACCAGGAAAAGTATGTGTGTGTCTGTGTGTGGAGTCAAACTTTGGAATAATTTACAAGATGAGATCAAACAGTGTCCAACTATTCATGTGTTCAAATTTTAATACAAAAAAACATTACTGGCGAAATACAGGGATGAAGAAAATGGGATATGAGTGAGATTGGAAATACTGCGTTTAAGATTATGGTTAACTTGTTGTTATTGTTGGTATTATGATATCATAACTGTTATTATAAATATTATGTTTATTTTCATTGTTGTTATTATCATTGGTGCCGTAGTGATATTTGGTAACTAGTGGCATTATGACATTGAAGGATGGGTATTACGAACACATCAGTATCGACGTAACACATTAAGTTATCAGGATAACTTTAGCATAATGAACATGCTTACCAAACTATAAAAATAAAATAAATATTCATGGTAAACCTGTTTCAGGGCCAAGCGAGTCAAACCAAAATAGGCAACATTGGAACAAAAATATAACTAAAACATCTTCTAAATTTAATCTTTATCCAGTGATAGTCCCCTCAATTTGCGACATATACTCCATGTGTGACAATTTATTTCTCCTTCTTAATTAAGCATTTTTTTTGTCTGGTGCCACTTATACTTTGGGAGGTTTATAGTCCAGAAAATACGGTAACGGCAACTGACTGAGCGGTGACATCAGCGCTGATAACAGATGGACCGATAAGAAGAGAGCCGAAAACCAGGAACAACGTCTTTGTAGCCGATGGCTGTGTAAATATGACTACGTGCATCATCTATTTGCACAATACTGTTCTCTGGGTGGGGCTTCAGTTCGAAACGGACAGCGCAGATGAGGAAGGGAAGTTCTTTGAAAGGCTTTCCGACTGAAGCGCCGCTACATTTATAGAGGGGCAACAAGGAAGCGGCCAAAACAACAGGAAAACACTCATGTAATACCACAACCATTTCCCTTTCTACGTGAGAACATTGTAAGAGTGTTTGTTCAAGGTACACGAGAAAGGACGTTACACTGTGGACACAGCGTGTTTGCTGGACTGCATGCATAAGGAGAAAGTGTCCCGGAACTGAACTTGCAGCATCAATGAGGAGTGTCTTCCACAAATATACTCACGTTTGTAGCACATACTGTACAAAGGACAAAATGTCATTTAAACATGCGTTTCGCATACCTGTCAACCTCCACGGCTCCATGCCCTTACAAACTGTCGTATTTTCCCTTACAAAATACAAAATCATCTTTTGAATTAATAATTTATTTAATAATCTTTTTTTTCAAACGTGTTTATTTATGTAGTTTAACATGTCATATTTTATATGTGTTTCGTTATATCATATATATTGTTAATTAACATTTTGT